>NC_135621.1:43753804-44058069 GCF_053574225.1 Canis aureus
CAACAAGATAGCACTGCACACCTACCAGCATGGCTAAAATCGAAAAGATTGACAACAAAGACGTTGACGCCAAGATGGCACTCTGGGAGCCTCATAAGTGCTGGGGGGAACATAAGTGATGAACTGTTTTGGGGAAAAGTGATGCTTTTTTGATAAAACTATATATATGCCTACCCTTTAACCCAGTGAGTCCAATCCTAGATGGTTTCCCAGAGTAAATAAAAAGCACGTGTCCACAAAAGACCTGTACTTTTTTTAAAAAAGATTTTATTTATTCATGAGAGACACACACAGAGAGAGATAGAGAGAGAGGCAGAGACACAGGCAGAGGAGAAGCAGGCTCCATGCAGGGAGCCGATGTGGGATTTGATCCCGGGACTCCAGGATCTCACCCTGGGCCAAAGGCAGGCTCCAAACCACTAAGCCACCCGGAGGTCCCAAGACCTGCACCTCATGGCAAACTCAGTCACAACAGCCCAGAGCTCGGGAAAG
Organism: Canis aureus; assembly: GCF_053574225.1. Lineage (NCBI taxonomy): Eukaryota > Metazoa > Chordata > Mammalia > Carnivora > Canidae > Canis > Canis aureus. The sequence continues at coordinate 43,754,297 of NC_135621.1, forward strand.
CTGGCAAACGAATGATGGCATATTCGTAGGATGGAAGAGGGCTCGTGGAAAGGAATGACCTACACACACGAGGATGAATCCCAGCACCTTCCGCCCAGTGAAAGCAGCTCATCACAGACGAGCACAAACCCCATGCTCTGTGTACATGAAATGCCCGAAAGGACAAAGCCAACCTGCGATGCTAGACATCGGATCAGGGGCTTCCCGGGGCTGGGGTGGGCGGCGATGACCAGGCAGGGGCACGAGGGAACCTTTCACAGTGTGGGAACTATCCTATTATCTCGCCCGTGGTGGTGGTTAACACAGGTGCCTAGGTTTGTCAAAACTTAGCAAGCTGCACACTTAAAATGGGTGCATTTTCCTGTTTGTAAATTAGACCTTAAGAAAGCTGATTTTTTTTTAAATCAGAACCAGAAAATGTAATATGAGGTGAGAACACACTGTAACAAGGATGCACACAAAACACGATGGGGATGAAGGAAGCCCTGGCCACTGGGCAGAGTGGAGACGAAGAGGAAGCGACCCCCTCCACCCCCACCCTGCAGAGACCGCCCATCTGCACAAAGAAGAACACGGCGGGACTGTGGGCTGCAGGAATGGCACAGAAGGGTGGGGAAATGAGAATTGAAAGGGAGGCCCTGGAGAGCTTGCGAAAGACCTCCTGGACTCTACCTCTGGGCTAGTGTTGCCCAATTGCGGTGCCCAGACTCATGGAGAGAGCAGCTGGGCGGTGTGGGGGAAGTAACATGTTGCTAATTAGGACTCACTCAAGGGGATCCCTGCAATCCTGCAATCCCTCCCCTCACGTGAGGCTGCTGTGCTTCCTTAAGGGAGGGAGGAGGAGAGCACCCTGTTGGAGTGGGACTGTCGCCAAGTGCAGGGTAACAGTCAGGGGCCATGCTGTTGGTAACGGCTGAGATGTCTGTGCTTCAGGAGGATGCCCTGGCTGCAGCATCACGGGAGGATTGGAGCGATGAGGGGAAAGCAGAAGGGAGACCAGTTAGCAGGCTGGGACTATGGTCCCCCAACTCCCAGGTATGGCGTTGTTTGGGTTACAGCAGTGGAGACATAGGGAAGAACATAAATATATGTTTTGGCAGCAGATGCAGCAGCACTTTGTAAGGTTAACAGCACTGAGTGGAGTTGGGGGGGCGGGGCTTGCGCACCTACCTGGGTGTCTCAGTTGGGCGGGTGTCCGACTCTGAACTCAGGTCAGGTCTTAATCTCCTGGTTGTGAATTGGGGCCCTGCATTAGGCTCCATGCTGGGTGTGGAGGAAAGAGGAAGAAGGGAGGAAGGAAGGAAGGAAGGAAGGAAGGAAGGAAGGAAGGAAGGAAGGAAGGAAGGAAGGAAAGGAAGGAAGGAAGGAAAGAAAGAAGGAAGAAAGAAAGAGAAAGAAAGAAAGAAAGAAAGAAAGAAAGAAAGAAAGAAAGGAAGGAAGGAAGAAAGGAGAAAGGAAGGAAGGAAGAGGAAGAAAGAAAGAGAGATAGAGAAAGAAGGAAGGAAGGAAAGAAAGAAAAAGGAAGGAAGGAAGGATAGAAAAAGGAAGGAAAAGAAAGAAAGAAAGAAAAAGAAAGAAAGAAAGAAAGATGAGGAAGGAAGGAAGGAAGGAAAAGGAAGAAAGAAAGAAAGAAAGAAAGGGAAGGAAGGAAGGAAGGAAGGAAGGAAAAGGAAAGAAAGAAAGAAAGAAAGAAAGAAAGAAAGAAAGAAAGAAAGAAAGAAAGAAAGAAGGAGGAGGAGGGAAGGAAGGAGAAAGAAAGAAAGAAAGAAAGAAAGAAAGAAAGAAAGAAAGAAAGAAAGAGGAAGGAAGGAAGGAAGGAAAAGGAAGAAGAAAGAAAGAAAGAAAGAAAGAAAGAAAGAAAGAAGAGGAAGGAAGGAAGGAAGGAAGGAAAAGGAAGAAGAAAGAAAGAAAGAAAGAAAGAAAGAAAGAAAGAAAGAAAGAAAAAGAAAGAAAGAAAGAAAAAGAAGGAAGGAAGGAAGGAAGGAAGGAAAAGGAAAGAAAGAAAGAAAGAAAGAAAGAAAGAAAGAAAGAAAGAAAGAAAGAAAGAAAGAAAAAAGAAAAGAAAAGAAGAAAAGAAAAGAAAAGAAAAGAAAAGAAAAGAAAAAAGAAAAAGGAAAAGAAAAGAAAAGAGGAAGGAAAGGAAAGAAAGGCGGCAGGGAAGCTGGGTGAAGCAGCCTGCTGAGCGCCGGGGCCTCCCTGGGGCGAGATGGAGACGAGGGGGCCTCGGGGGGCCTCGGGGGGCGAGTGGTCCTGCGTGGGTGGCGCTTCGACAGCAGCCCGTCGTGGTCACCAGTCCCAGCAAGGCCGTCGGGGGGCTGTCGGCGGGCACGCGGGCTCCACGGCCGGCTCCCCGGAGGCACGACCCCCGCCTACGTCCGCGCCGAGGCGGGAGCGCAGCGCGGGGCCAGGGGCGCCCTCCGGCGGCTCGCGCGTCCCGTCCCGCAGCCTCGCATCGCCCCCCGCCCCCCGCCGACAGGGAGGCGCCCGCGAGCCGGACCCGCGCCCCGCAGGCCGCCGAACGCCGCCCGGAAATCCAGCGGCAAGGCCCAGCCTGGCTGAGAGGCGACGGGTCCCCAGGGTGAGAAACGAGCTGCCCCGCAGGAGGTGGCACCGCACGGTGCGAGAAGAAAGCCTGGCCCACTGGGGAGTTTGCCATCAGATTCTCCCAGGGCCGAGCTGTCTGGAAGCGGGTTCAGGGTCCGCCGCGTTGTACCACCGCCCCGACGGGCGAGCCCGGCTTCCTTGCGGAGAGGTTAAGAACCCGCGCAGTCCCGAGGCGCTGATCGCGTGTGATGTTAGCGGTGCATTTGCAGCAAAACCAGGCAGCAACAGAGGCTCGGGCTCAGAATCACAGTCTAGAGAGATCTCGGGAGAGCGTGTTTGTGTTTGGGGAACGCACGCCCAGCCGTGCTCCTGGTACACAACCGAGAGGGAGAGGGGTTCAGGGCAGAGGGAGCAGCTGCAAGACAGGGCTGCCATCCTAGGCCCTGAAACCTCGGGTGGCAGTGTGTCCTCACACAGGGCCAGGGTGAGCCACGTGCTCCGCTTCCCAGAAAGAAGTGGCTCTTCGGCCCTGTGACTCGACCTCCCCCTCTGTGAGCAGGCCTCCCACCCCTGGAGGAGCTGCCACCCCGGGAGCTCCTCACCCCACTGTCCCCCCACGCCCTCCCCCTGCAGAGCTCAGGCCCTGCCAGCCGGCCAGGAGCCCCCACTCGCTGCTGTGCATGTCCACACCGTGCCAGGGCCCCCACCCTGGCCAGATGCCCGGGAGGGAGAAGCTGTGGCCACCCCTCTGCCGGGGGAGGGTGCCTAAGTCCCCCTTTGCAGCATTGGTGCTTCCTGCGCCTTTCCTTTCGCTGTGGCTGGATCAGAAGCCATCAGAGGCGGGGAGCCTGTCAAACCCCAGGGGTGACAGCTCCGCCATGGAATCAGCGACAGCCGCAGGCCTGGGATTTGGGCTGTGACTCTAGAAAGAAAGGGCACTACAAACTTTCTGGGGCTACCAATTTTGTTTGTTGAAAACTAATAGCTGGGCTCATAGCATCAGGAAGGTGAAAGGAAATAACATTCCTTAGGTAATCAGGGCTTGGTTTCTTACCAGCCAATTCTTTTTTTTAAATGTGATTACGGTTTCCTGGACCAGACACACTCGGGAGCCAGAGCTCCTCCGGGCAGTGGGAGTGATGGAGTCAGGAAGCAGGGTGCAAGGGACAAGACCTGGGGCCCAGCCGGAGCTGCCACACTCCGGGGACTCTGGGCAAACTACTTAGCCTTTCTGTGCCTCAGTTTCCCCACCTGTAAATGAATAGTGATGGAACCTAAGGCACAGGATTCCTGCAGGGACCTCTTGCTCACGCATGCACAAGCACCTACAGTGTTCAGTCCCAGTTCTAGAGGGATTGTACCGTGTTGGGCAGTAAAACAGACATAGATGCTAGTCCTTGTGGAGAAGGAAGGGGAACAAAACGGAGAGTGGTCGGCGGAGTGGGGCAGAGACCTGGGAGAGACAAACAGGTACCTGCCCAGGGCCAGAAACTGAGGATGGCACGCACACTTGCGGGTACTTGCAAGGCCCGGAGAGTAAGTGCCTCCTTAAATGGTGTGCCCTGGGTGCCCGGGACTAGGTGGGGTGCAGGAAAGGGTCAATCAAAGCTGGCAAAGTTCCTTGGAAAGCCCTTAGTCAGCTGCTCTGAAATGAAAATAGAAATTCTTAAAAGTTTCAAGAGGATCAGGCTATTTAGTGTTGGAGCAAATAGCTGGACACACCTCAAAGCAGGGGTCCCCAGTTCTAGCTGCATTTGAGAGAGGCCAAAGGCAGTGGGGGGGGGGGCGGGGGGAAAAAGGCAGAGACGCAAACAAATCAAAACAAAAGCATTAATGCTGAAGCACAAGCAACCCCAGAGGTTCGATTCAGTTGCTCCGGGGTGGGGCTCCAGCACTCTCAAAGCTCCCCCAGGGGATCCCTGGGTGGCGCAGCAGTTTAGCGCCTGCCTTTGGCCCAGGGTGCGATCCTGGAGACCCGGGATCGAATCCCACGTCGGGCTCCCGGTGCATGGAGCCTGCTTCTCCCTCTGCCTATGTCTCTGCCTCTCTCTCTCTCTCTCTCTCTGTGACTATCATAAATAAATTTTAAAAAATAAGAATAAAAAAATAAAAGCTCCCCCAGGGGCCCTAGCGCACAGCCCGCGTTGAGAACTACGACCCCACGACCCCACGTGGGACGATGTTTTTGGATCCTAACATCAGTCACCCAGCGGGAGCACACTACGTGCCAATCACCTTGCCAAAGGCTTTCCGAGAATTTTCTCATTTCGCCCTCACCTGATTCTACTGGGTCAGTCACAGTATCGTCCCCATTGTACAGATAAGGAAACAGAAACTTCAAGGTTTTATGCAAATCTCTCAAAGTCATGCAGTTCACCTTACGCTGCCTTTCCGTCACAGCCCGGATTACTAATGTTTTTCATGAGTCTACTAAGTTTTCAGGGAAGGACTAAATGTGCAAGGGGCTCAGCTTAAGACGACAAGGCAAGGTGTCACTTACTTTACAACGATTATCATGCAAAATAGTTACAAGTTTCCAAAGTCGGGCGTTCGGAGCAGTGAGTCTGATTCCCAGAAAATCCACTTCAGAGCACACATTCCTGGATGATGCCTCGTAAGTGAGATGTGTCTGCTCCGTGGGGATGACTCAGGGGCGGGCACGAGGCAGGGGGCTTGTCAACTCTGACACACCAGAAGTTGAGCAGGACACCACTTAAAAACAGTGGTCTCCTCCCTGAACCACAAAGTGAAGTTGAAGAGGAAACCTAAATTTCCGGAGGGGAATTAGCCAAGTCACAAAGGAACCACTAAATCTGGGAGACCACACAGGAAAGAAAATGCCCGACAGATAGAAGCTTCTGGCCATGGTGCCCCGATGTCGGACCATGATAATTACAGAGAAACCTTGGCGGCCACCCCAGCGCAGGCTCAGGAGGAGAGACATGAGACAGCTGCCCTGCGGTTCTGGGGCAAGGGTGGTCCCTGGGGAAGCTGAGGCTGGGGTGCCAACACACTGCCAGCATGGCAGGAAGTCAACTCTGTGGTCTAGTCTCTTCTCCTGCCAAACCATCGCTGCAAAATCCCAGTCTGCCACTTACTAGCTGTGTGACCCTGGGCCAGTTTCTTAACCTTTCTGAGCCACAATAAGTGATGGTTAATACTACTGTTTATTATTATTAAAAGTGGATGAGTCTTGAGGCACCTGGGTGGCTCTGTCGGTTGAGCATCCGACTCTGGATTTTGGGTTGGGTCACAATCTCAGGGTCATGAGTACGGGGTCCAAGCTCAGAGGGGAGTCTGCTTCTCCCTCTCTCTCTGCCCCTGCCCCTGCTTACACTCTCTCTCTCTCTCAAATAAATAAATAAGATCTTTTTAAAGATTATTTGATTTTTTAAAAAGCAGATGAGTTTTTGTAGGATTATGTCATGCACCTCCCCTCAGCAGATAGCACTGTGTTGGGCAAATTTTTCCAATAAAATACCAGATAGAAAAAGAAATATTTCAGACACTGTGGACCGAGAAGCAATTATATATTTGCCCTGGGTGGTAGGCACATTTTGGACCCAGGTGGGTCTGTTGGAGACAGTCTCAGGACTAAGAGCAACCAGCAGGCCAGATCACCATGATGGGTAATTACAGGGGGCCAAGCCCCCACAGTCAATTCTCTTTGCCAACAGACACCCAGACCCTCTCCTCCCAGAGAGCATGAGTGTCTGCCCGCAGGTGGCCCACCAGAAGTGAGGTCACCGAAGTTCCAGCTCCAGACTGGGAGCCTGCAGCACAGTCAATGCCCAGCAAGTGTAGGAACAGAGTGAGGAAGAGCGTAGCAGGGGACACACCAGCTTAGGTTCACAGTGCTCGCCCAGTACCCCTGAGTGGGCCATACAAAAACAGGTGATAGGTGGCACTTGGCCTGGGGGCTGCTGTTTGTTGACCCTTGATGTAGCAGGAGAAGCTTAAAGCTAACCCCATGTGGGCTCGGAGGAATGACCAGTGAGCCCACCTTCACCAGCATTCTCCGGAGCAGGACCCCATTAATGGGTTAGGAAAACACTTTGGTGGATCACGACCGGCTTTTTTTCTTTTTAATGTAAGAAAGAATGGAGTATATCCGGGTTTCTCATTGCATCCATATATAGGGATGTATGTTTGGGGTGTAATGTCAAATGTGTCTCTTACTGAGGATTGGACTTTAGCCATATTTTTTGTCTTCTGTATACCTCAAAAGAGGTTATCACATCTATTCATCAAATACACATGGAACACTTACTATGAAAGCTTAGTGATAAGTTCTTGGAGGAAAGGGATCAAGTCATAAAGTCTGTTTACCCTGCAACCTACCACCTTAGCTGGTGGGTAAGTGAAGAGAGGAAAGGAATTTGCTGGGATGTGGGGCTAATGTCTAGTCCTGAGAGGACTGTGGTGAGGAGCAGGTCTTTGCTAGCAACCCCCACCATAGGCCTTGCAGGCTCTTCCAACGGGAACTTCATAAAGCCGCCAGTCCAGAGGTCCTCAGACTGTGCTCAGAGGAACCCTAGGGTTCCTTGATGTGCCTTGGGGGTCCCCAGGACCACAGGTTCTTGCCTTCCCTCTGTGATTGCAACTGGAGTAGCCTTGCATTTTCTTTCTGTATTTTGAGGTGACCTGCATATCTCTTCGGACCAAAGGGCTCCAGCCTGGAACATTAAACACCAACCTGCTCATAGACACACACTCACATGTACCCGAAGCCAAGAATCACCTACTGCCAACCTTCCAGTAATTGCTCTGTGACCCACAGGGGAGGGAAGGCCTTGCATTCACAAGTAAACAAACTTCAAAGAGCTGTTTAAAAGGGAAAACTGATGGTGTGTTCCTAAAAAGAGGTCAAAGAACATTTGATAACAGGGGGAGTGATTATTTATTCAGAAGTACACAAGGGAGTGTGACACAGAGGATCTGTAGGAGGTTATGAAGTCTGTTCAAGCAAATAAAACTGCAAGGTCTCTTTGGTCAGGTGAATTTTTAAAGGTTAGGATGGGTGGGACCCAGTTCTGGTGACTATGGGAGGTCTGGTTTCCTAAAAAGGATATGAAAATAAGTCCATTGAGTTGATGGAGCCCCTTGATGAAGAAATCTCTGGAATCTTGGAAATAGTTGGAAGAGTAACGGCCAAAGCAACCATTATGTGTACATCATATGTCCAGTTTAAAGAAGATAACCATCCTTTCGATCATGGCCTTTACAATGAAGCTGTGAAAATTACCCATGAGTTTCCTCAGTTTTTTCCTTTGGCGGTTGTGCAATATGATTGATCTTGATGAGCACGTTGAAGACTGTCATAGGAAACCCCTGATATTTGAGGGAGATTTCTGTGATTTTTAATATTTAACTTGTTCTCTTTTTTATTTCATTTACCTAACCTTATGAGATACTGCAATATCCCACTTTTGATGAAACCTGTCTGTATATTGAAACTTAAGTCCGCCTAAAGAATCCCGTCTCCAGTAATATGGTCAGATCAGATGCAAGAACAAAGCAGTTGCCTTGAATTTAGTTTTCTGTTTTACTAATAAAAGCTGAAATGGTTAAAAAAAAAAAAAAAAAAGGGATCCCTGGGTGGCGCAGTGGTTTAGCGCCTGCCTTTGGCCCAGGGCGTGATCCTGGTAGACCCGGGATCGAATCCCACGTCGGGCTTCCGGTGCTTGGAGCCTGCTTCTCCCTCTGCCTATGTCTCTGCCTCTCTCTCTCTCTCTCTGTGACTTTCATAAAAAAATAAAAAAATAAAAATAAAAATTAAAAAATAAGCTTTGCAACCAAAGCTGTCTGCCACCATGTCTGAGCTTGTGAGACCCAGAGAAGGAGTCGGGGTTCCCACTGGGGCCCAACTAGCATGTGACATTGGACAAGTGACTCAGGTGACATCCCAGCTTCTCCACACGCAAACCCAGGGCAAGCCCTCCTCTCTGCCTCTCCAAGTAAGACGACGCAGATGGAACCATTTCAGGGCTTTCAATATTTACAGTGTCATGTTATTCATTTTCCCCCAGTTATTTGTTTCCGGGTCTTGAAGGAAAATCTCACAAGAAGGGGAATTTTAATTAATATCAATTCACTGAGCTCTCGGCACAACCTGAGAAAATGGTGACTCGTTTCAGTTCTCAAGGGGCTTTCCTAGCAAGGGAGGTGTCCCTGGTGATTCCACACCCTCATCTCTGAAGAGGAAAAAGAATTACTTTCCACCGCAGCCACTGCATTGGACAAACCATTCATCGAAACAGCATGATGTTGAGCATAAGTCAAAACATGCAAATGATCACCATGTTTGGTTTGAACACACCAGCCCTGGCTCTTGACCAATGAGACATACACTGCGAGGCTTTGTGATTTTTCAAGAATAAATTCCGAGCTTTTCATTTCGAACTAATTTTATGCCTTGGGCTCTGGGTGCAATTAACCGTAGGCACTAAAAATCTCAGGAAAGGAGAAAACTTCCTGGAAATCCTGAGAGGAGAAGAGGTAAGGACCAGATTCTGGGTCTGCATAAGTTTACCACCAGCCAGCATCTTATTGACGCCACATGTGTCCATGCTCACCTGTGATTATAATGCAATGCTATCATCCCTGAAAGATTAAGCACGTAATGGAAAGTAGTCACCAGGCAATGTATTGACATGACAGCCTTAAGAAACAAACTGAAAGAATATTCTTCTCACTATGTTTAGAAATGAGGAAACGGGGGCACCTGAGTGGCTCGGTTGGTTAAGTGAGGTCATGATCCCGGGGTCCTGGGATCAAGTCCTGAGGGGGGCTCTCTGCTCATCCAGGAGCCTTCTTTTCCCTCTCCCTCTGTCCCCCTACTCATACTCTCACTCATACTCTATTTTTTTAAATAGAATAAATAAGGAAACAGTGATACAAAGACAGAATCCCCCCCAAAAAAAGACAGAAGCCCACTATATGAGTTGTAGAATGAATGAGGACATGTCACCCAGTCCTGATCAATCAGATGGTGTCATGCTCATGGCTACAGTGAGCAGACCAGCTCCAGAGAGGAGAGTAGGACATAGCTGAACAGAAATATCTGAGAAGATAATTTTTTCTCATGTAGGTTGGTGCACAAATATAAGGTACACCTTGAGATACCAGTGGCTAATATTGCTTACCACGTGAAGAGAACCCATTAAAGAGACAACGATAAGGCACCCTGATGGTCCCTGGATCATCAGCCATGCTGAAGCCACCTTGTTACCGGGTTTTATTTAACATTACTGTCTTTTGAGCTGACAGATTCTCTCTCTCTCTCTCTCTCTCTCTCTCTCTATCTATCTCTATCTCTCTCTCCTTCATATGCTAGTTTGAGATGGGTTGTCACTTGCAAATACAAAAAAAAAATAGTAGTATAAGTACTTAGTTATAAGGAGTGAGATTATATGCGAAAGGTTTTTGTTTTTTTTAAGATTTTATTTACTCATGAGAGACACAAAGAGAGAGGCAGAGACACAGGCAGAGGGAGAAGCAGGCTCCTTGCAGGGAGCCCGATGTGGGAATCGATCCCGGATCTCAGGATCACACGCTGAACTGAAGGCTGACGCTCAACCGCTGAGCCACCCGAGCATCCCTATATGCAAAAGTTTTATATTTTTATTCATTTTACATTTTAACCATGATTCAAAAAAGAAAACCCCAAAAGTGATCTAAGTGAAAAACATAAATTCAAAATCTTGAAATATTATCCCTACAAATACGTCAATGAGAGAAGTTGCCTGCTCATTTAATACAAATATGAAGTTAATCCTTAGTTGAATAGTCAAAATGGGGACTTTCCAAATTAGGATTTATAATAGGATTTTGCTGCTTTGAATGCCATCCAAAGGAAACACTTCCAAAACACAGACTGCTCAGTGGACCCACTCAGCTTTTCAATTCAAGACAAAAATGTTTATAGCTGTGAAGCTATTAAAAACACTTCCAAGAAACTAGTCAAATGTTTTCTGGAAAACCAATTTGCTTCTTTGCACTCACTAAGATGTTTTATTAAGAAAATGGCTCTGAGTTCTGGCCTGCTGTTGCCAGTGGGTCAGGATTCTCATCCTCGCTCACTACGAAGTCTGTGAGATGTTCTCACTGTCTCGGGGTGAACAGCCACTGCCAGAGGCACAGTCCAGACTCTGACCTAGCAAGAGACATACTTGGCTAGAGAAACCCCAGAAGGCAAATGTCATGTAGTTCTGTGCCCAAGATCAGAGAGCTGGAGGAGCCAGAATTAGAGATCCTAGTGGGATGTCCCTGGCCACACTCACTGTGGGTCTCATTTGGAAATGATGAGGAAAATCCATTTGGCAAGTGTATCAACCCCAAATCACTGCCATCCTCACCTCTGCATGTCAGAATAGAACCAAGGTCACCTGATCATCCTCCCCGGTGCCAATATACTTGGGCCCCTGAGATGACACGTGGCCCATGACCACAGTCCTCAGATTCTACTGCCTTATGACTGTAAGTCGAGGAATGATAGTTCTGCAAGGAGCTCGTGGGTCACTTAGGGGTACACAGGGGGAAACAGAGGCCCAGAGAGAGGAAGTGATGTGTCCGAGATCACACAGGCACGTCTGGGGAAAGAGCGTAGATGCAAACCCAGATCACACTCACCTGCCAGAGCCTCTGGCCTCTTGAACTTTCTTATCTTCGCACATGCTTGCCTTCCACCTGGTGCCCAACCTGGCTCATGGTTAATCCCATAGGGTGACAGATGTGCAGGCTTTGCCTGACCCCAGCTTCCCCAAACTCTGGCGACATTCGTTGTACCAGTAAAACAGGGACTTTTGTTTTCATTTTCTTTTTGTTTTAAAAATCGGCTTTAACGTTTTAATAAGCAATTCTAAAACTGTCATTTTAGAATGACAGAAAGCAGAGCTTGAATTATCTCATTTTGATTCATTTGTGTGTATGCATATAAATAAGTGCATATATGGACAGACTTAGCTGCACGCGGACCTATGAGTGCATGCAGGGCCACATATATAAGTACATGCAGGGAAGGGAAGGAGGAGAAAGGGAGAGGAGATCATATCCCACAAAGTAGTAGCCAAGACTCTGCCCCTGTCTCCACCCCACCCCAGCCTCCACCCTGGTCGAGCTTTAAGCATTGCTCACATCCCTGTCTGTGACTGAAACCGAAGATGTGGTGCCCCTTTGCTCAGTGTGGCTCCCAGAACCACCTCCAGAGGTAGCCCACAGCAGCTAAGCCCAAACCAGCCAGACTCCCAGAATCCCCTTCAGCTGCTTGGCCTGTTGGCTGTACTCTCTCAAATGATTCCAAGTTCATAATAATTGAAAGAGGCAAACAGGAAAGAAAAAGCAGGGAGATTGCATCATGGCTTCGGGTGCAAAGTTGCAGAGGTTGGGACTGTCGGATCCAAGTGGCAAAAGGGGACTCATCACTGTAGGACCAGAAGGCGAGCACCTGCGACATGGCTGTCCTTGTGGAGCTCAGGGACAAAGAATGGCCGGATCTTCCATAGCAGGGCAGTCAGAGGGCATGAGGTCAGGAGGGAGAGCGACAGTCCTGAAGTGGCTTGGGGCCGCGTGTGAGATGCACGCCCACGAGGGTGCAGGAATGACTCCCCACCTCAAACTCCAGAGTGGAAGATTCCCACCGAACCCCTGAGTCAAGCTGGCTGCTCGTGGATGACAGAGCACAGACACGGACTGTGCGGGGCAGTCAGAGGACGTGCTCCGGTGAAGAGGGTTTGCCTGGATGCCCGGGTCAGAGCAAGACGCCAAAAAATGTGAAGTTTCCCTGTCCCCATCATATGTGGCTGGGTAACCAACTGCCTTTTAGGTTCACACCAGGTTCTCTGATGTGAAAGCCTGAAAGGGTGTTAGGGAGTCATATGCTGTCACAGACCAGACACACGGGGCCTCCCAGTAACAGGGGGGTCTATGGTCTATGTGATAAAGCCGCCCCTACCCCTTCCCGGTGCGCCTACTCTGAACCGGGAATTAAGCATGATAATTAAATAGTTCATTTCTTTTCCCCTTAGAAGAGCTCTCTTTGGGGAATTAGGAGATTTAAAAAACTGATCTGGGGTGTGGCATAAAGACAGCCTGGGGAGCTGGATGGGGAAGGCCTAGAAAACCTTCCTTCCTTTGGCCAAAGAGAAGCAAGGTGAGTACTCACTCACACCTTCATTAGGGTTCAAACTGAGGAGGAAACTAATGATTCTGGACCAGCAGGTCACCACCACCCTCACACATACACACACAGACACACACACACACAGGAGAAGACTACACAATTGACCTATCAATTCAGAGTGACTTCTTAGAGTCCACATCAAAGCAGACCCTCATAGCCACCCCAGGGTTGACAATCTGGATGGTCCTGAAGGCTCCTTTCCGTCCACTGGCAGCTAAGCTATGAGCTGACTTCACAGGTCTGAGTTGGCGAAATGGAAGATCAAGCTGTCATCACCCCCCTGAGTTCTAAAGGCCTCCCCTCTCCTTCTAGGTCACTTCTCTGAGCAGAGAGCATCCACTTTCACATGGTCACATAGTCTCTGTCCCCAGTCCCCCTATAGAGCTTTATGAGCAGGGGGTCCCTCTAGTAGACCAGACTTTCTGTGCCCAGCCCCAAAAGCAGGGTAATGACCACACCAGGCTCATATGGGCTCTTAACCAAGAACACATGAGACAGCCTGCCCTGACTCTGTGAACATCCCCAGAGGCATGCACTTTCTAAGTATTTACTTCTGCTTTGTCTCCTATTTCTGTTTCCTCAATCTCTTTCAGTGGACCCTTCACGTTACTGTCACGCTACCTGCTTCCAGCAGCCACTCCCCCTTTTAAAAGAGCTAATTCGATGCAGCAAAACGGCAGGACACCTGCACCCCGATGTTTATAGCAGCAATGTCCACAATAGCCAAACTGTGGAAGGAGCCTCGGTGTCCAACAAAAGATGAATGGATAAAGAAGGTGTGCTCTATATATACAATGGGGTATTACTCAGCCATCAGAAAAGACAAATACCCATTTGCTTCCACGTGGATGGAACTGGAGGGTATTATGCTGAGTGAAGTAAGTCAATCGGAGAAGGACAAACATTATATGGTCTCATTCTTTTGGGGAAAATAAAAAATAGTGAAAGGGAATAAAGGGGAAAGGAGAGAAAATGAGTGGAAAAAATTAGAGAAGGTGACAAAACATGAGAGACTCCTAACTCTGGGAAACGAACAAGGGGTAATGGAAGGGGAGGTGGGTGGGAGGATGGGGTGACTGGGTGACAGGCACTGAGGGGGGCACCTGACGGGATGACCACTGGGTGATATATGTTGGCAAATCGAACTCCAATAAAAATAAATGGAAAAAAAACTACAATAAGAAGGACCTTTCCAGGGGATCCATTTGATAGAGTTGGCCTGGAAATCATTGTTCTCCACCCACAATGAGAGCCATCTCTCAAATCTGGTCCCACTGTGCTGCAGGCAGCTTTCTCTGGCACTTTGTAGACGGATGCTTGGCAGAAGCCAGTAGCAGAGCCTCCCCTAGTGAAAGAGCACCCAGCCTTTGAGCATTTGAGTCCTGCGATGTCTGACCCCTCGCACAATAGCCAACCAGAGAGCAAAGCGCTTCACACCAGCCCCGCACAGAGTGCACACATGGTCACAGTTGAATGTGTGAAAGAATGAGTGAGTGAGCGAATGAGAATACAAGGATCTAGCACTAGAAACACAGTTCATGAAGCTCGTGGGACTCTGCCAGTAGGACTTGGTCCTTTAAAGATGATCTTTAGCAATACAGAGAATCTTTCCAACTGCCATGTCAGTTGAATTAAAATTGAGAAATACAATGGACTGAGTGGGATGCAGAAGTCATCAAAGGTCAACCAGTAAAGAGGATCAGGGGTAGGACAGACACATTGCCATAGGTCTCTAGGGCAGTGACTGTGGCCAGTTCTACAACAAGGAAGTATCAGTGGTTGACATCATCAGGACAATACTGTGTATAATCTTGTGTGGTATGCTGAATCAGATGTACACATATTCATGTGGACTTCTGACTGTCTGGATTTAGTCATCAAAGACTCTTTTTTGTGGTTATTATAAAGTCCCGAGTCCAAGGACCTTTCTGGGCATTGGTGCAGAGATGTAGCTGAACCATGTGGTGGCAACATCTACAGGCTCATGGCACAGAGAGGGCAATGTTCACAAAAATAAGGCATGAATAGGTCCGATTTGGGTCTGCAGGTGTCACATCTTACCCAGGGATGTTATAATATCAGCAGTAGCCAGCCTCCAAGATGACCCTCTCTGGACGATCCTCACTTTCTAGTAGCCATGCCCTGGTACCTTAACTATTAAATCAGGACTGACCTGCAGAAATAACAGTAGGGTCATAAACAGCATTATTGCTTCCACAATGGCATTTAGGACGACACACTCCAAGGGCAGCCAGCGCATGTTGTGAAGACACTTAAGCTGCCCAGTGGGGAGTGTGCACGGCAGGTAACTGAGGTCCCCTGGCAGCAGCCAGCATCACTTGGTCAGCCACGAGATTTTTGGAAGCAGAACTCCATGGCCAGTCTAGCCTTCAAATGATGGCAGCCTGTGACGGCATCTTGATCACCTTGTGAAGGTCCTGAGCCAGAACACAGCCAAGCCAGCACTCCTCAGTCACTAGTCCTCAGAGACTGTGAGATAATAAATGATTATCTGTGTTCAAGCAAGGGAAATGTATTAAACAGCAACAGATAACTAATACACTGTCTATTTCTGCTGCACAGAAGGTATTTTTCACTTAATTCCAAATTCAACTCTATTAACTGAGTAATTGAGAGTGGCAAATATATGGTCCATGTACCCACTACCCCAATCCTCCTTCTATTCAGAAAATACAGGAGACAATTTTGAGAGATAAAATGTAAAAACTCAACAACATATGTGTGTGTACATATGTATATATACATGCATGTATATATACACACTCACATATATATACGTATGTGTACTATCTCTGCCTATCTCTCTCTCTCTCTCTCTCTCTCTCTCTCACACACACACACACACACACACACACACAATGGTAGCACAGAATGAGAACCCTGGGTTTTTGGATTTACTTTGACCTACGTAAAATGGGTAAAATTTGATGCATGAAAGGCACTCTAAGGGAAAGGAGTGTACCCCAGCCAGGAGAGCATTCATCAATGTTAAGTGTGTGTTGATTACATATCTAGAAGGGATATGTTCAGGAGCAAAACCAGGGAAATCAGGTGACCCAGGAACACAAGGTGCCGTGAATTTAGCCAGGCTTACTCCTAACATTTCTGAGGCTTAAAATGAGACTCCAAAGAGAGGCCACATACCATGGGTCTGGATATTTCTAAGGTATTTAATATACAATTAGGAATGCTAAGTCTGAATCTCTACCTGTTTGTGTCCAGGTCCTATGGCCGCAACCAAGTGATTCCCTGACCCTAAAACTATAGGGGATTCCCCTCCATCCCCACCAAGCCACACCTTACTCTTCTGACTCAGGATTTCTAAGCAGTGCTAAAACCACATCCTCCCAGCCAAAGGGTGGCAGGAACTATAATTATTCAGGGAGCCGAGCTCCTGCCTAGACACCCACTTTTAGCAACTGGGGGCAGCCAACTTTAAACAAAAGCAGCAACTGTCTCTGGGTCCTCAGAGCAGACCTGTGATTTTCTCCTCTTCCCACACAAACCCAGCGCTCCCACCCCATATCCTTAGGCTCAGAGGAGTCCAGTTTGGTTCAAGCAATTTTCCTGCATAATTCCTTTTTGCCCAGTTTTTGGCCAAACCTTCAAAAAAATTTCTTAGGAGACTGAAATTAAATTTAAAAAGAAGTCTTTGGGATTTGTTGCTTATTTGTCTAAAAGTGTGCGGTCTAGGGCACGGCCATCTTACAGATCTAAGGGCAGCTCTGACCCTGGCCGCCATGGATGCCATCACTGAAGGCTACTCTTAGTGAAGGCCAGTTCAGGACTCACCACACTCCTCCTTGGATGGACCACTGTTGAGTGGATAGAAACAGAAACATCTGATAGTTGACCACGAAGATCCCTTTTAGTGGAGACTCCATCCTTCATGATTCTTTAATATCCCTCACTGGCAGCTCATGCTTGGGTAGGACTTTATGTCCCTCTTTCCTCTTAAGTGAACATAGCGGATTCTTGCTTTCCGTGTGAGCACTGAGCTGCTCAGTGTTGAGGAAAAAGCACTAAAGGTCATGGGAATCCAATTTTGCCAACTTCACACTATGAGAATGGGTTCCTTAGTCTCCCCATCCGCCCTTCCAATGTCCCAAAGAATGGGAGGGTTATTACCTTAAGGATAAAGACTAAACAATCCTCTTCTTGGACCCTTGCCCACATTTGGTAATTCCACCTGGGGCTCCAGTATCACAGGGATTCTACAGATGAGGGGTCAGTAGACCAAGCCCAAGGACAGAATCTTGCCCACTCCCTATTTTCACAGCTGTGTCCATTTCTTTACCTATTGCCTATGGCTGTTTTGAGCTGTAATAGCAGAATCAAGTGGTTGAGATAGAGACCATATGGCCAGCAAAGCCTGAAATATTACCGTCTGACTCTTCATCTTCACAGAAAGAATTTGCCAACCCCTCCTCTGAATGATGACACCCATGAATGCTTCTAGTGCTTACTATGTACTGGCCATTGTTCTAGATGCCATACATGTCACATCTCATCCTTATGCCAAACTTTGAAAACATCCAATGAAATTATACCAGTTTCACAGATAAGGAAACAGAAGCAGAGAAAGAACTTAAGGAAACTTCTCCAATGTCACCAACCTAATAGGAGCTGGGACTCAGTCCCGGCCAATCTGGGTACTATACTACCTGTAAATTCCATCAGGAAAATTCTACCTACATTTCCAGTGGCATTGATTTCACGCAGCCTTCAGCTTCCAAATTCTAGCCTTCTGGTTCCCTCCATAAACCACTAGGAAGAGACACATTAAGTATAATGAACAAATGGACATTCTGGAATTCAATAGCTTCTTAAATTTGGTTAGAATGACTCATCCGTGGGAGCCTGAACATCACTGAGCACCAACAAAATGGAGTTTCTGTCTGTGGTGCAAACCTTCCTGAAGACCTCAGTGGTTTCACACGCACACAAGAGCAATGGTCCCAGTAAAGTCTTTCCTGAGCCACCAGCCAGGTCCATCAGTGTACACCAAATCAGTCACCCCAGGGACACAATTCTGAGGAAGCCAAGCTTTGCCTTAGCACATCAGCAACCCTTCCCAGAAGTGACCCCGTTTTATCAGTTTGCCTCAAACAAATGTTAACAGTAAATTCCAGCCTATTAAAGTCCCCCACTGAGGGAAGAAAAGACTGTGTATTTAAGCTCATTGGCTTTAGTAAAGCATGATGATTTCCATCCTGGAACTGTTTTTATGAAGAATGCCAACCAGCCATGATTCAATAGCAGCTTTCAAAGGACTGCTTGGTATCAATGAGCAGCAAGAGGAAAGCTTCTGAAAACAAGGCCATTTGATGGAAGATCCTAGAAGATTTCATGCATCTTGATCAAATAGGCTACTGGCTTCCTCCAGCCATTGGCCTAAATCCCAGTTTTTGGCTTGACTTGAAAGGATTTTAATAACTCCACCCGTCCACACAAACAGGAAGATCTGTTGCATCTATTGGATCTACTGGAAGTGATACACGCTCTCCCTTTCTGGCCACGTTAGGAGACAGGAGGCATGTGTGATTGACCTTAGACATCTGCATTGTCTTGGCGCTCTGTGGAGCAGGATTGGCTAGGTTGCAAAACACCATGCAGGCGTCGTGGCCAACTTAAACATCTCAGCTGAAAAGTGTTTTTAGGTACAACCAACTTCCTAAAGTACTTCAGTCTTAAAATGAATCCTTAGAAGGGGCTAGAAAAGATGTTAAAAGGTCTCTAACTCAACTTGTTTGTTCTGCAAATAAGAAACACAAAATTCAGCGATGTTTGGTGGTATGTGGCTAAGATCACACCAGTAGCCCTAATACCGCTAGAGAAAACTAGCCTGATTAACGAAATGGAAGAGGAATATGTGCACTAGTAAGCAATGCTTTGAAAAGTGGTGTTGTTTCCATCCCGGAATATCTGTCCTTCTCCTCAGAGTCAACTACATTTACCGTTGTTCGATGCACCCCTTCAGAAACATTGCAGACTGAGACAGCATCATCAGTATATATGCAGATAAACTTCTCTTCCACAAATCAGCAAGTATGTATGTAATCACTCTGGGTCTTGCCCCCCAAATAATCCCCACCTGTAAAAGTTGCCACAAGCACAATGAAGACTATATTGATGAGACTCCACCAGGCCCACACCCACTTCAAATATTCATCACCCACCAAGTCCTTCTGGAGCACCCTCCAGGCTCATTCCTGTCCATGGAATACAGCCCCAGCTGGCAGTCCACACGCTGCCCACCTAAAATTAAGTTAAATGGCTTAAATACAAAACCCCTGAATCCTGACTGGGCATTAGTGATGTCACCTGTAATGGACATGTATCATGGCACTTGGTGTTTCACCAGATTGGACACTATTCCAGAAGTTAATTCTCCTGCCAGAGTTGGAAACACCCCTCCATCGAGAGCAGCAAGCCCGCAGAAGCAAGACACGGAGCTCTAGAGTAGGTAGAGAATGGAGACCCGGCAGCCACCACGGGAAGACCACCTCCTGGCCACATGAACAAAGCAGCCCGAGTTCTACAGAGCTGGAAAAAACTACACCATTGGCAAACCCTGCTAGCCACCACCACTTCATCATTTAATTGGCTTCCTGGACAATCAGCGAAAATTGAGCCATCTTAAGTCAAAGTCTTTTTCCACAGTGATTTGTCATTCTGCTCTTGGAAACTCACATCATGCAATAAAACAATGCCAAAACTAGTAACTAAAATACAAACACACATCTGTGCCTTTACCGTTATTTAAAATTTATCTGTTTGAGAAAGAGAGTACACAGGGGGAGGAACAGAGGGAGAGAGAGTCTCAAGCAGACTCCCTGCTGAGCAAGGAGCCCCACGCAGGGCCCAATCCCAGAACCTTGAGATCACGACCTGAGCCAAAATCAAGAGGTCACCCAGGTGCTCCTCTTTTACTACTATTTAAATCAAACCCAACTTAAAAGCAACCTGGGGTCTCCTTGCCTGGTTGGCTCAATAGGAAGAGTGTGTGGCTCTTGATCCCAGGGTTCAAGCCCCATGTTGGATATAGAGGTCACAAAAATAAATTATAATTAATTAATTAATTAATTGCAACCTAATAGTGTGTCTTTAGGAGGATTCCCCTGCCAGGTTGGACATACTGCAGTTTCTTGTAAGTCTAGTGACTCCTGCACTAAAGCCATTTACTTCATCGTTTCCATTTTATCTTCCTATAGTTATCTCCCTGGAATTCACATTCAGAATCTAGGTCAGCTGCCTCAAATATTTTATTTCTATCTGATGCTACCAAAAAAAAAAAAAAAACTTTGAATAATATATGTGAGAGGATGGGGGCATTTCCATGGTAACATCTACTTTCACTTGATCTGCCCTCTCAAACCATCACCTAAACCTCCTGCAAGGTGAGCAAATAGTCTTGTGATGTGAAAGGCTAAAGAAAATTCCCCCAAATCTCTCTCTCTCATGACCACACCACATTGTGAAAAATTCTACCACCAGCAGTTATTGAAGACACCTGTCTGAAGGTAAATGCTCTCTATGAGGGTGATCCATGAATTCACCAGTTAGTAAAATATCAGCACATCTCAAGTTGGAACTCATGGTAAAATGCAAAGAAAATGAGGATATGGGGACATTAGTCCTCTGAACTATTCAAAACTCAATTAAATGGATACAGCTAGAAGCTGCCTTGCCATTCCCACAGGTTGTTGCAAGGATGAAAGGAGTTCAGTATAAACCATATAGAAGTATGAGCTCATGATTCTCTTGTCCATAACCAGACTTTTGGAAAGAAGAAAAGGAAAAACCAAGAATGAGGGGGCTTACCAGCTAGACCCTAAGGTTCCAAGAAGAAGAGATGCTCAGGGATGAGGTGAAGTGGCCTGAGGAGGGCTTGTCTGCAGTGCACAAGGACAAGACTGTGACACTAGAGTGATTATTTTCCCTGAGGGCAACCTCAAAAGGTTCAGGATGTTCCCACTGATTTCTGGGCACACATTATTATGACACTCTCTTAACAACTTCTTCTAGATCCTTGGCAAAACCCCATCTTCAGTTTGTGTCTCCTCTGGGGACAACATTTTCCATGAACTGACTCCCTGCTCTGTGAGGGCATGTATTTGTGTGTGTGTGTGTGTGTGTGTGTGTGTGTAATTTTCCATGCATCGCCAGGCATGCTCTTCTTCTGCTCCAGAAACAGGTGGGCAAAGTCCATTTGCAGTCTAAAGGTATCTTTCTTTAATAGTTTTACAGATTTTTATTCTCCAGGCTGTCCAATCCCAACCACTGAGCCTGCCCCCAGTGCACCCTCCCTGATTTGTTCAGCTGGTAAAAACCACCTTCGGTTTGCAACTGAGGTTATTGTAAGCAAGGCTTGGGTTTGGGTGGCACACATCAGTGTCTGCTGTTGTGCCTGGAAGGGAGCTTCAGGCCAGGCAGGATATGAGGGGAAACAAAGGGAATGATAATGCCCCAGTAATCTAGGAAATCAATCAGCAATCGGAGAAATCACTATAATCCAAACCCCCCACCCCACCCCCAGAACCTAAGCTTAGAGAGACTGGGAGTTGGAAATTATGATCAATGTCATCTGATGATTACAACGATAGCATTTATTCTATGACTCCCTGTTACCAATATTACTTCATTTAATTTAATCCCTAAAGCCACGTTATGAGATAGGCATTAACCTCCTAGTTTAGAGATATTTTAAGGAATATGTTCAGTGTCACACAGCGAGCAATTGGCTGAGCTGGGATTTGAACCAGGCTAGCCTAGTGCTTGTTTAGCCACCATGTTATTACAGTGCCTCCCAGTCTGAGGCATTCTGCAGAGGTCCAGAAAGGAGGTGGGACAGCCAGAGGTGAAGGACCATTCTGAGGCTAAAATTTGTGGCCAGATTTTTAAAATATAAAATGAATTAGGGTAGGAAGAAGAGGTTGTCAAAAAAAGACTGTTGTGGAAATGCAAAAAAAAAACAAAAACAAAAACAACAACAACAAAAAACACCCTTCATCCTTGGTATCTCTAATGTCCCATCTTACAGGCGTTCTGGTCAGCCACTCTAGATAAATGTTTGCTATAAAAAATTGATATCAAAAATAATTTTAAATTATAAAATAAAAAAAAATTATAAAATCAATAATTTGCACTTGAGTTATTCCGAGATTTGAGAGCTGTCCCTAGTCACGTAAGAATGTGTTGCTTACCTGCCTGTGTATTGCCAGGATCCTGAAGAACTGACTCTAGAATGACCTGTCTGCCCAAACCCTGACCATCCTGGGCAGACAAGGCTCACAGAACCCCAGGGCAGCATCCATCAGGGCCATGTTCCAAGGCCCCCCTCAGTAAGTGGAGCCCAGTTCTAAACTCACAGGCTGAGGATTCCCAGGCGGTTGGCAACACCAAATGACATCATAGCCACAGCCATTAAATAGCTGATTCCAAACTTTGGACATATTCCATCTACACGTTTGATGTGAAAAAGCAAACACCAGAAATTAAGGGGGAATGAGGATATCATCTACCTCTCTGTTCGAAGTATGCATTCTGAAAAGTACTTATTCCACCTCCTGGACTTAATGGCTCATTGACCTTGAATTTCTCTAAAAGAAAAATATCTTCCTGGCAGTGTCAACACGGGGACACCTGGCACCTCCACCGCTGCTGGTGACAATGTAAGTATGTAGTACCTTTCTAAGGATATTTTACTTAAAGCCCTTGGAATGAACATCCCTTGGGCTCAGCAGATTCATTCCTGGGAATTTACCAGAAGGAACTAGTAGATAGGCGTCGGCAGTCAAGGATGTTTATTGTGGCACTGTTTATAACAACTAAACATTAGAAACAGCTTAATGGCCTGTGGTAGAATTGGTTAAATAATTTTTACAATGTTGACTCAAAGGAATATCATTCCTACCATTAAAAATTATCTTGCAGGGGGCACCTGGGTGGCTAAAATTTGTGGCCAGCATCTGCTGTGCACCCTCCCTGATTTGTTCAGGGTTGAGCGTCTGCCTTTGGCTCAGGTCATGATCCCTGGGTCCTGGGATCAAGTCCTGCATCAGGCTTCTGACAGGAAGCCTGCTTCTCCTTCTGCCTGTGTCTCTTCCCATCCTTCTGTGTCTCTTATGAATAAATAAATAAAATCTTTAAGAAAATTCTCTTGCAGATATGCATTTATTGATGTGACAATATTCAACCATACTTGAATCTATTGGGATTTTAGTAGATGCCACCTCTTCAAGAATGACTTCCATCTATTTCTTTAATGATATTTAAATAGCCATTTCATTGTCCTTGTCCCAGTCAAACATCAAGCGGCACCCTCTAGTATGTTCTAGAATGTTGATTAAATCTGATTTAAATTACCTCATGATTGTACAAGCTTATGGTGCCAATTCTTGACTTGCCTGAGTGGAAATCCCAGGTTTGATAAATGACCTCATCTGGAAGTCATTGTTTCCTCTGGATTCTGGTCCTACTTCAGACCTGCCCCAAACCTAACCTGACAACTTCAAACTACAGCCAGTAGAAAAGCAGGTATTTATCATGATAGACAGGACATGTGAAGACCAAAACCAACTTTTGAGATAAATGAATACTTCAACATGATCCAAAACAAGGGAGTACACAAAAAAATCTATAACTTTGCAAATGACTCAGTTCTTCCAAGTGAAAAAATGGCAAGCTGCTGACTTTCAAAAAGATCTGGAAAAAAAAAATGAGTAGTGAGCAGGAATCTATAGCTGTGCTTCTCTGGGAGTATTTATGATTATACTTTTCCTTAAAATGACTTCCAGAAAAGTCACCTCTATGATATTTATAAGATAAAGAGGTCAGCCTATCCATAATAACCCTGAGAAGAAATACAGCCATTCACTGTGGCCATTTGTTGGCAACATTCACCCATTGCCCCCACTGAGTCAAAGGGTAGCAAAGCCACCGCTGTCAGAGTTGGACATAGTGTGTTTTTCCAAAACCAAGTTTCGGCTGTATTTGGAAAAGTGTGTGAACTTTGGGTTACCACATCCTTTTTTTATAAAAAATATTTATTTATTTATTTATTTGTTTATTTATTTATTCATGAAAGACACACAGAGAGAGGCAGAGACTCAGGCAGAGGGAGAAGCAGGCTCCATGCAGGGAGCCTGATGCGGGACTAGATCCCTGGACCCCGGAATCACAACCTGAGCCAAAGGCAGACACTGAGCCACCCAGGTATCCCGAGTTATCTTTAAAAGGAGACTCAACAGCAGAAGTGATAGTTGCAAGGATGTGTACAATGTGTACAAACATTAGACAAGAAGAGAACTGGATGAAAATCCCAGCACGGCCACTGACCATGGGGGTGGCCTGGGCAGACTTCGCCTTCTCAGCCTCTATTCCCTGTGGAGTCAAGAGGATTTGATCAGGTAACATTTGTGAAAGACCCTTTCAGGATGGCTGGAATTTACTAAGGACTCAGAAAAAAGCCCGATTTGCCTTGTAATGGAAGCATGCCTCGGGAAGGGAGCCCCGGTTGGGGATCTTCAACCAGAAAAGATAAAAACCAAGCAAGTGTGTAAAAATAAGACCACCCACCCCAAGACCCTTGAGAAACCAACCAGTGCCCTGTCCCACCTCCAGACAGCCAGCAGTTGGTGGAAAGCACCGCAAGGGCAAGATCTAACAGCAGTGACTGCCGGTAGAAAAAGGACAGCAGCCATCCATGGAAACTTTGAGGCCTTTCTCTTTCCCCCTGCTAGTCCCAACCAACACAGAGGTGTGCATTCAGGAGAAACCAAGAGGGTATAAGATGACAGACCCTACCATATGCACAAGCATACAACACACACACACACACACACACACACACACAGCAATGGGTAAACGGAAGACATAGGTTACGAGATTAGATTTTTTAAGTAAACAGTACTAAGTCTTGGCAATCAGAACTAGACTGTTGCAATAACACGACATTACTGAAAAGTTATGGAAATGGACCAATGAGTCATTAGGGGGATCCCCACCCAGAGGAAAAAGGGTGCGTCAACACACAACTGGCTGTAGTTATCGAAAAAATTTATAAACCATGTCATGTCTTTGCCCCCAAAGAGGTGAGATGCCTGACTAAATTAGTTACACAATTGGTGAAAGATGTCTTTTTTCCAACATACCTATGTGAGTGAGGTCACAAGAAATCGTGATGAGGCTACTTGCAAGGTGAGGAAGGCAGCAGCCTCATCCAAATGGCCAGTCTCCTGGACCTCACTTGTGGCATGGGACACCAGTGCTTCCTGCTGGAATCCCTCCTCGAACCTGGACGTGAACTCAGCACACCAGCTCCTCACCTTCCAAGCACCCAGCTGGTCGCCTCAGACCCCTGGCCTCTTCAGCTGTGGGCATTCCCCCAAATTTTTCTTGTACTTTCAGCTTTACTTTCTCTCAGAAAACTCATCCACAGTCGTTGCTTTACCTGCTAACACCCCTTGGAAACCTCCTTACCATGTGCATCGTTCCTACTGCTTTGTAGGCGGATGTTTACAGATTGCCTGTGAAGATTTAGGCCCTCCACTCAAACTCAATGCTGATACCGGAGTGTGCTTTCTCCTCCTAGGGGCAGATTCTTCAGATGTTTGATCTCAAATCCCAGATGTAGGATCATGGAGAAAAAGAAAGAGGGTCCCAAACTTCTCAATGATTTCTAAATATGTATATATCGGAACCTAGTCGAAACAGCTGCATTTTGGCCTAAATTTAAAGATGGTACGTCACCTTTTCAGTGACTACAGGAAACAGAAAGTAGTGGCTATGTTCCAGTTATCTACTGCTGAGGAACAAATTACTTCAAAACTCAGAAACTTAAAATAACAAGAATATTACTTCATCTTACACTTTTGTAGGTCAAAACTATGGGCGGCGGGGTGATTCATCTGTTCCGTGTGGCATCAACAGAGGTTGGTGGCACTCGGTTGGAAGAGGCCTGGTCTGGTGGGTCTCTGATGCATCTGGCACCTTGACAGGGACCACTGGGAGGCCAGGCTCAGCTGACACTCTCGAGCAGAGGGCTTACCTGGGGCCTCTCCAGCATGGCAGCCTCAGAGAAGAGGGACATCTAATATGGCAGCTCAGGACACCAAAAGCAATGTCCCAGCCAAGACGCCCAGCTGTGAGCTATGAAGATTCCTGTGAGCAAACTTTGAACGGCCCAGAGAGTTGCTTCTGCCTCATTCTATGGGCCATGCCAGTCACTAATACCAGACTGAATTTAGAAGGAAGAGACTTAAATGCCACTTCTGATGAGAGACTTTGCAAAGAATTTTCTGCCATCTTTTTTTTTTTTTTTTGCCAACTATCTTTCATCTACCACAGACCCTGTTGTTATCCCTTTCACTATTTTATACTTGAGTTAGGCCAACTAGTTTGCTCTGTGGCTTGCACAGTGCCATCCCTCACTAGCTCCCAGTGAGGTGACTCCCTTTATGCAGGTGCTGTGGCAGCAGCAGGCTTGGCATCACTTTTAGGTCTGGCATAATCAGTGACTGTCAGAAAAACATCACACCAACGTTCATGCTAACATCCATTTTAGCATAATATGGCAGTAAGTGTCTGAGTTTTTCATGGTTCAAATTCCTACTCTGTAATTTACTGGCAGTAAAAAAAAAATGGGCAAAGGCTAAAATTTTCTGATCCTCATCTTTTAAATGAATATAATACCTGTAGCAGGTGTTTCAGGGGCCCCTCACTCCTGATCTGTGTCCATTCCTTCAAGTAAAATGTTACAGGGGCGTTCTATATGCCTTTCAAGGAGACCCTGGGGACAAGAGCCCCAGTGGCCTCAGCAGGTCATCTCCATAAATCACCCTTTGCATGTTTTTTCCTCACTTCCTGCCTTCCTCTCCTGTCTCCTTCCCTCCTGCTTCCTGGAATCAAGTTCCCCATCAACTATCTGCATCCAAGTCTTCCTCTCAGAATTCATCTTCAGGAGAGCCAAAACTAAGGGAATTCTCACCTTGTAGAGCTGTTCTAGCAACACTTAAGCTCAGAATGTGAGAATTGCCTGTCACAGAGCTGGCAAATAGTGGTCCCAGTCCTTGCTTATTCTCTCCTCTCTTGGATGTCAGGACCACTCACCTTTCCCCAAACCCGGCCAGCCCTTTCCAGATCCACTCAATGCTCAGCCTTCCCTCCGTCCACTTGGTGAGACCCCCTCACCCCTACGCATCCAGCTCTGACCTCCCTGAGCCAGTGGCCCCTTCCAGCAGCACACCCCTCTCCTTCCTGCACCTTCCACAGTCTTGCACTTTATCACACTCATTACGTTATCTCTGTCAGTCTTCTTCATGAGATGAGCTCTCACAGGCAACAGACAAGTCTGTTTCTGCAAGTCTTCTTCTGCTAGGGAAGGAAAACTTAATATTTGTTGGATGAAGGAATAAATCAATGGCTGAACTGAATGTTCTTTCTCCTGTGACACATGCAGTGTCCTTACCCTTTTCCTACCAGCCTTCCACCAACCCGCACACACAACCACCCTACAAGCCATTCTCCTGCTACATTCCATCATGCCTGGGTCTCCCCTGTGTGAGCTCCCAGGGATCACTGCACTGCATGTAGAGGCTGACATCTGGCCTTATGCTAGATCCACCCTCTGGCAAATCAAGGACAACGGGCTGCCCCTCCAAAATAATATTCTCACTGGGGAAAGGAGCTGCCCCAAAGGAAGGGAGGTTGGGTATGGGATCCGGGTGTCGGCATACCTGCTGGGGGCTGACAGCAGAGGGACATGCTGCATTGCCACACCAGCCCTCTTCCAGTCCGACCCACAGAAACATGTTGTCAGGTTCTTAGGAGCCCTGGAAACCGGAGCCATAATCAGTGGGAAAAGAAAACCTGCTCACAGGCTGTCCTATATAGTAGAAAACGGAGTGCACGAGGCTGGGATATGGCTTTTCCAGAATGCCATGGGACAGTTTTGTTCTAGAAGATGAGGCAAAAGCCCACCAGGAGCTCAGGAAAGTTTCCCCGTGAAGGTAAAGACAGAACAGAAGTTCCCCTTCTCCTTCTTCCTGCCTTGAATGTAGGTGCTACTTCTGGCACTGCAGCAGCCATCCGGGACCTTGAGAAGAGGACAGAAATTCAAGAGTCACTGATCCTGACATCTTCAAGCTGTCAAACTTCTATGCTTCCAGTAATATGAGGAAAAAATAAACACCAGTTTTTGTTCAAACCACTTTCTCTTGGTTTTTCTGTTACCTGCAGCCAAATCCATCCCAACAGATACAGATCTAAGACTAGACAAGACTCTTAGGTGCGTCGGTGGCACTCTCACCGGTGGCAGCCACAAGCCGGGGTGGCCCGGAGAAGCAGATACAGTCTATGAAATGCTATGCCCACACTTATTCCATGAGCTTCTGGAAAGCAAGGAAATGCTGCTGAATCCATCGATGTGTCTCCTCCTAGAGCACAGCATCTCACTCATGCTAGTTACTTAAGGGATTTTTTTTTTAAAGATTTTATTTATTTATTCATAGATACAGAGAGAGAGAGAGGCAGAGACACAGGCAGAGGGAGAAGCAGGCATCATACAGAGAGCCTGACGTGGGACTTGATCCAGGGTCTCCAGGATCACGCCCTGGGTTGCAGGCGGCGCTAAACCGCTGCGCCACCGGGGCTGCCCTACTTAAGAGATTTTTGTTTGTCTACTTAATTTGCTCCTAAGCAGGAGAAAACAGAGGATCTGCCTTGAGCTACTGCAGAACAATTGTAATTGAAGAAATACTGGAGTCAGTATGGTCAGTGAGCATGGGGAGGTCAAGAGGCTCATGGTCCCCCCATTTCCCCCCAATCACCCCACTCCACCACCACATGCTCTGGATTGAAGGGTTGGTGGAACAGAGGAAGGGGAACTGGAGGGCAACCTCTTCATAAGCTTTCTCCCCTGGAAGATTGTAATTCAAATGCATCACAGTAATTTATTTTAAAGATGGTGGGAGTTGATGGAGGTGGGGGGGGGGTGGATGGGCAATGCTGTGCTAAAACAAGAAGCTCTGCTCCTGAGATATCACCAGATTCCTTTCCCTCCAAGAGGTTTCTGAAATCAACCTGGGCTTATCACTTTGAAGATAAGTCTGAATTTCCTCAGGATGAACACCGCTGAGTAAAAGCTGACTCAAAAAGACACAGCAGACTCAAGTGTTTACCAAGAAAAGTGTACTCAGCATTTGACAGAATTCTCAAAGGACTTCATCCTAAAATATTTTTATTATAGTCTGAAATAATTCAATCACAGGCTTCTCTTAGTCAGAGTTCAGCAAGCACCCTGTGCCCAGACGCTCAGACATTTAAACAGGAAACTCTAATTCCAAAGAACAAAAAACATTCTGAACCGTGCCAGAGTCGGAAAGTGACCTTCCCTGCTCCCAGCACACTGTCAGCCTCCCCTACTTCACTGTTGGAAGATAACATTAAACCTAAATCTCCAAGCGGAGGTGGGAGGGTTCTCTTCACAGTGGGATAAAGGAGCTCTTGCTCAAGGCTAAAGAGGCAGCAGAGCCAGGCAGCACCAGATCTTCGAGAAGGGAAACTCTGATCTCTGACTGTAGGAGGGAGTGATTCCTGGAACAGGACTCCAATCTCCTCCTTTGGTTACAGAGAAAATCCTCCTTGTTCACCTGAGAACATCCCACCTCCCATGAATGCCAAGCAGCCAGCACACTTTGTTCATTCATTCATCTGCTATCTTTGACATTGGGGAAGCTGTAGACCTCTGCTTTCCAAATAATATTTGTAAGGATGGATTCCTTTGAGGCAACCAGGTACACACCTGGGTAGATCAATGGCCCCTTGGGAGAAAGCCAGTATAGACCCTCCAGGCGTAGTGGTGAGCTTTCTGGATGGACGTGGAGGTGGGGGCCAGGGACTCCATTTTCCTTGTCTGTATGTGCTCAGAACCTTAACACTGTCCTTTGTACATTCATTCACCAAGTATCTATGGGGTGCTTCATGTGTGCTAAGTCAGGTCATCCGTGCTAAGCACAAGTCACCAGACAAAGCCATAGTGTATAGGGTAGAGACCCTACCTCAAGGAGCCTATAATCTACTAGAAAAGATAGACAAGGACACAGGCAACTTCAATGACCTAGAAGAGCAAGTTCAGAGATAAGAATGTGGCTTCCAGAGCTAGATAATAGGGTTCAAACCCTGCCTCTACTCCTTTGTGACTTAGGAAAGTTATTGAAGGTGCTCAAGCCTCAGTTTCCCCATATGTTGAGTATGAGTATTATTTGGGACAACAAATGAGATACTGTCTGAAAAATTAATGTAGATAAAGCCTGGCCTGTCTGCTTAATAAATGACAACTATTCCAACTGCGATAGCTTCCCCCTGGGGACACAGAGAGGTGTCCTTGCCAGGTTTGAGGGGTGGGGAAAGGTGTCCCAGGAAGGA
The DNA here is from genome assembly GCF_053574225.1 of Canis aureus. Taxonomy (NCBI): domain Eukaryota; kingdom Metazoa; phylum Chordata; class Mammalia; order Carnivora; family Canidae; genus Canis; species Canis aureus. Next base: position 43,784,469 of record NC_135621.1, read on the forward strand.
CCCAAACAGTAAGGAATCAGCCACTTGAACACAAGGGGACAGAATCTTCCAGATCCGGGAAACAGCACGTGCCACGTCCCCAGAAACAGAGAGAACAGACCTGAGCAGAAATGCGAGTGGTTCGGTATGGCCAGCCCTGGGCAGGGAGATGGGAGGGCCTGGCAGGAGGTGAGGCGTCCATCCATTCACTCAGCTAATTCGCTGGGCACCAGAAGCTGCAAACACAGTAGTGAACACGTACAAACCACAGCCCTTGCGGCGCTTACATTCTAGTAAAGGAAGACAGAAGCTGACAAAATAAATGAGATAAGCAGGGGGACTGGGAAAGGCCTCTCAGTTTAGACTCCAGCATGTGGCCAGTAGGCAGCCATTATGAAGTTTGAAGCAGACCAGAGACATCATTGCATTCGGACTTCAGAAAAATGATTCTAGGGGCAAGGGGTGGGGTAGGGAGAGCTCAGTCAGTGAAGAGTCTAGTCTGCCTTTGGTGCAGGTCATGATCTCAGGGTCCTGGGATCCAGCCCCACGTGGGACTCCCTGGTCAGTGGGGAGTCTGCTTCTTGCTCTGCCCCTCCCCCTGCTTATGTTCGCTCTCTCTCTCAAATAAATAAATAAAATCTGAGAAAGAAGAAAGAAAGAAAAAAGAAAGAGAAAGAAGAAAGAAAGAAAGAAAGAAAGAAAGAAAGAAAGAAAGAAAGAAAGAAAGAAAGAAAGAAAGAAAAGAAAGAAAGAAAGAGAGAGAGAGAGAAAGAGAGAGAGAGAGATGGAGGGAGGGAGGGAGGGAGGAAGGAAGGAAGGAAGGAAGGAAGGAAGGAAGGAAGGAAGGAAGGAAAGAAGTGACTCTGGCTGCCATGTGGGAGTTGGGGGGCAGCCGGAGGCCAGCCTGGAGGCAGGAGGTCACCTCCCACCTTGAGACTCTGAAGCAGATCAAAGTGATGCCCAAGATGAGACGGTGGCCCGGGTGAGAGGCCCAGGTGCGCCGCGCAGCCCGGGCTCCCTCACCCCACCCACACCCCTTGGGCGCCCCCTAGCGGCGGGCTCCCCCCCCACCCAGCGGCAGGTGCGAGTCACGCCACCCCCCCCCCTCAAGCAGGCCTTCTCAGAGCCTTTATCGCGTCTACCGCGTGCTTTCCGCTCTGTGACCCTGTGCGGACTGCTTTGGGGAGGCAAAGAGAAAGTCAGACCCTGACCCTGCTCTCCAATTACTCACAGTCTCCTAGGGAAGAAAAGAGAAAAATGTGATTAAGGGCACAGGAAGCCGAAAGCGCTAAAAGCTCTGATGAAGGCCCACGTGGGATCCAGGACTGGGAGGGATGATGAGTCCGTGTTTGGAAGGGCTTGTGCTGTAGGCGGCCTTGGAACAGAGCCCTGCAGTGAGAGGAGGGTTTGGAGAGGAAGAAGATGCGTGGGCAAAGCCAGCTGCAGGAGAGCCAATGGGAAGTGGGCAGGCTCTTCCCCGGGGCCTGTCCTCTCGGCGCAGAAGCCGGCGGTCCATCCATCCGTCCGTCCATCGGTCCGTCCATCCATCCATCCATCCATCCAACAAGCGCTGATTGATCACCTGTGAGTACCAGGCTGTAAGGACCTCCTCGCTTCTGAATGTCCCCTGAACAGTTGCTGGACACTTTTTTTTCTTTTTTTCTTTTCTTTTCTTTTTTTTTTTTTTTTTTTTGGTACCAGGGTGAAGCCTCCTCATACGGGAAACCAGGGCTCGCACAGCCACTTAGAAAGGCTCTGTGGGGCTCCCTGGGTCTGGCCTTCATGAAGAGGACCCGGCGGCACTCCAACTTTTGCTCACAGCCCAGCAACTCTGCTTGTTCTCTCTTCCAGGGAAGGAATTCTCGATAATGAAGAGTTGGACGGGAACAACCAAAGTCGTGGTACAGTTGCCAGAAATAACCAAGAACTGCTTATTTTTTTAGGAGGCAGTACCAGGTGCCCACTCCTGACGTCTCCCTCCACTCGGGCCCTGTCCCACTGCGGTCCCCTCAATGCCACCCCGAAGCAGGAGGTGTGAGGGGCCCTCCGTGGGTTTCGGAGAGGAGCCCAGCATGCGGTGCTCCGGCACATGCCCCTGTTCCGCCTCATGGGGCCTGGGCTTCCCGAAACTTCTGCAGGGCTCCTCCTGGGAGTGAGTGTCGGATCCCCTCCTGCCCGAACATTCAGAACCAGGAAGCGCCTTTGCCGCACATGTGTGACATCCCTCCAGTGCCACCTCTGTCTAGGACAGCCAGCAGATCCCTGCTGTGTTCTCAAACAATGTCTACGTCTCCAGGGGGATCCCCTCTCCCAGGCTCTGGGTCTTTCTCCATGCGTTTCTTCCACTCTGTTCCCCACTCAGAACTTCTTATGGGGTCTTTCGCGGCAAGTCTTGCATTTCAGGCCCTGCCTGGTGACAGAGGAGGCACATGCAGTTCTGGGCCAGGGATCCAATGGCTGAGAAAAGATGCACAGGTGGAATTTTCTTGATGAAATCACCATGGTGCTGCCACTAAGGCCTATGGGAGTAGTTGGCCCAACAGAGTCAACATTTTTGGGTGGAGGATCCTAGACAAACCACAGTGGATCTCAGGCTGTGATCATGCCTCAACATCACCCCCCAGCCTCTCATCAGGGAGCTCCAGCATTTCCAGCATGTTCCCAGGGAGGCCAGTGCTGCTGGTCTGGGGTCCACACTCTGAGAACCAACGGCCCGCACCGGCACCCTGCGAAATCTGCTCCAGAGGCCAGGCGGTGTGAGTGGAGTCGGGGCTGTGTTAATGTTGTATTAACTCCTGGGGCAAAGACATCTGGGTGACTCAGCAGTTGAGTGTCTGCCTTTGGCTCAGGTCGTGATCCCGGGGTCCTGGAATCCAGTCCCACATCGGGCTCCCCACAGGGAGCCTGCTTCTCCCTCTGCCTATGTCTCTGCCTCTCTCTGTGTCTCATGAATAAATATAAAAAATCTTTAAAAAAAAAAAAAGCCACCTGGGGCTCTTCAAAAGGGACACATGAGAGGCCAACACGATGTCCAAGGCCCTGGAGCCATGACCTTCCCTGCAGAAGACAGACCCCTCCCGGTGGCAGGCCCCTCTCCCTGGACGGAGAAGCCTTCCTGCTGGCACCCAGCAAGGTGCGATTGTGGTGGAGGAAACTCAAGACTGTGATTTCAACATTTTTGAGGTCTGGTTTCTTTACCCTCAAATTTACAAGGCCAAAAACATTTAATCTTTGAACTCTAATGTCTCCTTAGGAACCTGATAGTGGAAAAAAAAAAAAAAAAACTCAAATCAAACTGGGGCTACAGAATACTATTTTACAACCTTTCCCTGCTCAGGCATGCCAGGCGGACGGCTTGGCTCTGCTTAACAAAGGACATTTGATAGTCTCGCAAAAAAGTAAAAATAAAAATAAAATCGGGAGCCTATCTATTTTGTTGGCTCTTTACTTTTGCCCATTTATTTCCTTGCAGAACCTCTGGTGAGCTGCCAGACGAAGCTGGGCATAACCATGTGTCTGCCACCCAGGCTTTGCAGACCCTTCCAGAACTGGTGGGCCCTCCCGGAGCACGCTTTTCAAATGCAAAAACAGTCTGCACACCAACCACCTCCTTTTATCAGTCTCTCACACTCGGGGCCTGGCACCATCCACCTGCCCGACGCTAGGCACCAGTGAATGAAATTAGTCTATGAAATTAGTCAAACTAGCCAATCTGAAGCCTGCTCCCCCCTATGCCCCGTCTTGTCCATTCCTTCCACAGAAACAGTAAAGGCCATGGTTTCCCCTCACTCCCTCTGCCTCCTCACCCACCCTGGTGCTTCCCCGCGTGGCCCTTCTTCCAGGATCTGTAACAAACCATCTCTTCAATGACGGTCAGTTCCCCATCTGTTGGCCTCCCCATACCTGAATCATAATAAAACCAATATTTTAGGGGCACCTGGGTGGTGCAGTCGGTTAAGCATCCGACTCTTGGTTTGGGCTCAGGTCCTGCTCTCAGGGCCATGGGATCAAGCCCCATGTTGAGCTCTGTGTTCAGAGGGTGGTCTACCGAAGATGCTCTCCCTCTCCCTCTGCCCCTCTGCACCTAAAATAAATAAATGATGATGATGATGATGATGATGATGATGATGATGATGATGAAACCTACATTTTTAAAACAGTAATTTGGGACAAGAAATTTAATCCATTAGAAATTTAACTCCTAATTATTTCTGAGCCTTCTGAGGGTTAAATCTACATTACTCACCATCAGACCCAGAAAGATCTGAGAAGTTCACTTCTATTTCCTGGACAAGCCGCCTCCGAAAGGTCAAGTGGAACTGTGTGAGTGGGCTGTTCATCCCCACCCTGTGGGACACAGGCCAGCCGGAGTCCCATAGGACAAGAGAGCTAAAACCTGGGGCATACCGCAGGGGCAAGGGACACTTGGGTCCCATTCCTGGTGCTTCCTTCCTTGTGGAGGACCCCCCTCCCCGCCACTTGGTTGCTCATCCCCCCACGGATTCCAGATGTATCTTTGGCAAGTTTGGAGAGGAACCAAACACATCAATCTCAGCTCCTTTCGATGGCCAGGTTGCCCCCAGGAAAGCAAAGATTTGCTCTGCTCCTTCTTCCTGTGTTCTTGCAAGGGACTCAGCCCAGCCCGGGGCCAGCTGTTCTACAGCTGTGCTGAGTCCTGGGAGTCGGTATTAGGAAACCCTTCGTTGCTGCACATCTATTACATCATCCACCTGATGATGTAATATTGAAACCCAGCCTCCATGTCCTCACCTCCAAAATGTGGCTTACAGGGTTTGCCTTGCTGACTTCTTTGAGGATTATATTGAGTAAGAACCCATAAAGTCTTGTACATTGTAAATTTTCCTCTTCTTCATTTTTGCTTTTTTGCTCCCTCATCTAGAACTTCCTCTGCCTCGGTCCTTGCAGCTGGCAGAGCAGCTCCTGGCCCCACACAGCCCAACTCAGGGGCCTCCCTCAGGGGCCTAGACACTGCGCACGGGCCGTTTCTGAGGAACCAGTGGGCAGCACCTCTGGGAGTTGGCTGGCAGGAGACTTTGTTTTGCTTTGCTTCATTTGAACAAGAAGGAGGAAGTGGTTTCTGTAGGCACACCAGGGAGGAGGAGGGTGGCCTCCAGGGCTGAGCCCTGTGGGAGACGGGCTGCGGGGCCCCCACCACCGCTGTGGTTGGCTGGCCGGCCACGTGAGCCACAAAGGGCGGGGGAGCCTCTGTGATTGTGCAGGGAGGCTCCTGGCACCACGGCGAACAGAGGCTGCTGCCCAGAGTGACAGTTGGACCCCCTGGGACACTGCCCTCTGTGGGCTGACAGCACTCTGTGGGAGGCCAGGCACAGCAATGAGGAGATGACCTCGTGAGATGACCTGGTCCGCAGATGCCCACAGCTGGGACCAAGAACAGGAAAACTACCACAAAAACACGAGGTCCATGTATGTGTCCAAGTGAGCTATTGGCAGGAGTCTTGGAAATAATCAGTGCATATCTGGGAGTAGGGACAGGACCCGGGAGACTCCTGTCCCACCAGAGTCCTGCTGGTAGGATCCCATCTGTTCACACAGGCCAGCAAATCCTGGAAAAACCTAAGTAACACAGGATTTCTCTATCCAGCCAGCACCCACACTCCTTAAGTGGCTGCCAGGTGGTGAGGCACCATGCCAGGTGCCGGGGATGTGTCAGTAAGAGGAATGCTCCTGTCCCTGGGAGGTCTTACAGGTAGATATATGACCCTACCCACTCCGTAAAGCCTCTCTGGATCCCCCCAACACATGAAATATTTGAGACATGCAATTTTAGTGCATTGATTATGGTTGGTGCCTGTTACTGGTGTCCCCTGTCATCCTCAGTTCTTGGGGAAGTGGTATTTGATTACATAGGGCTTGTTTTCCTACAGGCAGCGCCTAGAAGTGTGGGACAGGCAAATGCTCCCCCTGATTCTGTAGGGGGAGGTGAAAAAGTTCCATTTCAGAAAGTTCGACCAACAGAATGAACATGACATAGGTGAAAACATCAAGAAAACACCTTGTTTTTTTGTTTGTTTGTTTCATTTGGACTCAGATGTGCAGAATTAAGCAGAATCCTTACTTCAAGACACGTGCTCTGCATTAGTCCGTGAGTGGTCTGTTTCTTAATCTGTTTGGTAGTATCAGCAGTGATAATCCGTCACTCAATATGAGATCTAGAACTTGATGAACCTAACTTCTTTCTAACCCGTCCCAGCCCTGGTCCCCCACCCGTCACCTGAGGTGTTCACTATCCCCTGAACCTTGGGTTGCTCATTCTCTTGCTTTCTTAAAACACAGACAATTGTAAACCTTTAAAGTCATAGATGTGCTCTTTACGTACTGATACATACATATCCAAATATAGTTAAAATACAGTTTTATCACATATGTGCTCTCAAATATAAATATGTATAAAGAGGTAGGTATGCATGCATGCAGAGGGAGAGAGCGAGATTTTAGTTTCAGTTGTTTTTCACTTTCACTAAAAAGGGATCATGTTATAAATAAATGTTTCTGGGACTTATTTTTTTACTCAGTAATATATTTCTAAGGTTCATTCATTCTGTTGCATGGAACTATATGATATTCATTCTCACCACTGTAGAAGATGCCACTGTGATATTATACATCAGCTTATGGGCTCATTCTCTTATCTAATGGGTATTTGGTTATTTCTATATTGCTAGTTTTTTCCCTCTGTATTATGGGAATTTCTAGACATACACAAAAAGAGGGAGAATTGTATGAAGAGCCATTACGCACTCATCACGAGCCTTAACAATTGTCAATACACAGCCAATCACATTTCATCCGTATTCCCCCCCAAATACAGGACAATTCTGAAGCAAATCTCAGCTATCACCTGTAACTATTTCTGTAAGTCTGTTAGAAATTCAACAACTCTTCTTTCAAAATGTAACACAATCCCAATATGGCACTTGCAGCGCCTTTTGCTTTGTTTCATTTGAACACTTATGTCATCATAAATCTGGTTTCTGAAATTCCCTGGTTGTCTCCTATTCTTTCTAAGCGCGAGACCCCACCCCACCCCACTTGTGAACTGTGGACAGAGGAAGTGCGTAAGCCGTGCGGTCAAGGTGGAGTCTCAACAGTTGTTGGCAGTCCCCTTCTGGCTGCAGTCAGCTTCTGTTCTGGGTTATTGCTGAAGCTGCCAGAACCTGGAGGTGGGGAATTCCGGAGAGCACTGGAGGAGGAGTCCCAGGGAAGGAAGAGAGACAAAGAGCTGTGCGACGCCCAAACCTGAAGATCCAGAAAGAGCACCAGCACCCTGGGCAGCCCATTGCCTCCATCTCAAACCTTGTTTCCACCTCGTTCACGGTGAAAGTTCCCAATTCGATGCCAAGAGGCCTCCATCTGCTCTTTCTCATTTCCTTCTCCTTCCTTACGTGTTTACAAAACAGGCAAGGAAGGAAGGGGAGATAACAGTCAGGGCAACACAAAAGTCAGGCCCAAAAACCTCCTGTAAATGTCCTTGGTCTAAACCAGCGGTCAGCGAACTTTCTCTGTCTGGTGCCAGATAACCAACAGTTTGAACCTGGTTGTCACAACGACTCTGCCTTCAAAGAGCAAAAGCAGCCACTGGCAGTACATCAACAACATGACTGGCCTCCAACAGGACTTCATTTACAGAAACAAAGCGCGGGCTGCATTCGGCCAGAGGCTGCAGGTTGTTGACCTTCAGTCTACACAGTACCACTGCTTTTATTCCTGTATATTCCTCCTATGTTGTTGATGATTAAATACAGCACCCTAGGAGAGTTCCTGTCGGTATCCCCATTTTCAGATGAGAAGACGGACCTATGGCAGAACCTAAGGCCTTGACTGGAAGCAGAAGCACCATGTGGTGAGCGTGCATTGGACCCAAGAAATCTGTCTTCAGAATCCTTGGGTTTTTTCTCCTTTTTCTAAATGCACATGAACTTTAATATAAATTGCATAAACAATATGCCATTTTTCCTTAACATCACAAATATTTTAGTCTTGCATTCTTGCTAATTATAACTTATCGCTGACACATAATAGCTCATCATCAGGGTAATAAGTTTCACTGAAATTTTTCAAACATCCATTTATATTCTCTTGTTGAATTAGTCTAAGGTTGATTCCCAAGAGCAGCATTCCCAGGGATCTCTAGGGCCCTGCAGCAGCGTGCTGGGGGGTGGAGAGGGGAGCGCTGGCCTGTGGCATTTGCCAGTTCCTATGGTGTCAGTACTCCCACGACAGTGGATTTCAAGCTACCGACATGACATCCTGAACAGAGCTCAGAAGAGATGCCACACTTGGCTCTTGCAAGGAGCAGGCTGTACCCAGCAGCCCCTGGCTTGCTACAAATCGCCTTTCTACTTCCCAGTACGAAGATATAAATGGAATTACAGGATGTGGGAGTTACTATTTGGAAATGACCTTGATGTCGCCTTTTAAAACTTGATAGTGTGTGACTGCGTTGGTACCTCAATACTGCTTTAATTCACATCTCTATTACCAAAACAGATCGTTTTTCCATGGTTCTGTTATGTGTGTTTCTTCCACAAATTCCCTATTTGGGTTTCCCCATGCATGAGGGTTATGATGCCTTTGATGTCTTTCCTTAAACCCTGAATTACTCTATACGTTGTCATTATTAATTCCTTGGACTCGCCTAACATAATTTCCTTTACGTTTTGCCTTCATTCTTTTGTTACGCAGCAATTGTAACACAATCGAGCCTGTCCACTTATACTCTGGCGATTCTTTTATTGGTTGTGAACGCAAGAAAATTCATTCTACTGTCATCTATTCTACAAACATTCATTACATGTTCAGTGTATAGCAGGCATGATTCCAGGTACTAGGGATATAGCTAGCCGTGACCAAAATAACATCTCTGCCCTCATGCAATTCCCGTGGGGAAAACTGAAAATAAACAAGTAAATATGTAATGGAAGCTGTGGTGGTGATAAGATCTATAATAACACAAAGCAGAGGGAGAAACAGAGAGGGATGGAAAGAGGTGCTATTCAGACGTGCCTCTGGGAAGGTTACTTAAACAAAGACTTGAATTCAAGTGAAAGAGTGAGTCATGCAAATTTTTCTGCAATCTGATTTTTTAAATTGAATTTATTAAGTTAACTGGGATTTGGGGGGAGGGGGACGGGTATACGCCATAAAAGAGGCTCCGGTTAATTTTTTTCCAATGTGTATGCAATTATCCCAATACCTTTCCATCCTCCTTATTTTCAGGAGCTTTGTTAGAAAGTTGAGTCTATTTCTCAGTTCACTAAAATGTCCTAACATGTATTTTTCTCATAGTCTATTCTATATTAACTGCTATTTGGGGGCTCATCCTTTTGAAAAAATTCACCAATTCTTGCTGATGCTCCTTCTTCGACATTTCTAAATCACTCCTTCCCGTCTCAAAATGAAATTCCATCTTCCCAAAAAAGGCAACCTACGTCTTAACTATCTCTGTATCTGGAACACCTTCCACGGAGCACAGCCAAAATTGATTTTTATTACATTTGTGTTAAATGAAGAACAAATGAATTATAAAACTTATTTCGATGTTTTTGACTCCTGCTCAGGCCTAGGGGCACCTCACTCTTCTCAACAGGTCACACAAGTGGCCGCAAGCCACTCTGCCACCCACAAGGCACACTTGCTCCTGTCCTTCAGTTTCAGAATAAACGTCACATTCACACTTCAGTCCTTTACCATAAACACAGCAGCTCGTTAAACCAACTGACGGAGACCAGAGTCCTCGCCAAGGCCAAGTCACTTCCATTAAACAGGGTATCACTTGTATTTGAATTCTTTTATTTCATTTTCCTTGGGTACGAGTGGGAAATCTTAGTGGCCGGTCTTGAACATGGTCCAACTGTATGCCTTTCCGCTTCTGTGTTTACACCGTCTATGCATCCATATTATTCCCACCAAAACCAAGATGACCAGGGAGAGGGGGGCCAGCACCATCCCCCAGGAGAACGAGGCAGCTGTAGGAAGAACAGAGCCACATCATGCACGGAAGGAACATTCTCCCGCTGCCAAACGGGACGGTGCAGTGCAGGTTAACAGAGCAGACAGGAACTGGAGTTTGTTTTCTCTAATAATTGTACACTTTTCAGAAAACACGTCCCTCATGTCAGATGATGGATATTTGAGAAGGGCATCTGCGGCATCAGGGAAACAAGCAAGGTAGGACAAAAATCCCCGGGAGAGAAAGAGCACGGCAGGGGGCGAGGCTGTTCTACCCCCGAACAGTGTGCAATAAGGTGTTAGTTACCCGTTTAGGTCTCAACTAGCCAACCGGGACGTGCCCAACGCCCAGCGTGCCCTCTTCCAACGAGCGTGCATGTCAGGAGGATTACATAAAGTGACACAGGACGAGATGACAAACTGAATAAAGGAGCTTTAGGTGTCAAGATGATTGCTTGGACCCAGTGACTTTATATTCTACCACTTGGCATCTTAGTGTCACAAAAGTGCAGAAAGAATACGAATGAAGACGCAACAATCACACACCAGAACATGAGTGTTCTTGGACTCGTTGATAACGAGGCCAGAGTTCACGTTTTAAAGCTTCTATTTCTCATCATCTGTCTGGGCCTCTTGGAATCAACCCAATCTCAGTGTATTTCCCCAGATGCTTCTTCTACCTTAAAATCCCCCAAGGTTTAGAAATGCATCAAACTTGGCGCACCTGGGTGGCTCAGTTGGTTAAGCAGCTGCCTTTGGCTCAGGTCATGATCCCAGGGTCTTGGGATTGAGTCCCGCATCGGGCTCCCTGCTCAGCAGGGAACCTGCCTCTCCCTCTCCCTCTCCCTTGAACCCTTCCCCGTGCTCTCTCTCTCTCTCAAATGAATACATAAAAAAATCTTTAAAAAAAAAAAAAAAGGAAGAAAGAAAAAGAAATGTATCGAGCTTTAATTTTCTGCGCAGCCATCCAGATGCACCTCTCAAAGCTGGTGACAGGCTTTCAGCTGTGCCCTCTGCCATGAATCACGGTCAACCCAGCAATGGATGTGCAGGGAGATGGCTCATGTCATTGAAATGTTTGAAGGTTCTCAGCTTTGGGCCCGGACAAACCACAGGTTCCTTTGAGTCAAAATCTGAACCCTGGGAGTGGATTCTGGTTTTTCTGAGATGCTTCCTTTCCAAGTCTGCACAGCTACTGACTCTTTCATGGAAATGATCCCTTTCATTGTATATAAATCCTAGCACAATGGTTCACAAACCTGAATGTGAGAGGAGCCTGTGTGTCGTCTCTGGCCTTACCCTGGGAGAATCTGGGTAGACCTGGGGTGAGCCCAGAGCTCTGTGTTTTCAACTAGTGGCTCAAGTGGGTGATGCTGGCGGTGCTCAGACCACAACTGGAGAAAAGTGGTCTGTGTTGTCATGCTTGCCCCGAGGCTTAAACAAATCCTCAGTGTATCAATTACAAGTACGTCTGCAGTTGCCTTCCCAGCAAACATAGGGAATGTGGAGCAATTTGATTGCTACAGGCTGCCCAGAAGGCATAATTGAGACTGCAGCTGGAGATCACTTTTTGGCTGGTGCCTCGGTTTCCTCTCTGGCTGTCAACAGTCTCTGCGTTACCTGCGTTTCCCTTCCCGCTTGGTACTTAACACTGGGAAGAAGTCAATGTGGTCAAACTGATAGCACGAGTTTCTCTTTTCTCCTTTTTAAAATGTCCTTAAATGGGCACTGGGCTGATCTGATTAGTCAATCAAGGACTTTGCCTTAAAGCTGCCCTGAGCCCTGTGAATGTCCCAGTCCCCAGCTCTTGGAGAAGGGAGTTCCTCAATTTGGGGATAAAGAGTGCCTCACCATCCTGGAAGTGTCATGAAAAAACAGCTGATCCTGCTGAGCCAAGGGCAGAACCACACAAAGACACAGGGGTTTTTTGTTTATCTTTTTTCCAAAAGTCAACTTGCTGTTTAAATTTTTATTTGAACATAATCTCCCAAAGCTGGCCCCCAACCTACAAAAAATAAATCATAAAAAATGAGAGATCTGCTTTGGGGGCTCCACTAACAGGAAACAGGGGTCTTCCTACGTAATCACCTAGAGAGCTAGCAGCTTTGTCTAGCACCCACAGAACACTGACTGTGCTGGTTTCCCCTTTAATGGTCTCAAAACACATACCTTCCTTGACTGTGGCATGGAGCATCTGAAAACTCAGTGTGTTTCGGACAAAGCATTTAAAATCCGTGTTCAAATCCTCTCTTATGACTGGATCAAAAATCAGTGGCACTTCGATGTAGTTCTCATTGTTTTCTGAGTATTCCCTGAGTGAGAAAACACGTACTTAAACACGACATATCAAATGCAAGCCCAGAGACATCCAAACATTCTCAATGGGAAGGGCCCGCTGTGCTTAAATAGGTCTCAGGATTCATAAAGTCAGGAAAACTTGCCGTGATATTTGCTCCCTATTTGGGAGACTTTCTAAGCCTGTGCCTGAACATGGGGGTGACACTGAAGATGTGGGCCCCTGTAACAGGACATTTGTCACAAGGAGCCAGTTTCGTTTGGATAATGGAAAAATTCTTTTTTTTTTTTTTAATGGCCATTGATGAACAGAGAGGCAGTGGTGGGAAAAGAATGTCTGCCTTGAGGAAACTTGACTGTAAGGCCAATAAATTATTTGCATACTGAGGAGGAGGGAGTTTCCAGGAATCCTGGCCTCCACCATGTTTCCGCCTCTCATCTCCCTTGCCAGCTGTCATTCTGGAAACAAGTTCAGAGTGAAGGACCGCAGACAAGGCCGGGCCAGGGAATGGCTCTAGCCAGCATTACTGCTATTTGTAATGTGATCATAATCCGAAGATGCTTCACTGCCATCCAGGAGCATGAATAAAAATGTCACTGATGTGGATCTGCTAGAACTATTTTTTTAATCCTTGAGGGAAAACTAGACCCCTTTAAGCGAGTGGATGGTATGAGTAAGCTGACATGGGACATGTTAGTGATGCCAAGCTTTTCCCAACAAGGACTTTGCAGGCAGGCAGTTGTGCTAACCACATATAATTCTGATCCACTAGACTGCACCCAGAAACTTGCACAAAAATCAGCAAGCGGAAGTTCAGGCTAATTCATAGTACTGGAACTGTAATCTTTAAAATACTCGATAATTTGCAACATTGAATGGTCTCCCTTGCTCAAACACAAATGGTTCACATTTGCAAGATCTGATTACTCTACATTCGGAGTGAGAAAACATTTTCCAGAGATGAATGCTTATGAGAACAGAATTCTTCCTTTCTTTTAATATTAACCTTCCTCAGTGCCCTTGGCCGGCCTCAGATACTGTGGCTATTTTTCAGACTCCTTTGAAGGGTTTGCAAAAATGTCTGATGCTCAGGTTGCAGGGAGCGAAGTGGAAATGTATTAACTCCAAAGTATTTTTTTTAACTGCAAAAATCAGGAAACAAATGTTTAATGAAACAGCTAGAAAATGCAACATCAATGCCAAGTAGTAGATTACCACTCAGCTCCTAAAGGAAATTTGATCCTCAAGAACAACTGGTAATACTTAGCAAAACTCAATTTTTAAAATTCTAAAAATCTGGGGTGCATAGTTGGCTCAGTTGGTTAAGTGTGTGACCTGATTTCAGCTGGGCTCATGATCTCAGGGTTGTGGGATGGAGCCCCACGCTTGGCTCTACACTCAGCGTGGAGTCTGCCTGAGATTCTCTCTCTCTCCATCTCCCTCTGCCCCTCTCCCCATTTGTACACACTTTCTCTCTCTCTCTCTCTCTCTCTCTAAAATGAATAAATAAATCTTTAAAAAAAAATTTAAAATTCTAGAAATCCAAGAGTTTAGAATCAAAAAAATTATTTTAACTATAGTGCCTGTGTCACATGAGTAGGTTTGGTATGACACGGTCTCTAAAAGGAAGAGTGAAGCCCTCAGAAGTCCCATAAGATGCTTCTCAGCAGACAAAGATCTTCACCCACTTACTGGCGCTGCCCCTGGGCCACACGGCCACCCTGGTAGGCGTTCTCAATTTTGGTGTTGTTGGCCATCCACCAGAGCATGGTGGTCGACTGTGTCCCAGCTCCCAGAAACACCTTACATGGGATTGTCAGTCTTGACCCTGTGTACAGCAAGACACCACACATCAAATGTCAGAACCCAGCCAGGGAACAGGGGTCACACAAATTCATGTGTCCACCAGCAAAACTTCCCCATTTTCTCAAACACCTCTCACCAGACAATTCTTTCCTTAGGAGGGAACCTAGTTCCCTCAAACGATTCAATTCAGATAGAACACTAGTATTTATCAAGTGTCTCCAGTTCCCTCTTGTCTTCTCAAGAGGTGAAAACCCCAGGGGGGGCAAATGGCTTCCTCAAAGCCACTCAGCTCCTATAAGGCCTTCTGTTCATAGATGCCTTCTCCCACACTGTATTCTAGGTACCTCAAAAAGTCAGATTAACATTTGGATTCTTTCTCTCTGCCCATTGCTGGTCTCAGCCCTCATGTTCCCCCCAGGAACTCCCCAATCCCACATCCTGTTCATTTGGGATTAACTCTTTCAAAAGTCACTGTATTGGGGCACCTGGGTGGCCCAGTGGTTGAGCATATGCCTTTGGCTCAGGTCATGATCCTGGAGTCCTGGGATGGGGTCCCATATCAGGCTCCCCTTGCAGAGCCTGCTTCTCCCTCTGCCTGTGTCTCTGCCTCTCTCTGTGTCTCTCATGAATAAATAAATAAAATCTTTTTTAAAAAGTCACTGTCTTTTATATGAATGGTGCCTTCTACAGTTGTTTGGTGTGATGGTACTGGGCCCTCCTTCTCACTCACTCTAAGTTATATATATATAGATTTTAATTGCCAAAGGGGAGGAAAGAAAAAAAATGAACAAATCCTTCCCGTTTGTTTCTTCCTCATGGGTGATAAGCCTCCCTGTGGTGTTTTAATGTACGTAGCTTCACTTCAGACTTGAAATGCTAGCTCTTCTCCCTCCTTCACCACCTCTTACAACCTTCAAGATTTCTTGGCCAAAAGTGATCCATTAAATCTGGCCCCATGTGATTTTGCCACGCACATGAGTCCATTCAAAACAATGGAGTAGAGAACCCAGCTGACTGGGATTCCAAGTGCTAGAACCCAGTCAGCACCGACCACGTCTCCACTCCCCCAGGTTTCCAGGTGGTTGTTCCAAGGGCTTAGGCAGCCATCAGGAGCTGCAACTCATAGGCCAGGCAGCAGTCCCAGGGTTTGCACAAAAGTTCCCCTTTTCGGGGATCCCTGGGTGGCTCAGCGGTTTAGTGCCTGCCTTTGGCCCAGAGCACAATCCTGGAGTCCCGGGATCGAGTCCCGCATCAGGCTCCCAGCATGGAGCCTGCTTCTCCCTCTGCCTGTCCCTCTGCCTGCATCTCTGCCTCTCTCTCTCATAAATAAATAAATAAATAAGTAAATAAATAAATAAGTAAATAAATAAATAAATAAATAAAATCTTAAAAAAAAAAAAAGCTCCCCTTCTCTATGGTCACTAACTAAAATTTAAAATATAAGCCCAACACCGAACAGAAGAGAGAGCTGGATAGGTGGATGGGAAGGAATGAGGGAGGGAGGGTAGGAGGGGTGGAGGGAAGGTGGAAGGATAAGGCCTTCAAAACCATTATATGAAAACAAACACCAAAATGGTACAGGCTTCATGAACACACGGGCCTATCGGGACCCCAGCCTGACTTGCGTGTGGCTTCTGACCTTCAGTGAGCCACAGGGATGCCCTGAGCAGCTTTTCCTTCTGGGAAATGGGAGAAATGGGGCCTCCTGCAGGGTTGATGTTGGCACTAAGTGGCATCCTGTAAGACATAGTGACAGGCAACTGGGAAGGAAGCGCTGGTAGGGACAAGCCAGGCCAAAGGCATAACGGGGTGAAAAATGGAAAACCCTGTCGGTCACTCTCTTTATCCAACCTGACCAGCTGACCAGCTATCTTGGCAACAAGAACTGTCTCGTGGGGCCAGCAGTGGCAGAGTCGGCCTCACTTTACAGATGGACTCTCAAGGAAATGCTATGCATCAGCTGAGTTTTTGTAAAGTGAATTTTTAAAATATACTGCAGATGCTGGCTACACGAGAAGATCATGCTGCTAACCCTCTCACACAGTTGATAACTACCACCAGAACGTTCAGATTTTTACATTTCGATTTTTGTAGGGGGCTTTCACGTAACAAAGGATACCTATTTCCACACAATGCCATGTCTAACATCTGACAGAAGGAAATGTTCCCTCGAATCTGTTATTTCTGCCTCTCACACCGGGGTTCCAGGGTCCACCCAGGCATGCTGCACACCAAATGGGCAGGTGTAGTCAGCGGGCACAAGGGGCTGGGACCCCGGGCTTTGGGGTCTCACAGGGTGGCAGTTCTTGTAGGCCTTACCCAGTGAAGCCAATATGGTCTGGTGGGGGGAGATAATCACAGGAATTGTCTCCTCTTCTTTTTCTGAGAAAGATATGAAGGAAGAGATCCAATGAGGAAAGCTTTTGTTTCAAGCTGAGATTCAAGTTCCATTGTTTAGCTAATTAACAAAGTTATCCTCCCCAGGCCGGCCAGCCATTGTAAGATTCGACCTTTGTCTGGCAAAGGAAACAGGCTCTCCACAAAATTGAGCATCTTTGGCCAATGCCTTTCCCAGAAGAGATATTACTGGAAGAGGCCACAGCTAAATACACATTCCACTAACAGATGTTCTTTGCTCTGTGAAAAATAATTAACCATTCCCTTCCCTGGCTTCCTGGATGAATTCTTAATAGTAATGTTCTCAATGCACAAGATAGGCTTTACCCCAACATCTATTTGCCCTAAAATCTCTCCTTCCTTTCCATTCCTGCTTCCCCAAGTCCGTGCCACCAAATACTGCAGAGTCACTTCAAAAACAAACAGAGACACAGGAATGTGGGAACCACCTGTTTATCCTGCTAATCCCACACTCAGTGATAAAGAGCATAACCCAGCATTGGCTACTGTGTCTTGTTAACTGAGGACATAAACCCTTCGGGAGGCAGACAGAGGTAGACCTCTGAATAGGAACCCAGCTCCCCCAACAGGCAGGCCTCCCAACAGCTTGAAGAAAGTAGGCACCTGAACTGGAGCAAAAAGCATGGCTAGGAGTGGGCCAAGGGCTGGCCATCTCCACACCTGCGCGCTCCATCCTTACGTCTTCCCTGCAGAGCATTTTGAAATCCTAACCTGAGTAAGCATTAGGCAGCAGAGGAACAGATGGCTTCTGGACCAAGACCAGGAGCCTCCCTACAATGGCCCTCACCCCCCAACACTCGCAACCACATGGCTGCCACCAAGGTTGGGACAACAGAGGCAAGGAAACAGCCTAAGAGGCTAAATACCTCTGTGTTTCTCAAACCTGAGGGTGCAATCAGTATCACGGGGCACAGCAGGTAGGGGGGCGATTGCTGTGCTCCCCACACCGTACCCCTGTTTCTAACCCAGTAGGTCTCGGCTGGAGACAGATTTTGCAAGTCTACTGAGCACCCCGGTGCTGGGCCACTCTGGGAGGAGCCCTGAGAAACAGTGTGATCACAAGCCCCTGTAACATGTGGTTTGGTCGCCCCCTGGCGGTCCTGTGCAGTATCACATGAACAGGATAATTCTGAGCTCCTTCAAAGCCACAGGAAGGCTCGATGATTCTCCTGGGGTGGGGGACAAGGAGTTGCTACGAATGAATCCTCACAAGACTGTGTAATCTAGAGATTTCCGTTCATGAGAGACACGATTTTCCCTGTGGTAAAATTGAATATCCGGATTTCTGGAAAAAAAAAGTTAATCTTCTCCCTTCATAGACCAACTATTTAACCTTAACGTATTTCCAAAGCCTTCTGAAATGCCCTAAAGGACTCCAATTGTGTATTCAGTATATAAAATAAGGAAAAGCAGTGGACTCCCTAGGGCAGATTCCAGGACTCAAATACTTTGATGTTCCTTGCACTAAGCTTGATGTCCAGCTTGTAGGCGGTAAGTGCTAAACCATTTTAATTACTCATCAACACTGTTCACGTTATTTTCCAGTAGAACTCATGAGAGCACTCACTATTTGAAATTCTGGTTTCAAGGGCCACGTGCCTTAGGGAAATCCAAGAAAGGGGAATTTCCACTGAATCTGCCAATGCATAGTCTTCTGACTGAAAAATCCAATAAAATCCTAGTGTCCTAGAATTATACACAAAGTTATGGCAACCATGTTCTGATGGCTGGCTCTGGAGGTGCAACCTTCCAAAGGGGGCTTTTCAGAGGGACCTTCAGAGTGAACCATTGTTTGGCCCCCTCTGCTGGTGTGTTTTAGCCACACGTGGAACTCTACCAACTACCCAGTGATGCACCTTTCATCATAAAAACACCCCACTTTCTATCTTTCAGAGCTTCACAACATGTCTTATTAGCCTGCTGCTTTAAGAGAATTGATAGGTCTGTTTTTCTTTCATACCAAAGACATTCAAGGAATTCCATGTGAACCCTAATTTGTTCTTTGCATGTGTATTATTGACAGGGTGGAGAGGTAGGTACCTCAGCAGCAAGTACTCACTGTTGACACGTAGTTCAATATTCCTGGACACGTTGTACAGCATGCCTTCGTGGGTGAATGTCACGGCACAGCTGTAATAACCCGCATCCTCCACAGATACATTATGTATGAGTAAGCGAGAGGTTCCCTTCACATTTAGAAACTTCTCGTTGTCTTGATCCAAAAGGACAGAATCCTTAAAGGAAAATATTTTTCAAAGTTATGCTATATACTAATTTATATCTCAAAAGCTATATAATAACATCTGTATTGTCAATGTTTTTTGTTTTTGTTTTTGTTTTTTTTTGTTTTTTTTTTTGTATTGTCAATGTTGACTATGCGAGCCAAGAATTGCCCTGGTATTTACTTGGCAAACATACTTTGGACATAACACTAACTGTAATTTTTTTTTAAGATTTTATTTATTTATTCATGAGAGACACAAAGAGAGAAGCAGAGACACAAGCAGAGAGAGAAACAGGCTCCATGCAGGGAGCCCGATGTGGGACTCGATCCCAGGATCCCAGGTTCACACCCTGAGCCAAAGGCAGAAGCTCAACAGCTGAGCCACCCAGGCATCCCACTAACTGTATTTTTTAATAGAGGGAATTTAACATGTAAAATGAAATTGTAGGATTTGTTTAACCACAATGTTTACAGCACATCTGTGTGAGAACAACAGGGAAAAAAAGAAACTATCTCTTAGTTGATAAAGTAGGCCATTAACACCCTGGGCAACATGGAGGGAAGAGTAGTAGTATGTAGTCAGGATGACCTGAAAACTAACATTCAGAAGAAATGAAGAAATGATGTTGCAGTAATGACTTTAAAAATCATTTCAATTTTAGGAGCCAGTAAATGATGGAAAAAAATTTGTAAGAAAAAAATAAGTGTGAGAAACCAGGGCACAGTTTCCATATGGACAAAAAATTCTGTGGGCTCTGCACTACAGAACCCTGAAGAGCAGGCCTCCAATAACAGAAAACATTGAATGGGACTCAGGAAAACATCCCACTGAGCACAAAGTGTTCTTTCAAAACCACGATGATCAAAAGCTTGTGGTAGTCAAACATAACCTCGAGTCATCTCAAAATCTTGCTCTGAATACGAGCACACACATAACTAGAATAGTCTGTCAGCTAGTGGCTCATAAAGTATTATTTTACAATATATTTAATTTAAAAGAGAGAGTTGATTGTTCCTAATATGAGTCCCCAAACATGAAAAAAGCCAAATGGGGTTCAGCACCCCAGTTCTCCCAAGGCCCCAAGTCCCCAAGGCTCCCCCACATGGCAGTCGTATGTGCAACCTGGCCTCCCGTGCTGGAGTTCTGGCTTCACCATCTACCAAATGTGTGACCTTGGGCAAGTGCCTTACATTTCTGTCTCTCCATTTTCTAATCTGTAAAATGGAGATATTAACAATCCCTATTTTGTTAGATTATTTGCCAGGGAATCTAGAACAGAATTATACATAGTACATGATCAGTTATGATTAACGTTGATACGGTGTATATATAGCTCATAGCCATATCAGTCAACTGGTTGACCTTTTCTTGATTAAAGAATTAATTTCTATCAAAATTTAAACAAATAGCTGTACTTTTCAGTATCAATCTATGGTCTGTCTATATCAGGAGTCAGTACATTTTTCCTATAAAGCACCAGAAAATAAGTACTTCAGGCCTACAGTCCATATGGCCTCTGTCCTCCGGTAAGTTTGAAGAGCTACTCAACTCAGCCCTTGCAGTATGAGACCACAGAAACAGCGTGGCCACATCCCAGTAAAACTAT
The DNA here is from genome assembly GCF_053574225.1 of Canis aureus. Taxonomy (NCBI): domain Eukaryota; kingdom Metazoa; phylum Chordata; class Mammalia; order Carnivora; family Canidae; genus Canis; species Canis aureus. Next base: position 43,804,789 of record NC_135621.1, read on the forward strand.
ATTTTTGGACACAGAAATTTGAATTTTATATCTTTTTCACATATCATTAAATCCTAGTCTTTTTTAAAGATTTATTTATTTTAGAGAGAGGGAGAGAGAACACGTGCATACTCAGGGGCAGGGGCAGAGGGAGATAACTTTGAAGCAGACTAGCCCCATGTGGGCTTAACCCTGAGATCATGACTTGGGCCAAAACCAAGAGTCAGACACTCAACCAACTGAGCCACCCTGATGCCCCTCTTTCAATTTTTTTTAATCATTTAAAAAAGTGAAAACTATCCTGAGCCGTCAGGCAGGTGGCAGGTCAATTTGGCCACTGGTTATAGCTAAAGTTTGCCCATACCTGGTCTACACAAATGATGTACAATAGTATTTATTCAACCAGATAAGAAAACAAACTGTTTACATTTACTCCTTTAATCCAAAAACTCTATTATCATGTGCTTTAAAAAAGCTTCATTAATATGTGTACACAGTTGTTAATGAAATCAATAGTCCTCTCTACATTTCTACAAATGACAGCGTAAAAACCTATTTTCTTCAGCTGTCACTTACTCTGCATTCATTTTGCATTCTGGCTTCTCAAAGTTCTACTCTGAAGACCCTTACTCAAACCACACAAAGATGAACAGAACACATTAATCACACCCCCTTTTAAAATAACTAGTTGGAAAAAAAACCCAAAAGTATAAAAGTGAATGTGTTGTCTTGAGAATAGGTATTTTATATCTTTCCTGTGGTTAATAAGACACATTTTAATCAAAGTGTCAATTTTTTTTTAATCAAAGTGTCAATTTTTAAAGATGTACCTTATACCACTGAATCTTCATGTCCATTTTGTTATGGGTAAATTCACTCAGATCAGGACAAACTAAGAACCCAGAGGTTGACAAGGTTAAAATTTGCGGGTACGATATGAAAGGCAGGGAAGCTTCTGTCTTCTCGAAAACCCTGAGCTCCACGGACATTTCATCACAGTAAGAGGCATTTCTGAAGTCAAGGGGAAAAAGCATAATAAGTAAAGGCAAAATAACGGTAAAGCTAAATGAAATTGAGACTAATTTCCCAAATCCCATTAAATTCTGTGTTCTGCATTTTCTTGATTAGTATTGCAATGCTTCTCTTCCTGAACTTTTTGAATCCTTAAGAGACAAAAAAGGTATCACATTATAACTACTCTAAAGAAATGATGACACGGTCTGCATTTTTCCCCAAGGACTCCCTGCAAGCCTGATTTCAATGCCATCGAGGGCCACTAAGAGATCCCCAAGTACCCTTCAAATGGGCCTGAACACTTCCAGGTTCTAGGAAGTCCCTGAGCCCAGCTCCAACATGCTTCAGCTTCCTGGCACAGGATACCATATCCGAAAGGAGGGTTGTTTCCTAAGAGCCACTGTTTACATGGGAAGAAAATTCCCTTTACTTCTCTTGAAAATCATCTATCAACTGAAGTCAAATCTCAGAAAACCGTCAAGAACTTTGTGGAAGATATCTAAAGTATTGTTGCAATACTGCACGGGGGAAATGAACTTGGCAAGTTTGTTTTTAATTTGGGTGTTTTTTTTGGCTGGCCTAAGTCTAATCTCAATATTATAACTGCAGCAAGACCTTAGAACTGGGGAAAGGGCAGAGGCAAACATGGATAGAAACGTGGCGAAAAATAGAGAAAAACATAAAAATATAGTGATCTCAGCTAAGTTCCTGGCTACATAAGAAACAGGACATCTACAGAGACCCTGAGAATGTGCTGTATAAGGAGGGGAGTGAAGGGAAGGGAACCTGCACAGCAAAAGGTAGAAGTCTATATCTAAGGAAGGAACAAAATATGAAAAATGGATATGACAAAAGGAACTGATAAAAGCTTGCCCTTGAAATTAAAAAGAATTAATTCAAAGATAAAATCCAATATCTATATTATATTTCTTGTCTGGTTAAAAAAAGGAAAAAGATGAACATTTTATGCACAAAGAAATGCAGAAAATTAACCATCACCTTGAAAAATACATAATCTCACTGTAAGTCAAAGAGCTTCACATGAGGACTGTCTAAAGGACAGTACACACTTGAAAATCATCATCCCAGCAGCTGGAAGAAGTGCATGCCAGGCCCTGTGTTGGATGCTCTACATGTGTTATTTTATTCATTCTCCAACCCTAAGCAGTAGGAATCATCATTTTTCGATGAGGAAAATTAGGCATACAGAAATTAAGTCATTTCCTAAGGCTGTAGAGCTACTAAGAGGTCAAACCAAGGTTAGAAGGCCAGTAAAGCTCCGGGAAAACCCGTAAATTAGGGCAATATCTCCGGAAACCAAACTTACTACACATATCGAGAGTTACAAACCTATTCACGTTTTCGATCTGGTAATTCCCCATGGGCAAGACAGTCCATGAAAATAACTCAAAAGAATGATGAGGGGGGTATAATTTAATCACCACTCACATTCTCCAAATAGTGTGGCATCCCCACAGCAAAGGATGGTGATCATTAGTGCTGTTCACCAAGTATGTCCAGTTTCCCTATCCTGAGCATACAATTGAATTACACATCGTAGCCCCACTGTGGGTGGGTGCAATTATATGACTCTTTCTAGTCAATGAGATGTATGTGTGTCACTTCCACACCAAAGTTTTAAAAGCCATCCAAGATACTCTAGAGCAAGTCTCCTTCCAGTATGGCACCAACAACATTTGAGATAATGGCGGCTCCTTCAGTTTTGGACCCTGATTGGCCGCCAACACATCATGGGCTTGTAGTCTTGCTGCATGTATGATAAATAAGCCTTTGTGGTTTTAAGTCACTGAGATTTGGGAGCTGTTTGATTTAGTTGCATAACTTGCCCACCCTGGTTGACAGAAAGAAAGGCTAAGTGGTTTCTAGATCAAAAGATTATACAAAAATCACAAGAACAGGGCTGTTTCCTGGCCTATGACTGTAAATGACAAAGAGTATTATGGCAACGACTTGGCAAGTCTCATTCCACTGGAACTCCAATTTTAGACCTGGAATAGAGTTCTAGAGATCAGCCAGGTAGACTCTGTCACATGCTAAGAAAGTTTGACCCACACTGGGATTTCTGCTGCCCTCTCAATCTCAGATTTCTTCATTTCTATAAGAATAGAAAACAAATGGATGCCTGGGTGGCTCAGTCAGTTGAGTCTAACTCTTCATTTCGCTCAGGTCATGATCTCAGTGTCATGAGATGGAGCCCTTCCTTGGGCTTCATGCTCAGCAGCAAGTATGTTCAAGATTCTTTCTCTCCTTCTGCCCCTCCCCTCTAAAATAAATAAATCTTTTTTAAAAAAGAAAATAAGGGTATTAGGTACAATTTTTTTTATTTTTTTAAGATTATTTATTTGAGAGAGCGAGAGAGAATGAACAGAAAAGGGCAGAAGGAGAGAGAATCTCAAGCAGACTCCACATTGAGCATGGAGTCCAACAGGGGCTCAATCTCACAACCCTGAGATCACAACCTGAGCAGAAATCCAGAGTAGAACACTTAGCCAACTGTGCCACCCAGGGGCACCTGTATAGTTATTTAAATCAAATATAAAAACAAACTTTAAATGAACAGGACTCAGCTCATATCTCCTTGATTTTTGCATATTATCACTTCAGTACTCAATACATCTTGCCTTTGGGAAAGAAAAGGCATTCCTATGTATATATGCACCATCTTCTATGGTGCTCCCCATAACTAGATGCTTCACATGCTGCAATTTCACAAGACTCTCCCAACAAATCCCTCTACAGAGGAGAAAGCTGAAACCCATAAATACCAAATCACAAGACAAAGGTTCTACCAGCTAGAAAATGAGAGGGCTAGGATTCATGCTCACACAATTCTAATTCCCAATTCCATTCTTTTTCTACCACACTATGAAGTTTCCTGGTAGCACTCTGCAGGAAAACACATTGGCATTTTCTACACTAGAAAGAAAGAAAAACCATCCATTTATAGCTATTGTAAAATCAGACATCCACATTTCCCTGATACAGAAATAAGAGACTTGTCTATTTCCTAGGCAGGGTTCACTGACAATCAGAGTTCATTGATTGAACACACACACACACACACACACACACCCCATCTGGGACTGGGGCTGATGTTGTTTGAAATTCTCCCATTCTCCAGTAATTCCTTTGTGCTATAAATGTGCTTTCTTTGATTCTCTTCCTAAGTGAAAATAATCACAGGTACAGTGTCTCCTAAATCAAACAGATGGAGAGAGATCCTAAAGCTGGCTGATAAAAGGAGTGGGAAGGACACAGGGGAGAAGACTGTTCCCAACCAATATGCCCTGGTCCTTTCGGGAGAACTTAGCAAGGAAATGTTTAAGAGCACCAAAACTAACCACCCTTACAACTTCCTTCTGCATGAAGCAGTAAGCTTTTCCAAGACCATTCAATGAGGAATGGTCTTTTCAATCAAAGGTGTCAGGAAAAGTGGATAGCCACTTGCAAGAGAATGAAGTTGGGACCATTACCCTCTATATGTATATACCCATATATATATACATATACATATATATATATATATATGTATATGTATATATATTAACTTTAACTCAAAATGGATTAAAGACCTAAACATAAAAGCTAAAACTCGAAAGACTATTAGATTAAAACATGAGGCAAAATATCTAATGATGTATTAGATATAGCAATGATTCTTTGGATAGGACATCAAAGCACAGGCCACCAAAGAAAAAATAAATAAGTGAACTTTATCAAAATTAAAAACCTTTGCACATCAAAGGACATTATCAAAAGAGTAAAATGGCAACCTGTGGCATGGGAGAAAATAGTTGTAAATCATATCTGGAAAGCAATCAGTATATAAAGAATTCCTACAATTCAGAAATAATTCGATTAAAGAATGGGTAAGGAAGTCACACACACACACACACACACACACACACACTGGAATATGACTCAGCCATAAAAAAGAGTGAGATCTTTTACAATGACATGAATGGATAAATCTAGAGGGTATTATACTAAGTGAAACAAGTCAATTTAGAGAAAAACAAAAACCATATGATTTCACTCACAGTTGGAATTTAAGAAATAAAACAGAGAACAAACAAAGAAAAAAAGAGACAAAGAAACAAAAAGATTCTTAAACACAAAGAACAAACTGGTGGTTGCCAGAGGGGAGGTGGGAGAAATAGAGGAAGGGGATTAAGATTGTACTCAGGGATGAGAACTGAGATGTATATAGAACTATCGAATCATTATACTATGTACCTGAAACTAACATAACACTGCATGTTAATTATCCTACAATTTTTAAAAGAAATTAAAAAGATTAAGACAAAAAAATAAAAATTAAAAATTAAAAATAGACAAAGGACTTGAATAGACATTTAGCCATAAAAAGGCATGGAAAGATGCTCAGCATAACTAATCATTAGGGAAATGCAAATCAAAACCATAATAATATATCACTTCATGCTCATTAGCGTGGCTATTATCCCTCTCCATGAAAAACCCAGAAAATAGTAAGTGTTGGTGAAGATACGGAGAAACTGGAACCCATGTACATTGCTGATGAGGATGTAAAATGGAACAGCCACTGTGCCAAACGTTATGATGGTTCCTCAAAAAATTGAACAGAGAATTACCTTATGATCCACCAATCTCTCCTGGGTTTATACCAAAAAGAATTAAGAGCAGAGACTCAGATAGATCCTTGTACACCTATGTTCAGAGCAGCATTACTCACAACAGCCAAAAGGCAGAGATTGTCCATTGACAAATAAATGGATAACCAAAATGCGGTCTGTTTATGCAATGGAATATTATTCAGCCTTAAAAAAGAAAGAAACGCTTTTTTAAAGATTTTATTTATTCATGAGAGACACAGAGAGAGAGGCAAAGACACAGGCAGAAGGAGAAGCAGGCTCCCTGTGGGGACCCCAATGCAGGACTCAATCCCAGGACCTTAGGATCATGACCCAAGCCGAAGGCAGGCGCTCAGTCAACCATTGAGCCACCCAGGCACCCCAAGGAAGGAAATTCTGATACACACCACAATATGCATGACCCTTAAAGACACTGTGCTCAGCCAGTCCCAAAAGGACAAATACTGTCTGACTCCACTCCAATGAGGTATTTAGAGCAGTCAAATTTGCAGAGACAGAAAGCAGATGGGGGCTGCCAGGACCTGGCGGGTGGGGGGATGAGGGGTTTGTGGTTTAATGGGCACAGAGCTATGGTGTGAGAGTATGAAGAGTTCTGGAGATGGACGGTGGTAACAGTTGCACAGCAACGTGAATGGCTTAACGCACTAAATTGCACATTTTCAGAAAAAGGGATAAAATGGTATCTTATATTATGCATATGTTACCACAATTTTTTTTTCGAAAAAAGCAACAGGACAAAGAGGAAGGGGGTCACACCCCACATCAGGAGCTGTGGGTTCGCGTCTCCACACCCACTGCCTAGGAGCCCTTGTAAGTGAGATTGGCCCCCTCACACGCACAATAAGCGGTTGGATGAACTCATTCCTAAAGCCTCATTCAGTTGTTCTACATTGATATCTTCTGTCCACGTGGACACAGACATGAACAAAATGCATCAAGTCCCTGTCATCCTGGAGTTGACATTCTAATGGTTTAGACAAATGTTAACTAGGTAAACACACGGTGTGTCAGGTGAACAAAATTACCAGCAGGGGAAAGAGAGAGCGTGTCAAGAGTCCTGTTTCAGGTAAGGTGGCCAGGGAAGTCCTCTCCAAAGAGGTGACATTTGAGCAAAGGCTTAAATGAAGAGAGAGAAAGAGCCCCAGAGGCATCTGGGGAAGGCTCTCCGGTAGGACGTATTCAGGTAAGGTGAAGAGCACAAAAGGTAGATCCTCACCTCTACACTGGACTTTGAAATCCAGGGCATCACTAAAGAACTGTGTAGAAGCCCCTTCTGGAAGGAGATCCTCTCCCTACCCTAGTCCCCAGGGTGGCGGGGGCTTACCTGGCAGTGCAGATGTAGGTGCCAGAGTCCTCCTGCAAGGCTGGCAAGATCCAGAGAGCACCATCCTGGACCCACATTCTCGTCTCTTCTTTCCCTGGGACCATTCTAGCAGAATCGTTTTTACGCCACGCCAGGCTGGTGTGGGGGCTGACGGATGTCCACAACCAGGGCTGAACCTGGGGGCACCTCAGGACCACAGGCTCCCCTTCCACCCTGAAGTCAGTTTTGAAATACTTGCCACGAAACTGGCAGTTTTCTGCAGCCCCTAAAGGACAGGGAGACCACAGTCAAGGCTTTGAGGCCTAAACCTCTTCGATGGGCGCATCTGAAGAAGCCACGTGCCCCTAACAAGTGGCCTATATCCTGGGGACCCCATTAACCCCTCCTGTTATCATGATTTCAAAACTCTCAAAAACAACTTTAGGGCTTCTATCAATTCCAATTTAAATTTTGTGGGAAAAGTTAAATCCGGTTCACGTGGTGACAAAAAAAAATGATTCAAAAGTTTGGTTGTATTTTTTTACTTGTTGACCATTAACATTAAAAGTAGATCTCGGGCAGCCCAAGTGGCTCAGGAGTTTAGCGCCGCCTTCAGCCCAGGGCGTGATCCTGGAGACCCGGGTTCGAGTCCCACATCGGGCTCCCTGCGTGGAGCCTGCTTCTCCCTCTGCCTGTGTCTCTGCCTCTCTCTGTGTCTCTCATGAATAAATAAATAAAATCTTTTTAAAAAAATAAATAAATAAATAAAAGTAGATTTTGACTGAGTTCAAATAGAAAAAGAGCTTAGTTGTGACAGTACATGTGGTTAAAATCCAGAAGCACCGCTTCCTTGGCCCACTCTTGGGCAGGAATGATTGATGCCCAGAACAAGCACCGTGCAATGGAGGAGATGGGCAGGAGGAAGGCTCTGTCCCACCTCGTTTTTCAAAAACAGCAAACTTCACGGATAAATGACTGCTCTCCCCAGAGACGCTGCAGGCAAGCCCTCTTCAGCTGAAGGACTCAGTTCTTACCTGGGTGTTCCTCAGGCTGAATGGTGAAGGCTGAAACACCCATTATCAACATGTACAAGATAAACATTGTTTCTGGCAACTTCCGGAGGACACGGGAGATGGAGATCTCAGATCCAGCACTCTGTAGCCTATAGGAGGAGACAGAGGGGTCAGCAGGAGCCACACACAGCCAGAGAGTGAACTCCTTGAAGATGGTCCAGCAGCAGGTTCTGGAGGCTTCTCCTGGTGTTAGAAACCTATTTGCCCAGATTTTTTGGACAAGAAAATGCAGAAGTTTTGGAGTTTCTCCAAGAATAGCTATATTCACTGAGCACACCTAATACCAAATCCCCAGAGCACTTACAAGGTGTCTTGGAATAGATTTTCCATATCCTCAGTGTCTCTCTCTCCCGAAGTGTGTCTTAATGTTCCCTGCCCCACAGGAGAATGCCTCAGCCACGGCCACTGCTCAGGTTCTGTCCTCCTTCAGGTCTTTACTCAAGCATCACTGTGGTGAGGTCTTCCCCTGACCTTCCTGTGTAAAACTGCACCACCCTTCTGCCTCCATGCTCCACATTTTCCTTTCCTGCTGTATTGCTCTCTGTGGCATACATCATCCACGGTGTCTCCTCCCTCTGGAATGTCAGCTCATGGGCTCAAAGATCCTACTTTATTTTATTTACAAGCTATAGCCCTAACTTCTATTTGTTGAATGAATGAGTGAATTAATCACTAGAAGTCAAAAGGTCCTCATATTTTACTTGTTGGTGAACTTTTTCCTATTGTCTTTATGGATCAGCTCTTACTTTACATACCACTCCGACATACACGGATGGGTTAGATATACCACCAACTACCCGGTCTAGAGTATCCTGGGGGAAAAGTGAAATAAGGTCCAAATAGTGAATAAATTACACAAGCTCATGAAACACTCCTCCCCATATGCCTCCCCGAGACCGGAGCACCAGACACTTCTGTACCTCCCTGCAATTCTCACACTGTATCGTTATTACCTGTTGTGTTAGCTCACCATTGCCACAACAGTACTGCCAACAATCCACCTCAAAACTGAAATGCGTGAAACAATCGCCAGGCAATCACACCAATGGTGTAAAAGGATTCTGGCTCACAAGTCTGTGGATCAGATGGGGTTGGCTAACCTAGATCGCCCTGGGTTAGGCTTGGCTCCACCCTTTGGGTGGGATCTAAGTCAGCTCCATGTGTCCCTCATCCTCCTTGGACCTACGACTTCCTAGGAGATGATCTTCTGTGATGGCAAAAACACAAGCAATGTGGGCAAGGGCACTCAAGGCCTTGCTCAGAACTAGCTGACGCTTGTCTGCCCCACATTCCATTGGCCTTAACTAGTCACGTGGCCAAAGGTGCCACCAGTGTGGCCTACCACACCTGTTTCTTGTCTGGCTCCCCATGGGTGGGGACAGCCTTGAGAACAGAGGCTTGGTCTTATTCATAGCCCTCAAGGCCTGCAAGATACCCAGTCCCAGAAAGTACCAGGGAATATTTATGATCAGAAACCTAGCAGAGAGTTTAAAGAGATGAGTGAATGCAGATTTAAAAAAAAAAAAAAAATTGCTTACCACCACTCCTCCCCCATTTCCTTAAAGCTTAACTTGTTCCCTGTTCTAGAACATATATCATTCTGAATGTCTCACAGTAAACCCAGATGGCCCTTAAGTGGCCAGGGCAGGGCTGGCAAACCAAGGAAATAACCGTTGCACGCGAGAAACCCTCTCTCATCAGAAGGCGTGCACTCAGAGTTGCAGTCTGAACTCCTCCTCTAGTGATGAGGAGCCAGGACCTGAGATTTTCCCCTTAGCGGGGTATCTGCCCAGGGCTGTTTCCCCTAAACTCTTCCCACTCCTGCATCATCCTAACCTTTACATGTTTCTGAAACACAAACATTTCCTGTCATTTTAACCACTAACCCCAGCCTCAGGTTAATCAGGCCACCTGGTTAGCATAAAGGTCACATCAACATTGGCGAAGCCGCTTTGGGCTCCACACACACATTAGCTTCTCGCCTCCCCAAGCGTACCAGTCCCAGCCAGACTCACTGGTTCTCTAGAAAGGATATGAAAGAAGTTGGAATCAATCACACATGTGTAACCAATACCACATATCCAAATACGTGAATGAAGTTAAAGCTAGTGACACAAGGATGGGTGTAATAGTGACAGCTACTGAGCTGAATCCTGAGCATCTATTCTCTCATTTTACCCCTGTGATGGGAATATCATGCCACTTTGGCAGATCATATAATAGATGAGGGAGGTTATGTAGCTTGACTAAAATCTTACAGCTAGGAAGCAGGAATTGAAGTTCAAACCCAAGACTACTGATTCCGTAGCCCTTACTCTTCAAAAATCGAGTCTCCATGACGGATGCTGTTAAGTGTCCTCTAATATCTGTCCTCCCAGCTTCGCCAATTATAGGACCCGACTCAGGGAGACCCATCACTGGCCCACACAAAGACTATATTTCCCATCCTCCCTTGCTACCAGAAGCTGCCACGTGACAGAATTTAGGCCAATAAAATGTAAGTGGAAATGTGGGGTCCTCCTGGGAAGTCGACTTCAAAGTCTCCTCCAATGGCTTCCGAGTCTCCCCAGGTCTTCCTTCCTGCTGGCTCAGTAGGGGTGTGGTGGTGGGTTGTAGCCACCATGTTGGGCCACAAGGCGCAGACCAGTTGCTGACAGGGCTGGGACAGCAGGACAGGAGCATGAGACCCTGGTGGCTCCACTTCGTGGAGCTGCTCTCCCACCCTAAACTATCTTTTCCTTTTCTTTTCTTTTCTTTTTTTTTCTTTTCTTTTCTTTTCTTTTCTTTTCTTTTCTTTTCTTTTCTTTTTTCTTTCTTCTTCTTTTTTTTTTAACATGTTTAGGCTTCCTGCCATGCACAGCCAAACCTAATCCCAATATGCAAACTTTCCAAAGTTTATAAAAAGGACCCTAAGGGAAGGAGCGACCAGATAGGGCTGTCACTAGTCCTCTTTCTGTTACTCGACAGTTTCAAACAGTTTCTGCAGATTGACATTAAAAGTCATTTCAAGGACAGCCCAGGTGGCTCAGCAGTTTAGCGCCACCTTGGGCCCAGGGCCTGATCCTGGAGACACGGGATCGAGTCCCCCACATTGGGCTCCCTGCGTGGAGCCTGCTTCTCCCTCTGCCTGTGTCTCTGCCTCTCTCTCTCTCTCTCCTGTGTCTCATGAATAAATAAATAAAATCCTAAAAAAAAAAAAAAAGTCACTTCAACTTAAAGGCAGGAGGAACTGAGTAGCCTCCTTTAGGATGACCGCACTCCTCTACCCCCAAGACAGGTGCAGACTTAGCCTTGAATTCTGTGGTTTGTAACCAAGCTTAGCATTACTTTTATAGCACAGAGTCAGGCTGTGTCCATCCAGGAGCAGTTGTGAGCTGAGGATTCACAGAGCTATGGAGCAGGAAGGGTCCTAGAGAAATCTAGTCCACTCACTTTCTCTTTCAGGTGTTGAAAGCGCCTGGGAACCCTCTTCTCAAAATCACACATGTGGTCAGGGTGAGAAGTAGAGATGTTTCAACAAGGACCCCATTCCAGTGGAACGAAATCCTACAATCTTGTCTTCCTCAAGCAAAGGCTATTCCCCAGCTGCCCCACTTGTCCCCCCTCCAACCCCACCCTTTGGGGACCTCTTCAGCCAAGGGAATTGTGTTGGTTTCCTTCTGAGGACTTGGGCAAAACAACTGCTTTACTGTGACCTCTTCAGGAAGTGGCTTCAGGCAATTAAATCACAAACACATAGTAGTGATCATTTTCAATAATCAAAACCTCAGGAAAAGGCTGGAATCAAAATCGCTGGAGTGTGGGAAACAGTAAGTCTCTGGCAGGCCCAAAGGAAAAAGAATTCGTTCTGCAGAGGTTTGCAGCAAAACATTCCTCTCCTGCCCTACTTTCTTTCAATGTGTCTTTAAATGACAGACAATTTGACATTTCTGCTTCAATCTAAGTTGACCTTCTTACTGGCAGAAAGAAATTTTAAAGGCTGCTGGTTCCAAGAATTTGACTGATAATTTTTTTGGGGGAAAGGGGTCACACAACCATACTATACCCAATGTCCAAAAACAGAAGAAAGAGATGAAAAACATGGCCAGACAAAAGAAAATGACCAACAATGTGTGAAGAGTTCAAGGAAGGAAAAAGAATACAGTAAGTGGAAAGAACTAGTGGCACCACACTGAGTCCAGCTCCACAGGGTCAGCCTCCTGGTCGCGGACGGTACACACGGCCTACGAGTATGTAGCTGTTTGCTTCACCTTTTCATTTAATTTTGAAAAGTTTCAATGGACTAAAAAGGTGAAAGAATGGTATTACACCAGCATGTATTTCACTTACATTCATCAATTATTAATATTTGGCTTTATTTCCTTTCTCTCTGTCTCTCTCCATGTATATAATATGTGCACACAGACATATATATACATATACATATTTTTCCCCTGAACACAGAAAAGTTGCAGACATCCTCAAACTTCACCCCAAAAGCTTTTTTTCAGTATTTTTTAAGTTTAAATTCAATTTTCCAGGGATACCTGCTGTGGCGCAGCACTTGAGCATTTGCCTTTGGCTCAAGGCGTGATCCCAGTATCCAGGATCAAGTCCCACATTGGGCTCCCTGCATGGAGCCTACTTCTCTTCCTCTGCCTATATCTCTGCTTCTCTGTGTGTGTTTCTCTCATAAATAAATAAATAAAATCTTAAAAATAAATAAATAAATAAATAAATTCAATTTACCAACATATAGTATAACCCCTGTGCTCATCCCCTCAAGTGCCCTCCTCAGTGCCTGTCACCCAGTCATCACCCCTAAAGACTTTAGAATGCATGTAGGAATACATTTTTTAGCAGACTAAGAAGAAATTACAAGTAAATGATAGCTCCAGAGATAAATCTTCAGGCATTTGAAATGATTCATCTCACTCTATAGTACATTTTAATATATCTCTGAATTCAGTGAGAAGATTAAACTTATCTTTAAGTTGTTCCCAGACGTTTTTAGGCAACTGTCCATCTATGAGTCAGGAGGTACAGTCATCCAAAAAAGCAAAACAAAGGTGACAGATCTTGAATATTAATGAAGCCAAATAGTTATCAGGCCCAACGCATACCATTTAGTCACTCCAGTTTGTAAAATAAATTCCCAAAAACCGACACATGTTGTGGCAGGCATGTGGTACAAAATCTTTTGTCACCCATGGGAAAACAAATATTTGCATCAAAGTTAAGCTTGGAAATTTTTTAAAATTCAAGGCAGAAGTAAAATAAGAAGTATTTTTTAACTAAATCTCTGGAAAACACAGAATGTGAAGAGTTTGGGGAATAAGGAAAAATAAATAAATAGATAGATAGATAGATAGATAGATAGATAGATAGATAGATGATAGAGAAGTCTAAATTTCTCTGCCTCTAGTTTCAGAGGCAGAGAAATATACCTGGTTTGAGGCATTTTTTTTTTTGAAAGCATACTGGCTCAAAGCAAATGGGTTGGCCACAGATTATTTTTGGTTCCACAGAAAAGAGAGAAGCTAGTTTCCCCACCACACACATACACACCCCAGAATTGAGGGAATTCAGTGCAGCAGGGTGGGACTATCTCTGGTCTGCATGGCCAAGTCAAAATGAGAACACCTCAATGGCTTTGGCCTTGGTGGGGCCTAGAGAGACAGAATTGTTTCCTGGAAGCCATACCCCTGGAAGACCCATCTTTGGGCCACAATGAACTGAATCTCAAAGGGAAAACCTAGAGAAGCTAAGACTTGACTCCACTAAGGGCTACAATGCTATTTCACTCTCTGCCAACAGGTATCTCCCTAAAAGCACCCTTTTGCTGTCAAACCTTTTGGCCAACTTCTGCCCCAGTAAATCAACCCAACTCATCTCCTCACTCATTTGAATCCTCTGTTCGTGTTTTGCATTCCCAGTAAGGGTGAACCATTCAGAGCCCCCAACAGGCTGGACCATCAACCAAAGACATTTCATTCACCTTCTTCCTGAATCAGGCCCTCTCACAGGCTAGCTCCTGACAAGACCACTCCTCTAGCTCAGAATAATTGCCATTCTCCTGCAAAATGACTGATATGGCAGCTCCATCCATGACGCCCTCAGCACCCACAGTATGAATCCACTAGGCTTCAAATTCTCTCACCCTGCTATTTTTAGAAGAGGAATTTTTTGCTCTAGGCAATTCTAGAAGGTAAAACTGATGAGTCTGGCAGACTGCATCATCCCCATTATAAACAGGAAGCAATGGAAATAGATTCAGATTTGTTAAGTAATTTACCCAAGGCCACAGAGCTAATGCAATGATGGAGTGGAATGCAAACATGAGTCAACACAATCTTCAGCCTTGGTACTCATTCTCTGCTTTGTAGAAGCACCAGAACCTGGAGCTAGAGGGGGCTCCAGAAGCCATTATGCTTAGCAGCCCACCCTAACAGTCTTCCCAGACCCAACATCCTCCATAGGTAGCCAAGTTTACCCCATTAGATGGACACTTCCAGTCTTGGGAAGTACACTTGATCAGATACCTCTGACAGTTCAAAAGGCAAATTTGCCTTCCCCTAAGCTCCATTCATTGGTCAGATTCCACCCTAGGAGGCAGCTCAGAAGTCTATCTGCATCTCAAAGTAGTCCTGAAAGTTAGGGAGTCTATACAGGAGAACACTGTGGACAACACATGGTCTTGAGAGTCTGATAGAACAAGTGTGAGTCCTGCCTTCCTGGTATGCCAGCTGGATGGTTTGGTGCCAGGGGGTAGATCATACTGCTTCTGAGAGGCTCAGCTTACTAATCTGCGAAATGCCTGTAGCCTGGCATGTTGCACAGAAGGGGCAGATGGCGGGATCCCTGGATGGCTCAGCGGTTTAGTGCCTGCCTTCCACCCAGGGCATGATACTGGAGTCCCTGGATCGAGTCCCACATCAGGCTCCCTGTGTGGAACCTGCTTCTCTCTCTGCCTGTGTCTCTATCTCTCTCTCTCTCTCTCTCTCTCTCTCTCGGTGTGTGTGTCTCTCATGAATAAATAAATAAAATCTTAAAAAAAAAAAAAAGAAGGGGCAGATGGCATGTGATATGTAGAGAGGTCAGCACAGAGCTGGCAAAGAGAAAGCACTCAACAAGTGGTGGCTCTCATCAGCATTTTGCAGAAGCAGACCCCAAAACTCAGGAGTTGATTAACTTTCTCAAGAGCACAGAATTGACACAACTGAGTGAGGAGTCAGAGCTTCCACCTTCTACATTCTTCCTAGCTCCTGCTACAGGTCCATCCCACAGCCTGAGAACGTTTGGTATCATAATCAATAACTCACCTAATACCAATTACTATATTAGAAAGGTGTTCAACTTTACCTAATGGAATCAATAAGCCTGATGCCTAAATCCATATTATAGAAGGGTATGTATCGTGTAAACATACGATCATAAAAACACGAGTACATGCATTCAAGGCCTACCATGGAATTCTGATCCTTTCATTCAGACTGACATCTTAGTGGTAGAGTCTTTAAGCACAGAGAGCAGGAGATTGAAGCTGGATTCCTGGAAGCTGGATTCACTCTACCATTAACTAGCTATGTGATCTTAGGCAAGCCACGAAGCGATTTACCCAATCTGGGTCAGTTTCTTCATCTCTAAAATAAATGCAAAGACTGAGCTGCTTGCTGAGAGCTCCCAGGTTCCTCCCAACAACTGGAAAACCTGAGGGTTTTAAATCAGTCTGGATCCACACTTAGGCTTCAGCCCTGGGCACAGCTTCAATTTCTAAAGCACCAAGTGAGGGCCTTCATCAGATAACAACCAAATCTCATCAACTCGCTTGCATGAGTCCCAAAGCCAGCAAATAACAATGCCAAGACTCAAGACTTCTGAGTTCCCCTAGTAGCTGAGCACTCTGTGCTGGCATGGGACACAAAGCGCATCTTTTAAGCTGACTGTGGCTTTCAACCTCTTGTAATCAGTGTATGTAGTAAATACCTCAGATATTTGAATTCTCAGTCATCCAGAAAACTTGTCCATCTGAAATATAATGTGGACAGAAGAAACAAGGACAAAAAGATCTGAGGATGCCTGGGTGACTCAGTGGTTGAGTGTCTACCTTCAGCTCAGGGTGTGATCCCAAGGTCCTGGGATCGAGTCCTGTATCGGGCTCCCCATGGGGAGCCTGCTTCTCACTCTGCCTGTGTCTCTGCCTCTCTCTGTGTGTCTCTCATGAAAGAAAAAAATAAATAAAATAAATTCCCAAAGTCTTCTACAATCAAAAAAAAAAAAAAAAAAAAGGACAAAAAGAGCTTAACAGTTGAAAGAGAGCCAATAAGATCCTGGCACAAACACATGTATATTTTACTCAGAGAAAAAACTTTGCAGCTCTCTTGCAGCATCTCTTTCTCCATGTATATGAGTGTTGTAGCTTCTTAGAGTGGCAATTATACTTTCTAAGGATGGCCACAACCTTATAACCCAACTTATGTGGTCTTCTATGATGTGACTGTGCTGCTATGTCATCAAAATGTGGAGGCCAACTCACCTCCCTTGAATGTGGGCCAGCTTTTGATTGTGAATGCTTCCACCTGGCATCCTTGGAATGCTTGCTCTGGGAAAAGCCAACCACCATGTAAGCTGTCCAACCACCCGGAGACCACCTCTCAAGGGAGGCCACATGTAGGGAGTCCGATTCACAATTCCAGCTATAGCTGGCCTCACAGGCATCCCCTTAAAGGCATCAGCCATGTAAGTAAAGCCATCTTGGACTCCCCAGAAGAGTCCATTTACTAGCTGAATATCATTGTTTGAACTCAAACCATGTGGAGCAGAAGAATCACCTAGCTGAGCCCCTCCCAAATTCATGCCCTACAGGATATGCGAGTTATAATAAAATGTTTGTTATCAGCTGCTAAATTCTGGGGCACTTTGTTATGCAGCAACATGTGACCAGAAGGCTTAATCAAAAGCAAATTAGAGATAGCAAACTAGAAAGACGTACTGGGCTAGCAGAAGAGAACACGTAGGAAGGGAGAGCCAGTTGATGGCAGCTGATGGCCCATTAACACAGGAGACAGAAGGGCATTAAGATAGATGTGGGGGGGGGGGAGAAAAGAAACACATCAAGACAGTGCAAGAACCAAGGAGTACAGCAATCAGGAGCCATTAAGAACAGACATCAATGGTCCCCTCCACCTCCCCATGCCCAACTGAGGGTATGGGGTGTTACAGCACAAAACAGTTGATGTTCACAATGATTTCCCTGAATCACAAAGAACAATCTAAATTTTGTTCAGGAAAAAAATAAAAAATAAATTTTGTTCAGAATCCTCTTTTCTAGGATGGGACAGTGCATAACATATGCAATGGGAATAACATTTTAATTTACTTTCCAGTGTATTTCTCTTCTTGCTGTCTCCACTTCTGCCACTATGGCCCAAAGAAAAGGGAAGCACAAAGTCCCCCTCAGAAAGGAGGGAAGGAAGTGCGTGCGATGTGTTCCTTCCTGGTAGGAAGGGGAAGTAAAAGAAAGGGCTCCAGGGGTTCCAGGGTAAAAGGAAAGAAACCACAAGAGGAAGTAGGCATATTGGCCCGCTCTCAAACCTGAGTTCAAAACCCAAGTGCAAAGAGACAGAAGACCTGCTAGCCTGAGTTTCTCACTGATGGGCAAGAAATGCAGGTATTTCCCAAGGTTCCAGTGGAGAATGGGAGGTAAACTGAGATCTGGGCTAATCTGGTGCTGCTATGATGAAGGACAAGCTGACCTGGGGCTGGATATTCAGTCCATAAGGAGCAGGGTGGCCAAATATGCAAACATGTCTGTACCAGGGGTAAATCTCACTTACTTAAGCCCTGCACTCTCTGTCCTCTGCTACCATGCCTTTCCTGGGGCTCCTCTGAGATACTGCAGCTTCTGTTCCAAATGGTTGGTGCTCGTCCCCTGCTGGTCATCAAATATTTTGAGTATCACCTGCACAAATGGCCAGTCTAAGCCAAGGGAGAAATGTGGCCAAAGGCAAGACACAGAGGACCTGTGGAACTACTGAGGGGCACAGTGGACCCAAGTTGGCTATTGTGGTGGCTCTGACCCAGCTGCAAGATCAGACCATGGGTCCTCCCAGCTGCAGACCTCAGCAGTAGATTCAGCAGGACACCTCAGGACCAGCCAGGTCCAAGGACATCTCCATAGGAATTCAGTGAAGGCCCCAGGCCATCAGAGGTTGACTGCCACCCTCCCCATCATGCCCTGGGGACATGGCTTCCCTGTTTTCAGGCTCCTTCCTAGCTAGAAGAAAGCAATGAGGTGAGAAACTCTGAAAGTCTAACCCCAAAAATATTGAATAAATATAAGAGAGGTAGATGTGAGCTAGCGAGATGGGGATGACATGGTATTAGTAGGTTTAATTACCCTTCCCTGGGCACCACTCAGTCATTGAGCATCTGCCTTTGGCTCAGGTCATGATCCCAGGTTCTGGGGATCAAGTCCCACATCAGGCTCCCTGCAGGGAGTCTGCTTCTGCCTATGTATCTGCCTCCTTCTTCTGTGTGTCTCTCATGAATAAATAAATAAAATCTTTTTTTTTTTTTTTAAGAAAATTCCCCTTTCCTAATGAAAGGGGACCTCAAACACCAAAGGAAATTCTTTTAGAAATGTTACGAAAGGTACATTTTTTGGGGATCAGTTTGCAGTGAGTAGAAATTTTCACCATGCTACATATAGTTTAGGAATATCTCCTTCCAAAATTAAGTGGTCAAAAACGGGGGGATTTTCTCTTAATGGATTGAAAGATCATCTTCTACTCTCTGGAAAATGTGCCCACCCAGAATGGCCTGTCCTCTAAGCATCACAGAAGGTGGCGGCTTCTCCAGCCCTGTGTCCAGCATGCCCACGAGAGTGGATAAAAGTCAAGCAAAAACAAGCAATTGAAAACCCAAGCAATTTTTCTTCTACTGTGTGGGGAAAACCCTTGCCACATAAAGCTCACCATTTAGCCTGAAGACAGCCCAGACTTACTGGTTTTTCCACAGACCCAAAAAGTCCCAAGATGCCCTCCCACAGGGGAAGGCATCCCCTGTGACTGGGAGTGAATGTTCCATTCACACACATACCCCCTCTGGCTGCTCTCAGCGTTACGATGCCCCATCACCCTGCCCCAGCGCCAAGAAGAGATCGGTGAAGCTGAACAATCTGAAACCCTACTTCCTCCCCTGCCACTCCAACTCAACTGCGCAACATGCTGTGGTGGAAAGACTCACACTCACCAATATCTGATGCTCTTCTACTTTTGGGGTACACACAGAATTCCCCTTCTCTGTACCTGTTTGGTTTGACATAGCTGCAGGACTGGTTATAGCCATGAAAAGGAAGCAGGAAGGACTTGGGTCACTTCCAAGCCTGAGCATTTCATTTCTGGTACCCTATCCTCCAGCACCCCTTTCTCTGAGCCATGGTTTATTGACTGTGGCCACAGAGGATGATCGGGTCATCCTGATAGGAAGCTGAGGTCCACTTCCATCCATGGATCCACCTAGTTGGTCTGTTTCTTCTGCCGCTGAGTACCAGAAATACCTATTTCCCACCCTAGCACCCATGTCAAAACAATCCAATGGATGATCTCCATGAGTTCTCTTTTGAAAATGTCCTGAAGTGGCTATGACGAGCCATCATAGTCTGACACAGCTGACCAATGACAATGATACAGCATGAGCAAAAAGAAACTCATGTTGTATCAAGTTTCTGAGATGTTTTAGGTTATCTAGGCCTTGGACACTATGCCCAGCAATCAAACGGAAGAATTAGGACATCGTATTCATTTTTCTATTGCTGTGTAGAAATCCCACAAACTCAGTGACTTTAGAATAACACACACTCATTAGTCATACTGCCATGGGTCGGATGTCTGGTCTCAGCCTGGATGAAGTCTCTTCTGAGGGTGTAACAGACTACCAGAGCTCAGGGTCCTGTTCCAAATGTCTGTTCATAGAAGTCAGTTCCTTATGACTGTACAAACGGGGGTCCCCACTTTCTTGCTGGCTGTCAGCCAAGGCTACTTTCAGCAGCTTGAAACCATCCACCATTTCCTGCTCCACAGTCAGCTCCACAACCTGACCGTTTATTTTTTCAAGGCCAATAGAGCAACATCAGATGTTGCTTCATGTCTCTCCGACCTCCTGACTCTGACCTCTAGACCTTTTTATTTAAAGTGGCCACCTGGTTGTGTCAGGCACATTCACGAAAATTCCTTTTGATTAACTTCAAGTCAGCTGGTCAGGGTCCTAAATTATGCCTGCAAAATTCCTTTACCTTTGTGGTATAAGATAAACGATGAAGACATTGGGGCTTACAGGAGGTAAATAACTCCTCTAAGGAAATATCCAAAAGAGTGGGAGGGCCGGGATTTGCCCCTCATCCCATTTGCTCACCGGGTATGTGATCATATCATCAGAAGCTGTCAAAGCCAGTCCACAAATCCCAAACTGGGGTCTGGGCCAATTCAGCTTGTGAGTATGCATTATTCAGCCAGAATGTTGGTGTTACTCTTCGCTGAATGTCTTTCCCCAGAGACAAGCTCATTCCAGTTGGCTACTGGCCTTATCACTCACAGCCTCACAGATTTGAATGGCCCCCGAATACACGCAAGTTTGAAATCCTTAATGAAATTACATAGTCTTAAATTTCCCCTTGATGTTTCATAAAAAATTCAGGTGGTATGAATACTTTCCAGAGATCCTTTACAAGAGCAAAAAACCTCTGCTCCCTACCCTGTCCCTGTCACCTGTCCCCCTGTCCCTGTCTCTGTCACCTGTGAGTGAAACTAACATCCAGAAGCTAAAGTTCCATCTCTAAGCCACATAGCAAGTCCAGTTTTAGATTGGACTATTATGACCTACAATCAAACGCCACAATCATCCACCTCCTTGTGTTTAGGTAATTATTTATGTTTAAGATGAAACAGAGATTCTCACCAAAGTATATTTCAGAAACGTTTCCAGGGAGTTTAATACAGATTCCCAGATTTCTGTTCATGCTACTGGTAAATAAAATGCCCGTTTTATCCAAAATTCATCAGATAAATTACAGATTCAGAACACAGGGTTTGAAAGGAGAAAAAAGGAGTCCCCGAATAGTTAATAAAAGGTGGGACAGTAAGGAGTGTAAGAGATGGAGTAGGGCAGTGGATCTCAGCCTTGGTTATACATCAGCACTGGTTGGAAGGCTTTAAAACCAATGTTCAGAGGGACGATTGGGTGGCTCAGTGGTTGAGCATCTGCCTTTGGCTCAGGTCGTGATCCCGGGGTTCCGGGATCGAGTCCCAAAATCAGGCTTCCCACAGGGAGCCTGCTTCTCCCTCTGCCTATGTCCATACCTCTCTCTCTCTCTTTGTCTCTCATGAATAAATAAATACAAATATAAAAACTAATGCCCAGGTCCCAGCCCCCAACGTTGATGATGTAACTGGTCCCAGGTACAGCGATTTTTTTAAGAGCTCCCCTGGGTGATTTTAACACTCGTCCACAGCTGGGAACTACTGGAGCAGGGACTCTTGAGATGCTAGAGGATCAACAACCCCATCACTGTTTCTCTTATGGCCTCACTGGGTTTGGCCCATACACTGGCCACAGAACCTTCCATATTCCCTTCATCTCCGTGCAGCCCTTTGCCACCCTCTTCCCTCCTATGTTAAGTAATGTTTCTTCGGGAGTGGAGAACAAAACTGATAGGAGACTGAGGTCAAGTTCCAGATACTGAGATACTTATTGTTCCTGCTCTACCTATTTGTCCACCTGGCTCAACCGCTGAGCCACCCAGGCACCCCTGTCCACCTGTTAAACAGAATTCTCCTATTTATGGCCTCCAGCCTCACACACTCATTTCAACCCAGTAGGTCTCTGTGAGTTGGGTCTTGAGAATGGCCTCGAAAGGTTCTTGTCCTGAAACAACTCTCTGGTCAGTTTGCCGCTGGCTGTAAAACTTCTTGTTATCACCTAAGGAAGCGGTTCTCAAAGTGTGGTCCCCAGACCAACAGCGTCAGCATGACCTGGGAATGTCTTAGAGGTGCAGGTCCTCAGACACCCTGCATGCAAGTACTGAATCAGAAATCTCAGTGGATCCAGCAGTCCGTGCTTACTAAGCCCCAGGGGTGCTCGTGCTCCCTCAAGTTTGAGAAGCCCTGGCCAAAGGCACTGTCGTGACCACGTGCCCCCAACCGGACAGCAGGTGACGGTAACAGGAAAAAAAAAAAAGAAAAAGACAACTCAAAGCCACATGACCCACGCTTGTCAGTCATGTTTTCATGTGACACTGACTCTGCTGGCCTGGGGGAGGGGAGGGGGGATGGGGTCTGAGGGTCTCTTGATCGCACAGGGGTTCGCACAGGGTTGTCTGAAGCTGGGGTGTGAGGCCCGTGGGGAGCTGGGAGGTTGAGGGGACACCTGCTGGTAGGGCTTGGGAAGTGCTCCCGGGCAGCCAGCGGTCCTCACAGCAGCTCCCACCCAATCCAAGCTTCCTGCTTCCCTTTCAGGGGAACCAAAGAAGCCAAAACCTGGAGAATGTGGTGGAACTGGACAAAACTACTGAGCCGTGAGACAAGGGGCTCCCTGTGCTGCGCAGTGGGAATATGGCACTGAGTGCTGGGAAGGAGCCCCCAGCCCTCTTG
The DNA here is from genome assembly GCF_053574225.1 of Canis aureus. NCBI lineage: Eukaryota > Metazoa > Chordata > Mammalia > Carnivora > Canidae > Canis > Canis aureus. The sequence goes on from NC_135621.1 coordinate 43,827,440, forward strand.
GGACAGCAGAGCTCAGGGAGACAGGCCAGGGCAAGGGGGGGTTTGGGGGGAAGCCAGCCGCTGTCGGGGGGGCTCCCAAAGTCAAGTCCCTCAACTGCCTGTTTGCAGAAGAGGAAACCCAGACAGAGACCAGCCTTGACCTGGATCACACCACATCAGTGGCAGGGCTGGGGGCCACGAGGTAGGGGACTCCTGAGGGAGCCGGGGTCCCATGAGGAGCAAAGGCCTCCAAGGGGGATGGGATTCGAGAGAGAGAAAGCCGAAGAGTGAGGGCGCCGTTTGGGCCGCACCCACAGCGAGCCAGGCTACACTCCAAGTGCCTACAGGATTCATCCGCACTGACTCTCCCCACCACCTTGTGGTCCTCCTCGGCAGAGTTCACTATCTACAGATGGGGACACTGAGGCACCGAGAGGTTAAAAATAAACTGTGCGATTTATTTCATTATGATTGAGGACAGAAAGCAACTTTATTTTAAAAATTGTAGCCAGTTTTATTATTTCACAAGAACGAAGCAAGGGATAAAGGTAAGTTTACTACTTTCTGGCTATCGATAACTGGCCACCTGCTGGCCACTGGGTAGATGATCTCATCCAAATGGCACCCCTTCCTTATCCACCAGAATATAGAACAGAATTTTTTAAAGACAGTTATAACCCGGGGGGGGGGCCTGGGTGGCTCAGTGGTTGAGCGTCTGCCTTTGATGCAGGTCATGATTCCGGGGTCCTGGGATCGAGTCCCACAACAGGCTCCTTACACGAAGCCTCTTCTCCCTCTGCCTGTGTCTCTGCCTCTCTCTCTCCCTCTCTATGTCTCTCATGAATAAATAAATAAAATCTTTAAAAAAGAATGAAAGTTATGATGTGGACACACGTGGGACTTCATACAGCTAGTAGGAGCAAAGGCAGCCTTGACCACAGACCCTTTAGCCCACGGCTCACACGTCACCACCATCTGTTTGCTACTCGGCTGAGACAACCCGGAGCGCTGGCGCCCAGTCAGCTCTGAAAGCTCAAGTGTTAGAAAAGCTACACCTACTTGTAAAAAGAAAACACGCCATCCTCGAAAACCCCCTGATCTTCCAAAGAAGAAAGCCTCTAAATTCGGTGGAAGCCTCACAAGCACAGCCTCTCCTGAGGTGACCTGTCTGTAGCAACGGATCTCCTTATTGGATTCCACAGCTTTTTTGTCTGCAGCTTCGAATCACAGAAGATCCTCAGAAACCCTCTGATCCAGCCCTTTTGTGACAGAGAAACTGAAGCCCGAGAAGGTCAGGGTCACCTTCATACAAACGAAGGTCGCAGAAGTGAGGAATGTCACCCAGAGAAGGACCCAAGGTCCAGAGACATCAGGAAAGCCACCTGAAGTTCCATCCTGAAATGGAATCCAAGTGCCTGACCCCCCAGATTTCTCCCTCTCTCTCCCCCTCATTCTCTCATTCTCTCTCTCTCATTCCCTCTTCTCATTCTCTCTCTTCTTATTCTCTTTCCCTCTCTCCCTCTCTTCAATTCCCTTTCCCTCCCTCTCATTCCCTCTCTTCTCATTCCCTCTCTCTCCCTCTTTCTTTCCCTCTCTCATTCCCTCTCTCATTCCCTCTCTCATTCCCTCTCTCTTTCCCTCTCTCTCATTCCCTCTTTCTCTTTCCCTCTCTCCAATTCCCTCTTTCCCTCTCTCTTTCCCTCTCTTCAATTCCCTTTCTCTCCCTCTCTCATTCCCTCTCTTCTCATTCCCTCTCTCCCTCTCTCTTTCCCTCTCTCATTCCCTCTCTCATTCCCTCTCTCTCCCTCTCTCTTTCCCTCTCTCTTTCCCTCTCTCATTCCCTCTCTCTCTTTCCCTCTCTCCAATTCCCTCATTCCCTCTCTCTCATTCCCTCTCTCCAATTCCCTCTCTCCAATTCCCTTTCCCTCTCTCTCATTTCCTCTCCTTCCCTCTTTCCCCCTCTCTTTCCCTCTCTCTCATTCCCTCTCTCTCATTCCCTCTCCAATTCCCTCTTTCCCTCTCTCTCATTTCCTCTCTCATTCCCTCTCTCAGTCCCTCTCTCTCATTCTCTCTCTCTCTCTCTCTGTCTCTCAAAAGCCTCTTACCTGCAGCCCTGCATTCTTTGACCTTGTTGCTTCTTGCCTGGGGAAGTCTGCCAGGCCTGACTTTACCTTCAGTGGAAACTCTGAGGTCCAGGCAGGGATTTATACCCCGTCCTCCTGGGATTTCCTAATAGGGCTTGTGTCACTCAGTCTGACTGAGTGGCTGTGGACACACCTTCTCCCTCCTCGCAGGGGAGCTCCCTCGCCTGCGCTCCCTGCGTGATCACTCGGATGGGGAAGTGGCCGAGGAAACTGTGCGTAAGTTTCCCTGACTCGCTAAAACTTGCGTACTTCCAGCTGAGAGGCTGTTTTGAAGCGATGTGTGTTTTGCTGACCATGGTCCCACCAAAGGAGGTCCTCGGGTCCTCAGCCTGGGGATAGTTGGTGTTTGCCCCCATGGAGCATCCCTCCCGGGATAGAAGAGAAGTGAAGCTTCCATGATCTTTCATGGCTAAGTGAAGGAAGGGGATGACTTTCCAAGTCTTTTTTTTTTTTGAAGATTTTATTGATTTATTCATGAGAGACACAGAGAGAGAGGCACAGACACAGGCAGAGGGAGAAGCAGGTCCCTGCGGGGAACTCAATGCAAGACTCTATCCCAGGACCCCGGGATCACCACCTGAGCCAAAGACACAAGTTCAACCACAGAGCCACCCAGGTGCCCCACTTTCCAAGTCTTTGTTACAAGTTGTGGAATTAAAAAAAAATTAAAAAAAAAACAAACAAGTTGTGGAATTTGCCAAACTGCATAGTTTGTCCTCTGGAAATGGAAATTCAGTCCTAAGTCACACCTGCACGAAATAAATGTCTCCTAATCCCCTTGACAGGCCTAAAGGTTATGTTGATGGCTCCTCTGTCCCCCTCACCAGTGGCCAGGCTGCCAGGTGTCAGGGAGGAGGGAGCCGAGGGCGGGGAGCCTGACCTGCATCTGCCTCAGGAGCTTGCGCAGGGCCCACCGGGACCCCCTGCAAGTCCTCAGATGCAGGACCAAGGTCAGCCCTGCCTGCCCCCTACCGGACTCACCACCCCTGCTGTCCGCCTGGGTCCAGTGCCCTCCTTGATATGAACAGGAAGCCATGTGGGAGAGGGTAAGAACTTGGCCAGGACCATCCCATGGGGTCAGAGCATGAACCCTCTGAGTCCCCGCGTCCTCTTATTGGGCCGAGTTGCATAGTGTAGGCAGGGGTGTAATACGGATCCCCGTTGGTGGATGGAAAAGAACACTTATCCAAATGTCCTTTAAAATCCATCTTATTAACCTTAATGACACTTTCCGTCTAATTTACACAGATGTAGGGCTCTTACAGATGAAAAGGCAGATAGACAAATGTTGATAGACAGGTCTTGGGACTTTCATACCCCGAACAAATAGTTCGAAGTTAAAAGGGCCCATTGCCCCTAGCTTTATCCTTTGGCTAACAAGCAAGAAAACTCCCAGGGAATGACAGCTCTGATTGAGTAAATGAAATGGTGGACCTAGACAAAACCTAGAAGTGGTTGTAAATTGAGGTCCAGACACTTAGGGGGACCACAGGTGAGTAAGCTGTATTAATTTATGTAACTTCATGATGGAAGCTGTAATACCCCCAAGATGGAGTTTGTTGGCCAAAGGGTAAATGCTACACCGTATCCATGTTTATTCTTTCTCCGAGGACCAGTCAAAGGGGGAGTATTTGGTTTTGTTCCCAAAATTCTGACATGGTTAACTTGAAGTTGGAGCTATAAATTTTGGGCCAAGCCAAGTAATTTCAAGGGTGTGAATTCACTCTTACAGAGAAATTTCCCCAAATGCCTCACCATCCCAGAATGAAGGGTATGCAAATAATTGACTCCTGTCCTCACCCTCTCTGTGGTCAACCAAACACGCCAGTCCCCAATAACCTTGCCTTGGTTGGGATCATACTCGCTAAATAGCACAGGGAAGCCCACAGCTTAATATAGCCAAAGAGAAGAAGTGAAACCATGTGGTTGGCTGTTGGCCATATTGAAGTATAACTGCTGATCTTGTGATCCATAAAGAGGAATTTACATAACCTCACTTCTTCAATGGGAAAATGTGATCATGGAGCCACAAGAATTGTTTGAATGGCCCTTTCAAGAACTAATGCCTCAGACCCAACAGTCACCAAAAGCATCCACGGAACGATGGTGACCCTCCCTGCCTTCCTCCATTTCCGATCCATGGTCTACACTGTCCTCTCCTCGCTTATCACCAGAGCATTTGGGTCAATTTCTCCACCAACTAATGGGAAATGGACAAGCACAGAATGTTCTATAGTATCTCGAAATCCTTTGAGGTTTGAGGTGAAAGTAACCCAGGATGTTTATTGCAAGGATTGAAGCAATGAGTCTTCATTTTTTGAACCCAGGCCTTTCCCAAGTCTATTTTGAGTCAGAAATCAACAGCATGCTCTGAAAACCTCTGTGGCAAGGTTCCAACCCCCCTTCCTCCCCTGTGATGTGGAAGCCAGAGGATAGGGAACCATGAGAAGGAAGCTTGGAGGAGCAAAGAACCTGCAGTGGCCACTATATCATGGATTATAACAGAGACTGTTTGTCGCTGGTTTGACAGGATAGCCTCTGTCAAATTACCCACCAAAATTCATTCATTCTTAGGTGGGAGACCTGAATTTGGGTTCAACAAAATATGGTTATCGAGGGACGCCCTGGTGGCTCAGTGGTTGAGCATCTGCCTTTGGCTCAGGGGTCCCAGAGTTCCAGGATCAAGTCCTGCATCGGGCTCCCCACAGGGAATCTGCTTCTCCCTCTGCCTATGTTTCTGTCTTTCTCTGTGTGTCTCTCATGAATAAATAAATAAAAATCTTAAAAAATATATATATGGTTATCAAACCCATAGGATCAATTTAGCAATCAGAATCCATAAAATTGAAAATCCCAAGGTTTGTTCTGGTCACCTGGCCAATAACAGAAACAAAACTCTTGTGTCTTATTCATAGAGGTAGGAGAAAAGTCCCTATACATAATTAACAAATTCACAAACTAAACATGAAAATACCACAAACCAGCTTCAGGTTCATCTGTGAAAACAGCAAGGGTAATTGGGATTCTGTATCAGTTTCCTGTTGCTGCTGTAAAAAATTACCTCAAATAGTGGCTTCACACAACACCTATTAATTCTCTTAGAGTCCTGGAAGTCAGGTGTCTGACATGGGTCTCTGTGGCCTGAAATCAAGATGTTGGCGATGCTGAGCCTCTTCTAGAGGCTCCTAGGGAAAGTGCACCTCTAGAGGTTGTCCTCATTCGTTCACTATGGCCTCCAGTACACCCCCTGTCTCCCTTGCTCCCATCATCATGTGACCTTCTTCTTCTTTTGAGGTCCTTGCTCACTCTTATGAAGACCTTGGTGGTTATATTTGGGGTCCACCCAAATAAGCCAGGATAATCGCCTCACCTGAAAATTCTGAACCCCATCTATAAAACCCTTTTTGCCACAGAAGGTAACATAACCATAGGTTCCAGGAGTTGGGACATGCACATGTTTAGGAGACCACTGCTCAGCCACGCACAAGCTCAAAGATCGCTTCCAGTTTTCAAAGTCTGCGCTTTATGGTTGTGAACAAAAGCCTAGAAAAGTGCTCTACGTAACTGTGGATTGAACACGACAGTCTCCTCTACACCGAGGGGCTGAGCTGGTCTAGCAAGCGCAGAGTAGCACAGAGCTTTCGAGATCCACAGGAGAGACTGTATTTTGCTGTTCAATTCAGGGGAAATCCGATCTTCATTATGAAAAGTCTTTGACTTGCCAGCCTTTCCTTTTGCTTCCTTCTCCCCACCTTGCTTTCTAAGAAAGCGAGACCCTGGAAAGGGACGAGAATGTGCCCACTCTCCCTACTAGCTGCTTGCAGGACCCAGGGCACGGGGGGGAGGGGAGCAGGACACCAGTCCCATTTCAGGCTAACTCTCTTTGTCAACGATGCCCAGGCCCAATGCAGAGCCCTCCACCCCCTGTTCCTCCAACCACACGACCAAGCTTTGCCCTGCGGTGGGGCTCCGGAGGCACCAGCAGGCCCCCCGTGCTCTGACTGGAGGCCTGCTGCCTCCCCTGCACGTCGTGGACACTCCTGCTTCCCTGCCTTGCACGTCCACCTCCTGAGCCTGAGACATGCCAGTGCCGGGGATGTGTCCTGCCCGGGAGAGAAACTTAGAAGCCCTCCATCCGGGCCACTGTCAGGCTACTTACAGAAGGGAGCACATGCTCTGCTCTACGGAAGGGGTGAACCAAAATGTATTTTCCTTACAACCAGAAAGAGGGGGCCGATCTCCTTAGCTATCTGACCTCTGTAATGGGCCATGCGATGCTCATCCACCGGCCCGCGTCAGCTCCAGTCCACCCACCGGGAGGAGGCAGGACTCGGCCTGCCGGTGGTCCACGTTGCTTTCTGATCAGGTCTAGACCGCAAGAGAAGACCCCGGACCGTGACCTCATAGACACGGTCAGGTCGGTCCTCGGCGCAGAGCAGCCTGCGGCACCTGGCCACAGACATGCTGCCCACGTGGGCGGCTGGCGTGTGCTCATCCCCCCTTTGCCAAGGCCGGACTGCAGACGAGGCCGAGGAGGCACAGCCAACAGGGGTCGTCGGGACAGAGCTGGGTGCCTTTGCCCCCACTGGCCTTAGCGGGAGGGGAGAGTGGAAAGCCCATCAGAGAGCAGCTTCTGCACCCCTACGGGTACAGACCCCCAGAGCCCTCCCCCATCTCGGGGCCACCCCAGCACAGCCTAGGCCTTCTCTTTCCCGCCTCTAGGCCTCCCGCTGCCCACCCACCCCCTACTCCGTACCTCACTGTCTCCCCCCACCCCTGTGAGTACAAGAGTTAGCAAGTTGACCTGACACTCATGATAAAGGCAGTTTAAAACATGGTCTCTATGCCAGGACTTTGGGGTGCGTGTGTGTGTGTGTGTGTGTGTGTGTTGGGTTTGGGGGGCGGGGGTTCTCTTTAATGAAGTGCTACCCTTTCTCCTAGCTTCCCCAGGGCCAGGCCAGCCGGGCTTAACCAATAATCACCACTTCTAGCGCCTGGCAGGGCTCCAGCAGGCAAGGGGAGAGACCCGGCCACAAATTTGCAAAACTTCAAAAGAAACTGTCGGTGTGTTAAAAATTAAGGGTCCAAAAAAAAAAAAAATTAAGGGTCCATGCCCAAGCTGAGAAACAGGCATCGGCATATATGACATGTTTACATTTTAACAGTCAGTGCGAGCGGACTCACACAAACCTCAAAGGCAACATATGGACCCTCGTTTGAAGATAAACTTCAAAGTCACCACCCCCGGGCTTATGTGATTGGAGGGGGTCACAGGCCTTTCTGGCCACCATCACTCACACCCACCCCCACCCCCCCCACGCTGCCGTAATAGCTCCCGGTTTCCAGCCAGCTCTTTTTATCCAATAATCTCTCCGTAATCTATAGAAAGTGCTGTTTTGTTCAGCTGACAGCTGAGCCCTACACTTCTGGAAAGCAGGGAGGGGGCTGACTGGCCCTGCAGGGCTCCAGATGCACCCACTACCTTCTCATCTGTGCATCATGCTCCGCAACACACAGCCTCACGGGAACCCCACCTGCTGGGGAACAGGCCAGCCCTTTGCCAGGCACGCAAGCGTCATGCAGAGCCCTGACCCATCTGTCCCCTTCAGCACACTCATCGCCCCCGGGGCACGTAGTCACCTGGGCTCAGCACGTTGAGCAGCTGGAACAAGGACCTCCCTGAAGTTAATCCACGTTCCTCAGACTCCTGTCACAGGCTGGCACCCCCGCTTCCCCAGGAAATGACATTCGGAGAGGTTACACATGGTCCCACTTGGCCCGGCACTGCCAAAGCCGCTGGCTCTGTCCCCTCGGGCCTGGGGGCCGTGACCTCCACGCATGGCGGTAGCCCAGGGGGACAGGGACAGGGATGGGGACAGGGACAGGGACAGGGTGGTGACGGCCGTCCCCTCACCTGGCCTAGGAGAGGCTGGCCCAGTTTAGCGGCTAGAGGCAGTTACATGCCAAGGTGTATTTTATGGACTAGATGGTGTTTTTAGAGTGACTTCATTTTTTTTTAAATTTTTTATGATTTTCTTGTTTCAATTCAATTAATTAACATAGAGCATATTATCAGTTTCAGAGTAGAGGTCGGTGATTCGCCAGTCTTACGCATCGCCCAGCGCTCATCACATCCTGTGCCCTCCTTCCTGCTGGGCACCCAGCTCCCCCATCCCCCACACCCCTCCAGCGACCCTGGGTTCGAGTCCTAGGATTAAGAGTTTTAGAGTGACTCTAAAATGAATCCGCAGGGAGCTCATCGCTGTCTGCCCAGCTCAGGGCCCACAATTCTCCTGTATCGACCAGGACTTTTCTTAACCGTGGCTGTGCTCCGAGGCTCTGACACCCAGGCCTTGCTGACCCCTCAAGGGCTAGCCAATCCCGAGAGGGAGCACCCGATCAGCCCCATCACGCCCCACTCCCCCACACATCCCATCCAGAGCCCATAACCTGACCACCTCTGAAGGTGTCCACTTCCGTGCGCTTGGTCCCCATTGGGGGGCGGGTCCATTTCCTCCCTCAGATCAAACACCTTTTGAAGCATTCCGATCTCCTTTGGGTGAGAAGAGTAGATTTATTTTTTTTTAATTTTTATTTATTTATGATAGTCACAGAGAGAGAGCGAGAGAGGCAGAGACACAGGCAGAGGGAGAAGCAGGCTCCATGTACCGGGAGCCCGACGTGGGATTCGATCCCGGGTCTCCAGGATCGCGCCCTGGGCCAAAGGCAGGCACCAAACCGCTGCGCCACCCGGGGATCCCAGAGAAGAGTAGATTTAAAAAAAAACAACAACAACAACTGTTTTCTTCACCCTGTCAAGAATAGTCCAGTCAGCAAAGGGCAGGCCAGAGCAGAGGGAAAGCGAGCGCCCCAGCTGGAGGAAGGAAGACCCAGCCAGCAGGTGCAGGAAGCAGAAAACCCTGCGTCAGGGAGAATCAGGGGCAGCCATGCCCCTGGCACCGAGGCCAGAAGTCCTCAAAATCGTGGCCCAGGCCAACAGCAGCAGCACGTCCTGGGAGCTTGGCAGAAAACGCACATTCTGAGTCCTCACCTCGGACTAGGAATCAGAACCTAGGGAGGCACAGAACAACTGATGCCTGACAGCAACCCCCCACCCCAGACAATGTCTTCTCTTTTCTTTCAATTTTTAATTGAGGTATAGTTGACATGCGATATTATATTAGTTTTCAGGTGCACAACAGTGTTTGGGCATTTACGTACCATACGAAACATTCATATGGTAAATATAGCCGCCACCCATCACCGTAGTTATTACAATATTATCGACTATGTTTCCTACACTGTTCTCTTCATCCTTGTGACTTACTTATTTTATCGTTTTATGCCTCTTAATCCGTTTCATCTATTTTGTCCCTTCCCCCAGCCCTTCCCCTCTAGCAACCACCAGTTTGTTCTCTGTATTTGTGAGTGTGTTTCTGTTTTGTCTGTTTTGGGTTTTGTTTTGTTTTGTTTAAGATTTTATCCATTTGAGAAAGAGACAGAGATAGCAACAGAATGAGGGAAAGCATGCACCGGGGAGGAGAGGGAGATACTGGCTTCCTGATGAGTAGGGAGCCCACCGTGGGGTTCTGTCCCAGGACCCTGGGATCATGATGTGAGCTGAAGGCGGACACTTAACCATCTGAGCCACTCAGATGCCCCTGTCTGTTTTTTTTATTTTAGTTTTCAAGTAGAAGTGAAATCCTAAGGCACTTGTCTTCCTCTGTCTGATTTATTTCACTTAGCTATATGCCCTAAATTCATCTGTGATGATGAGATGGTAAGATTTTATTCTTTTTTATGGCTTAGTGATATTCCATATACCATATCTTTTTTTTTTAAGATTTACTATTTGAGAGAGAGAGATCATGTGAGTAGGGGTGAGGGGGTATAGGGAGAGGGAGAGAATCTCAAGCAGACACCCCTCTGACCATGGAGTCTGACATGGGGCATGATCTCATGACCGCAAGATCACAACCCGAGCCGAAATCCAGAGTCAGATGCTTAACTGACTGAACCACCCAGTTGCCCCCGTACCACATCTTTATCCATTCATCTATCAATGGACACTTGGGTGGCTTCCATGCCTTAGCTACTGTAGTGCTGCAATAAACGTAGGGGTGCACATATCTTTTCGAATGAGCATTTTTGTTTTCTTCGGGTAAATACCTAGAAGCAGAATTCCTGGGTCATACGGTATTTCTAACTTTTTGAGGAATCTCCATACTGTTTTCCACAGTGGCTGAACCAGTTTATGTTCTCATCGACAGAACATGAGGGTTCCCCTTTCTTGACATCCTTGCCAATACTTATTTCTTGTCTTTTTGATACTAACCATTCTGAAAGGTATGAGGTGATACCTCATTTGGTTTTGATTTGCATTCTGTTGATGATGAGTGATGTTAAGTACCTTTTCATGTGTTTGTTGGCCATTTGGATGTTTGAAACTGACAAAATTTCGAGAAGCGCTATTCCAGTGGTTCTCAACTCTGGCTGCACAGGGGAAGTTTTAACAAATACTGGTGCCCAGACCCACCTTCATACCAATTAGACCTTGAAAGGGGTGGAGCTGGGCTAGTCGATACTTTTTAAACTCCCCCCAGTTATTCTACTGTGTTGCCTGCCAGGGCTGAGGGCCACTGCCTGAAGAGTTGAACTGCTCACACTCTCCAGGGCTGTGTCTATGCCTCCTACAGGAAGAAAAAGTAATTAAGTGGGAGAAATTCCTAGGCTGACTCACAGAGGACAGTTAATAAGAAAGACAAAGGTGAAACTGGGCTGGCTCAGAATAGCTGAACTTCCAGGTTCCACCCTGGAATCAAGTCAGCAAGGGAGATCAGACTCCAATCCACACTAACCAAGCTCAGAAAATAGACCAATGTCTGGGGCAGCATCCCCATTCATTCATTCATTTCACTAATCCAATTTTGAGCACCTGCTCCAAGTCCAACTTCGTTCTCGGCCCTGGTAACTCACACTCTAGTGGAGGAAATGATGATAATAAAGACATAAATAAATGAATATCAATTTATAACAAGCAAGAAACTGGTCAGCCAATAACCAATACTAGGGTCATTCAGATGTCATTTCAGGGGCATCTGGGCAGCTGGGTGGTTGAGCGTCTGCCTTTGGCTCAGGTTGTGATCCGAGGATCCTGGGATCGAGTCCCACATCGGGCTGCCTGAAGGGAGCCTGCTTCTCCCTCTGCCTATGTCTCTGCCTCTCTCTGTGTGTCTCTCATGAATAAATAAATAACATCTTTAAAAAAAAAATTCAGATGTCATTTGTCACTGGGTTTGGTCTCCGCAACTGGAATCATCTGTTCTCACCCATCAAGTATGTGGTGCATCACCTCCTTACCTTTGGGGTGTTGATAAGCCTTGATCTGATAACACTAATCCAGTAAAAGTAGGGGCATCAATAATGCTGACCGTTTGGGAATAAGTCCAGTGTGAAATTGACTCTGATTCCATCTGTATTGAAAAGGGTTGCTAAGTAAAAAAAAAAAAAACAAAATTATAGTGAGTATACATTACATTCTTGGGGAAAATAGTCACATAGCATAAAGTGATGATGCATTGATAACAAATCATAATTATTTATTCTAGATGTCTCTATTCAGAACACTCTGTTAGCCTGGATCCATTTACCCAGTGTACTTGACAGATTTCCAACTGCTTTTTAAAATATATATATAGGCTCAGCGGTTGAGAGCCTGCCTTCAGCTCAGGGCATGATCGTAGGGTCCCAGAATCAAGTCCCGCACCGGGCTCCCTGCATGGAGCCGGCTTCTCCCTCTGCCTGTGTCTCTGCCTCTGTGTGTGTGTGTGTGTGTGTGTGTGTGTGTCTCATGAATAAATAAATAAAATCTCTAAAGATAAAATAAAATTATATATATAGATAGATAGATAGATTCCCCAGTAACTCAAACTAATCTGTTTCTGAGTCAAATAAGGTAGTAAATGGTCTCTTACTTGAAATCATGGTTCACACCTTTTCTTCCACCTTCTGCAGGCAGAAGTAAAAGCCCCTACCCTAATGCTACAAGGAAGTACCCTGTCACCTCCATCAATGTCTCAGGAAGATGAGTGACCCCACAGTCATCCTGGCCACTCTCCAAGTGACTAAGGTGATCAAGAAGGCAATGTTAGGATCGTACACGAGCAGACATGCCCACCCGACTTGCCCTCTTGGGCCTGTACCCAAAGGAAGTTTATCCCCAGACTTCATCATAGCCCTGTTTGAAGGGTGGGGAGGAAGCTGCCAGCTTCTCTAGGATTCAGTCAATCTAACTATTAATCGTTTGAGGATTTAGAACCCCAAGGGCTCCCCAGCTCCAAGCTCTGGCTCCTTTGGATCCTGAAAGACAGAAGGAGCCAGCTGGGCCCGCTCTAACAAGCCCCAAGGAGCAATACAAGTTTGGGGGCCATTTTAGGCTAAATACTAGTGGAACTAAGGAAAATATTATAGGGCCTTGTTTTGTCAGACTATCATGTGTTTTGTTCTCGTACATGGAGATGCACAGATTGTCAGAGTAAGAAGAGAGTTGGGGCCACCTCTCCGGGGCACCCTCTCCCTCTGCAGATGAGGAAGGGATTTGTGATAGGACTTCACCCAAGCTGAAGACTGAGGGCTAAAGCCATCCTCCACCCACCTCCCCGATGAGTACTCAAGTGCTGCTCTGAGCCTTGCTGGCTTAGACAATTCTTTGAAAAAGTAGATGGAGAAAACATTTTCCAGACTAGGCTCTGTGCTCTCTGGATGCAGTTGGCCTCCTTCCTTCTGTGGCACGGGGCCAGGCCGCCCAGCGTAATGCTGGTCTCTGGAGGCCTAGCCCAGAGCCGTCTCTGGTTCCAGGTAGACTTAGGTTCGACAGCCAGCCTCAAACCCTCAGCAAGCATGGTAACCTCCAGAGCCTGTACTTCTGCAACCATAAAAAGAGGGGATCCCTGGGTGGCTCAGCGGTTTAGCGTCTGCCTTTGGCCCAGGGTGCGATCCTGGAGTCCCAGGATCGAGTCCCACATCGGGCTCCCGGCATGGAGCCTACTTCTCCCTCAGCCTGTGTCTCTGCCTCTCTCTCTCTCTCTGTGTGTGTCTCTCATGAATAAATAAATAAAATCTTTGAAAAAAAAAAGAGGGTCCTGGTAACAGCTGCTCCGACACACAGAGCAGTGACTAAGTGCCTGCCTCTGTCCCAAGCACTTTATTCACATATCCACTTATGTCATCATCCCAACAGCCCGAGGAGGTAAGCATTATGACGTATTGGCAGCCCTATTTTACAAATAAAGAAACCAAGGCATGCAGACATTAGTAACTTATCAAAGGTTATGGGTTATGTTATGGGTTATGTTACAGGTTGAATTGTGTTTCCCTCCAACAACAAAAGAACCATGTTGGGATTCTAACTCCCAGGACATTGGAATGTTACCTTAGTTGAAAATCAGGTCTTTACAGAGGTAATCAAATTAAAATAAGGTTGTTGGGCAGGCCCGATCCATTAGGATTGGTGTCCTTATAAAAAGGAGAAATTTGAACACAGAGACAGACACACACAAGAAGACAGCAGTGTGGTGCATGTACAAGCCAAGTCACCCCAACGATTGCTGGCAACACCAGAAGCTGGAAGAGACGAGGAAGGATCCTACCCTAGAGCAGTCAGAGGGAGTGTGGGCCTGCTGACACCCTGGTCTGGGATTTCTAGCACCCAGAATTGGGACAATAAGTAGCTGTTATTCTAAACTCCCCAGTTGGTGGCAACTGATGCTCACAGGGGGTTAGCGCTGGAGCTGAGATGCCAACTCAGCCTCTCTGGGCCCAGAGCACATGCTCCCATCACACCCCAGGGGGCGGCGGTGAGGGGGACAGCTAGCTGCCACCTCAGTGTCAGGACAGGACGTGGCTCACCCATGCTGGTGGTGGAGGAGGTTAGCTAAGAGCCCCACAAAGACGAAATAGGCAACATTTACCAGCTGGCCATCCACGTTCTCACAAGATAAAAGGATATGATGGAGATGGCAAACATCTCCAGGACTGAAAGTGTCCCCAGCTCCCTAGCATGTAGCAACAGGACGGCTCAATCCAGAATGTCACGTACCCTGCAGAGATGAGAAGGGTGTTTACCACTTTCTTCTTAGAACTGATATTTCACTCTGTGATAGTTGAACCTATCACATTCCATCAAGAAGTTAATTGCTTTGCTACTCCTGCCAAGTGTTTGATTCCAGAGGCAAAAATGCCTTCCCAGGTGGGGCAGGTGACAGTCCCTCTCCAAATCCACCGCCCTCGAGCCTGGCCACACCTTGGGGTCAACACTAGGTCTCAGACCCGGCATGGCAGGAGATCAACTCGGGGGGCCCCGACAGAGGCACAGCCCTCACCCTGCCCAAGGGGACAGTCAGCACCACTGATCTTGAACTGTCACCCCAAAAACAAAGGCACGGTTGAGCAAGAGTGGGAGTGTCATCAGTCACTAGTTCAGTGGAGCCTAATAAACATATATTAAGTGCCTGCTGAGTTCAAGGAGTTGATGTGCACAGGTGAGCCTGTCTACTAGTTAGTGGCCTTGGGCACGAATCTTAACCTCTCTATGCCTCTGCGTTGGCCTCTGTACACTGGACACAACAACTGTGTCTGTCTAGGGTTGTTTTCCAGCACAAGAGAAGTGCTCGGCACCAAGGAAAGCACCCAGCGACTGCTACAAAACTAACACCAACTCATTAATGCACTGGACGTGAAGACCTGGTCCGAAGCACAAGGCCACAAGGTACCAAGAAAGTCTGCGGGGTGAAATCCGCCTAGAAATGGCTTCCTGTTTATCCAGAGGCCGGGTAAGGGCCTGCCCCGCTCCCAGCCTTGGCTGCCAGGGCTCTTGGCACCACTCATGAGCACAGCCCCACCTTGGGCGCGGGGAGCAGCCTACTGCAGTCAGAAGGAATTTAGGGAACCCAGGATCCTGGCTCAGTGTCGAGTCAGCCTTGCCAGGCCTCTGACCTTATTCCTGCCAGTCCCCTCTCTCCAGTCAGGCCAAGACCTGCAGGAGCTGCGTGCACAGGCATCTAGGGCCAGAGCCCAGGGGTGGGGAAGAGAGGTCAGAGGCCAGGAAACTGGTCCAGGTGCTTGGAAGGCAGTGACATCAATGGAAGGCCAAGTGGGTGAGTGAGGTGGGAAGCATGGGTGGGGAAAGGAGGGGAGTCCTGTGAGATGGGCCCATTCCCCTCACAGAGGTATTCCTGGATCCCAGCTAGAGAGAACCTTGTGGCGGCCTGGCCTTGGGGGTCAGGCCCCTCAGATCCCTGGTTCTGATGGCTGAGCTCTTCTTTCTCCAGATCAGCTCTGGGTCACATGGAGGGAGACAAGGGAGCTGATGTTTATGAAGCCCATCTGTGCTCCAGGAACAGGGTTCAGTATACAACACACATCATTCCATCTCACGTCTCAGCACCCCACGCACTGCGTGGCACCCGCTCACTATACCACGGATCGAGAACCAGCAGGGCAGCGAGCCCGCCTCAGGGAGCAGGTAAGGAAGAGAGCCGGAGCTCCAACCGTCGGGTGTCCGAACACTAAACCCTGTTCCCTGATCCCAAATCCTGGGGATGGCGCACAGACATGCAGCCAGCCGTGCCCCTGCAGCCCCGTGCCCCGCTCCCTGGGGTGGACTGGGGTGGAGGCCACTTGCCTGGCCTCTGTCTCCTGACTGTTTCTAGAACCGACTGCTCCTGGTTGCCCGGGGACTGCAGGTGCACCCCTGAGTGGAAACTGTCCCCAGTCCGGTCACTTCTGCATTCCTCGGAGCCCCGGTCCTCACAGGGATAAACTTAATAACTAGGCCGACAGGGCTGAGATGTCTAAGCACCAGGGCTTCTACGAATTCCTAGGCTGCATGTGACAGGTGGGAAATGGGCCGTCGGTCCACTCCGGGTGGCACACACACCACAGGACTGGGGGTCTTGGTCTGTGCAGAGTCGGGGATTCAGAGCAGCCCCTCTGAGTTCCCAGGGAAGGTCTTGGCTGCCTGAGGCCCCCCAGAGGCCCTCAGTTACCCACCCAGGGACCAGGGTCCCAGTCTGCTAGGGAGAGAGGCCCATGGCGATCTCTTCAGTGGGCAAGATCAGGACATGACCTTGTGGCTACAGGAGCCTGCTGGCCTCAGTTGTCCTGTCTGTTAACCCAGACCCAGACCTTCATTCCAGGCCCTCATCCTGTAGACACTCGACCCTCCCAGGCCAACACTAGGCCCCCTGCTGCCCACGCAGGGTTGTCTTCCTCACTCCCTCTCCCGAGTGGTCGCCTCTTCAGACAAAGCCCCCCCCACACCCCCAAGTTAACCACTCACAGTGGACTTACTCTCCCAAATGCTTCCCAATTGGCTTTTGTCCCTGAAATCTAAAAGTCATTAACACTGGAGCAAGAGAGCCAGAACTCACACATCCATGCCACTTAACAAGCCAAGGGAGACCTTGCTGTGTTTGCTTTTTCAGACCCTCCCGTCACCCTGAGAACCAGACAGGAAGCAATTATCTCAACAGCCTTCCCTTGGAAAATAATTGGGCCAGCATGGAGAACTTTGATCCCCTGCCCATGCCCCCAGGGGAGGAGGGCTGAGTGTGCTACAGGTGCCTGAGGACCAATTTGGCCAACCTTGGCCTGCCCCCAAATATCCAACCAGGCCTTCCTTGTCAGAGCTTTTCATCCCTCAATGTTGACCCCCCCCAACCTTTCCAAGATGCCAAGAGACGAAAAGGAGGAGTTACCCCAAAGTGGTGGGGCAGTGGGGTGGCATCCATGGCACAACCAGCTCCCCAGCTTGTCTGACATCCACCCCCAGGAGGACATTCCAGTCTCTCCCTGGCCTCCTGGTGGGTCCGGCTCCCTGGGCTGGCAGGAGGATAGGCCCCAGGCATCTAATCTCCTGTGGGCCTGGGATTCTTCCTCCAGCTGTTCTCCACCCAGGCCACACCTGATTATCACCTGGGAGCTTTAAAAAATCTGATGCACTTCAGACCTGTGAAATCAGAAGGTCCGTGGTTGGGGCCTGGGCATCAGATTTCTAAAGTTGCCCCAGGGAATTGCAATGTCCAGCTGAGTTGAAGAATCACAGCCCTAAGCTTTGAGCAGCACTCACTTTGGTATCAGGCTGTGTTCGGTTTGCAAATGCAAGATGGCATCCAGGTCTCCTCCGTGCCAAGTTAAAAGGGGGCACTTGGCTTTATTAAACACTCAGTGAGAGTGCTGAAGGAACTTCCCCCGTTTGCAAAGTGACCTGATAAAGAACATCAGCTGGCGAAGTCTGAAGCTAGCAATCCCACTCCATAGCCTTGCCACCATGTCATGAGGAAAACAAGTCTATGGCCCCCACGTTGTGAGGAAGACAAGTCAATGACCAACGTTTGCCTAATACATGTAGACATTTTTTAACTAAAAATGTTTACTGGCACTAAAGGACAAAAAAAATAAAATAAAATGTTGATATATCTTATTGGGTAGGCTCAAAAAGTTACAGCTTTCCCTTCGTACAGGTACTCCAACCCACGGCCTGGCATGAAATAGTCCTTCAAGTCAAAAGCCAAGCCAGCCTTAGGCCATGAGAATCCACCAGGGACCTGGACAGGATACAGGATGACAAGACATGATCCCTAAGGGGGCTTCTCATGTCCTGTTTAAGCAAGAATGGAAAAAGTTCTCTGCAATATCTTAGTCACACATCTCAAATACCTTTAATGTCAGCGATGAGAATCGGTTTCTAAATTGCACCATGCACATTAGCTGGTCACTGTTCTCACAAAAAAACAAAAAAGAAGAAGGAAGGAAGGAAGGAAGGAAGGAAGGAAGGAAGGAAGGAAGGAAGGAAGGAAGGAAGGAGAAGAAGAAGAAGAAGAAGAAGAAGAAGAAGAAGAAGAAGAAGAAGAAGAAAAAGAAAGAAGAGAAAGAAAGAAAGAAAGAAAGAAAGAAAGAAAGAAAGAAAGAAGAAAGAAAGGAAGAAAGAAAGAAAGAAAGAAAGAAAGAAAGAAAGAAAGAAAGGAAGGAAGGAAGGAGAAAGTAGAAAGAAAGAAAGAAAGAAAGAAAGAAAGAAAGAAAGAAAGAAGAAAGAAAGAAAGAGAAAGAAAGAAAGAAAGAAAGAAAGAAAGAAAGAAAGAAAGAAAGAAAGAAAGAAAGAAAGAAGAAAGAAAGAAGGGCAGCCTGGGTGGCTCAGCAGTTTAGCACCGCCTTCAGCCGAGGGTGTGATCCTGGAGATCCAGGATCAAGTCCCACGTCCCAAGTCCCTGCATGGAGCCTGCTTCTCCCTCTGCCTGTGTCTCTGCCTCTTTCTCTCTGTGTGTCTCTCATGAATAAATAAAATCTTTCAAAAAATGTTTTAAAAAAAAGAAAGAAAAAAGAAAAGCAAAGCCCACTCACACCACCAGTTGTTGACTGAAACAGAGATAACAGGAAACCTCCTCTGGTGGACGTGTTGACCTTTGGCTTGAGCTCTCTTGACCCGCACGCTGGCAGCACCGGAACCACACATGAAGGCCCATGTCGATGCTCACGTGGTTTCCAGGTCAGTTGTCTGAGAGGCTGGAAGGAGCTCAGCCTCACCCGCGCCTCCCCGCCGAAGGTGCACCACCTGAACCCAGGCACGGGCGAACTCCAGACAGAAAGCACGGGACCCTCTACAGAACTCGGACCCCTACTCTTCAAAAGGGACAATATCATATCAGGAAGACTAACCTGCTCCAGGTTACAGGAGACTAAAGAGAAGGCAACCAGAAGCCACGAACGACCTTGTATTCTCTTTTTCTCTCAAGGGCATTATTATGAAAAGTCAAGAAATCTACTCGAGGGACGCTGGGTGGCTCAGCGATTTAGCGTCTGCCTTCGGCCCAGGGCATGATCCTGGAGTCCCGGGATCGAGTCCCACATTGGGCTCCCTGACAGGAGCCTGCTTCTCCCTCTGCCTGTGTCTCTGCTTCTCTCTGTGTGTCTCTCATGAATAAAGAAATAAAATCTTTTTTAAAATAATAAATAAAAATAAAAAATAAAGGGACATGCCTACAACCTATTCTTCATTGGTTCAGAAAAAAGCAATACCCACGTGCATGCACACACGCACATAGGAGACAGCAGAGAACAAAGTAAATATGATAATATATTAACATTTGAGGAATCTGGGTGAACAACATGAAAATTCTTTTTGCTACTTTGGCCACTTTTGTCTAAATGTAAAATATACCGAAGTGATTTTTTAGGTTAACAAAGCCGGCCCTGTACCACTATCCACACGTGGCTGGTTTTCTCATCTGCTCACAGGCCTGGGTCTCCCCCGACCAGGCCCAGACCTCTTGATCACACCCAAGGCTACCTGCTGAGGGCAGCCACATATGCCTGTTGCCAAGCTTCAGGGACCCCTTGACTCCGCAGCTGGCTTTCAGGGGAACCCTGCTCTGAAATTCCCAGGAGCCTAACGCCACAGTCAGGGCCCCCAGTCTTGTGAAACTTCCTCCCATCTCCCTGCCCTGGAGCCTACGTGGGAGCCACTAAAAATGTCCCCCAAACTTTGTTCTCCAACTGCCCCCCCAATCTCATTCCAGGAATTCGGGGAATTGGGAGGAGGGCAGGGTCAGGAGCCCTCTGAACTGGCCCTACCTACTTTGGGTTAGGTTCTTCATGGTTCAGATCCAGGCTTGTGTGGAAACACACGAAGACCACTCACAGGAGGACCAGCAAAGGCTATTTATTCAGAGCTGGCTATGGCAAGGGAGTGAGCCACCATCGCTGCGTTTAGGGAGAGCTTTA
This sequence comes from Canis aureus, assembly GCF_053574225.1. Lineage (NCBI taxonomy): Eukaryota > Metazoa > Chordata > Mammalia > Carnivora > Canidae > Canis > Canis aureus. The sequence continues at coordinate 43,847,341 of NC_135621.1, forward strand.
TAATGGAGAAAAGGGGGGTCCTGGATGGAGGCCGTGGGCCCAGTCACCAGGAGCCACCCAACCTCTGTGATTGGTGAGGGTGCAGAGTTGGCTTTCTCTGGCTGTTACAGGGCTTACTGCTCGGCTTCCTGGACTGGGTGCCAGACACGTACCCCGACCTCCCTCCCAGGCTGCCCTGGAGACGGCGGGCTGGCTTCCTGGGCTGGCTACTGCACGCTGTGGGCCAGACTTCTGATTTTACAGATTTTCTGGCCATTTCCATGTGTCTGTTCAGTCTCCCAATTACCAAGACCAGAGACCTACCAGGATCCAGTGATCTCGAGTCCCAACCGTCAGCCCAGAAATGCGAGGTTTTTAAGCAGCAAGAACGACCAGTTCTCTGATAGGTGCCCCCAGGTGTGGTGCGGTCTGGGTCTGGGTCTCGGGCCAAAGTCACAAGGGCGCACTGAGAGCCCTGGGGTCTCTCCTCAGCACCCGCGCATCTGGGCCTCCCAGAACTGCCCGCACTGCAGGGCTCACCTGAGCCGCCTAGCAGAAACTCCAGCCCTCCTCTCTGAGGGTGGTGTGTGGTCCCCAAAAGCTGCCTCCGTTGCTGGTAGCTCACTGTTGATAGCAGCAGCAGCAGCAGCAGCAGCACAGGGGGCGACCCCTGCCCCTCTGGTCGCAGGAGTCAGGCCCAGGCCTGGGCGGGAGGGGATCACACCGCATCCGCACCCTCACTCCTTCTCTGGGAAGGGTTTCCGGTATGCAGAACTGGATTGTTTTTATTTAGGGAAGCTTTGGTGGTGTGACTGTTGTAGCTGCCACTTTGAGGCAGAGTCTGAAATAGGATCCTTAACATCACCTTCCATACCCTTGCCTTTCTGAGTTTGCGCAAACCTGTCTTCTCCAAAACCTGCCTTCTCTCTGGTAAAAAGAAAGCCACAGGCCCAAGGTGGGGTCACTTGCCCAAGACAGCAAACCAAGACTTAATTGTAGTTTCAACCTTCTCAAGAAGCCAAAGCTTACGCCAATCAATCTGGAAATTTCTGGTCAGCACCACAGAGGCAATCTGGGCCTCTGGGTCACAGTCACAGGCCTCTCGAGCTCTCAAAGGAGGATGAGATGACCCACTTAGTAAGACCTCCTGCCATTCCTCCTAGGGGAAGGTGACCCTGTCTGAAACAATCCTCTTTCGCTAATAACTTCTTGTCCCACCGTCCTTCCTATAATAACCTTCTATTTTGTATTCCTTGCTGCTCCCCTATACTTGCTAGACGGGGTGCTGCCCAATACATGAATCATTTAATAAAGCCAATTCGACCTTCAAATGTACTTGGTTTCAGTGTGTTATTGAACACTCCAGTCAAGTGGTTAGCTCAGTTGGTTAGAGGGTGGCGCTAATAACACTCCAATCAACCGGAGCTGTGCAGTGAGTTTGTGGTGCAGATGCAAGCAGCACAAATGCTCTCCGAAAGCCCAGACCTACCTCCAAGATCAAGCAGCCATGACATCTGCTTCTTCGGGATGTGGTTTGAAATGTGCTTCGGGAGCCAATGGCCAAGAAAGAATCTGTGAGACCTTTTCTGTGCAGAAAGGTGTTTTTAGGGCAGCCCAGGTGGCTCAGGGGTTTAGCGCCACCTTCAGCCCAGGGCCTGATCCTGGAGACCCAGGATCGAGTCCCGCGTCAGGCTTTCTGCATGGAGCCTGCTTCTCCCTCTGCCTGTGTCTCTGCCTCTCTCTCTCTCTGTGTGTGTCTCTCATGAATAAATAAATAAAATCTTAAAAAAAAAAAAAAAAAAAGAAAGGCGTTTTTATAATAGCATGGGGACAGGACCCGTGGGCAGAAAAAGATGCACTTGCATTGTAAGGGATGATTGATTATATACTTTCAAGTTGGGGAAAGGTATAGACAAGGAAAGTTTTCAAAAGGACTTTCATATATTAAAGAAGACTTACAGGATCCTGGAGTCCTTGGCTATTTTCAAGCTACCAGTTGGTTTTCCCTCTAGCAAAGCATTAAGATTGGGAGTTCCTAGAGGAAGTATTTGTCATGGGGCTGCCAGTCAAAAGGAGATTTAATTTTATCTACATTTCTTTTGTCTTTGTTCTCCAAAGCAATCAGTCTCAGGTGCAAGAAACTACATTTCTTAATTTTCCACACCAAATCAAATCTGGCTCTGACCACCCCCAATCCCTTCCCAAGCACACACACACACACTCTTTAGTCAGAGCTGGTGAGAAAGTCAATCTCAGGCTAGTCCAGGGTCAAACAAGAATCCACAGGAAGGAACTTACTACCATTACCTTCTCTCTTTGTCCCAGAGACACATGGAAAACCTTCTCCACAGACAAGCCCAGCTCCAAAGCCTTGTACCTGTGAGACCAAGAAACCAAAGGGCCCCCATGAAAGACTGCTTCTTTGCTACCTCCATTCTTGCTAGGACCTACATCCCCATCCTCCATGTACTTTATAGCACATGTGATGTATGTACCTTGTAAAGGTCAAGGAGTTGATGTCTCTGGACCTTCCAACGCAACAGATAACATCTAAGGAGTGAGCTGGTGAGGTCTTCCAGGCCATTGACTCACCAAGACTCTCAGCCCTAGGATATAAGTGGCTTATGGAGGGCATCTAAACATTTGTCTTTGTTTTAATCAGTTTCTGGATGCCAAGAAACACATCACAGGATCACCACCACCAATAAAAACCCCAGACCCCAAGCAAAGACAAGACTCGCTCTCCTTTCTGAGTCTCCCATAGGCTCTGTCTCTATCTGTGCTCTCTGAGCTCACGTTTGCTTTCTGTCCCATGCGAAGCCAAGGACCCTCTCGGCTGTTCCTATGGGACTGCTTGTAGTCCCTTGGACCCAGCCAGCCTGTATCATCTGGTGTCCAGGGGCATCTGCCACAATGCATCTTTACACAAGTGTGCATGCATCCCCCCTCCCCCAGGCCACTGTATTAAAAGATATTTTAGAGGAAGAGGTAAAATCATGGTTCTTACGCAAATATAAAAATAAATATCAAAAACATTTTTCAAAACATGAGGGCGACAAGCAGATTTTATAACCAGATCAGAGGAAGAGTCAAAACAGCACAGATTATTTGGAAAAAGCAGTAGTGGGATGAATTGCAAATGGAGGTGATGAGGGAGCAGATGGCAAGCAGAGGGCAAAGTACAAGCACCAAAAAGCAGCAACACCCCCACACACACTCCCAGAGGGGTGTGTGTGACATTCCTCCAGCACTCCTGGCTGCCCTAAAACCAAGAGAAGGGAAAAACAAATGATTAACTAATGGAGATCACAGTCCTGCAAGACGTGAGCCTCTATCAGTTTGCAAACGTCTTAGTGGTTTCCATGGAAAAACATTCTTATCAATAGCATAACTTTCAGAAATCTGTAACCTCAATTTCCTGGAGCCCTAACAGCACCCGCCCATCCATGGTGACTTGGGAAGCAAAGGTAGAAGGAAGTGTAAGTAAAATAAAATAAAATGTCCTTATAACCTGCAGCCCATTACAAGTACTTGAGGCAGGCCGAGTATCACCTGCCTCCAGGAAGCTCCCAACACTCTTAATGTTAATATCTTGCTAGAGGCAAAAAACAACCTTAGTTTGACTTTAGCAAGGCCTCCAGGGTCCCATGAGTCTTCTCTAGCATATGAAAACCCTTTTCGTGGGCAGCCGGGGGCGAGGGGGGCGGGGGGAGGGGGCCTGGTCCTGGGGACCAGGGATCGAGTCCCATGTCCAGCTTCCTGCGTGGAACCTGCTTCTCCCTCTGCCTGTGTCTCTCTCTCTATGTCTCATGAATAAATAAATAAAATCTTAAAAAAAAAAACCCGTTTGGAACTTCCCTTACCTTTACTTCCCCTGCCCTCAACATATATATAATCAGATGCTCCTCACAATCACAGGGCAGTAGCTCATTCTACCCCTGGATCCTGTCCCCCTGCTTTAATAAAATCACCCTTTTTTGCACCAAAGACGTCTCAAGACTTCTTTCTTGGCCATTGGCTCTGGACCTCACCAACATCCCAAACTACATCAGAGGCAAAATTGGTTTTTCCAAGAGGGTAGGGGGAAGCCAAGTAAATCTCAGCCAGACACAACAAAATCTCCATTTCTACAATTTACAAAGGGTTGCAGAATGGCTCCTAGGTGCTGAATAGGGCTGGACTCTGACAACCCAACCCCCCAAGGCTATACAACAGTGAGGCCAAGTTTTCCATTGAAACACACATTATTTTCTTCAACACAAATCTCACCCAGCTCCACCCTTGCCCTCCCATCCCACCCTCATCTGGGTCCATCCAGGCTAATCCTGCACTGGGCCCATCCCCTGGAGGGGGAGAGAAATGAGAGGCTGAATGTACACACAACAGCCAGACAAACAGGGCCAGGGCTTGATTCTTGATTCCTAACTCACAGCTGCCCTGACATCTGTCCCCCTCTCCCATGCACCCCTAATTTAGGACCAGCCAGAGAAACCAAATGGGCACCAATCACATAGGATGCCCGGCTTCTAGTAAATTCACTGTCAGCTTCCCCAAGCCAAGTATCTCCAATCAGACCACACCCCAGACCTCCCCTGTTGCCACCATAGCTTTCCCCTCCTCGGCCTGCCTTCAATCTGGGAAAACCAGTGATGGTGGCTGACGCCCTTGCTAGAGCCAGCTCTGAATATACAGCCTTTGCTGTTCTCATTTGGCTAGTTTTCACTTACTTTCACAAGGTCATGCTCTGCACAACAGGATATAAAATATTTGTTTACCCGCCACAACAAGCGAGGCTATCTTACATGGCTTCTTCTCTACAGAGGCAAGAATAAGACAGTCACACTTCAAGCACCATCCTGTCTGACAGGAAGTGTGTGTGGAGCATGGGGGATTGGCATTGTAAGTCCCCCCCCCCCCCACCCTTTCCTGGTCACTGAAGACTGTGGAAGGCAAAAATTGACAAACAAACAAAATACGTCTTTAAGAAGCATTTGAGGGATGCCAGGTGGCTCAGTGGTTGAGCCTTTGGCTCAAATCGTGATCCTGGGGTCCTGGGATTGAGTCCTGCATCGGGCTCCCTGCAAGGAGCCTGCTTCTCCTTCTGCCTGTGTCTCTGCTTCTCTTTCTGTGTCTCTCATGAATAAATAAATAAAATTTTAAAAATAAAAAGCAAAAAAAAAAAAATTAAAAATAAAAATAAAAAGCATTTGAGGGGCACCTGGGTGGCTCAGTCCATTAGGTATCTGACTCTTGATCTCAGCTCCTGTCTTGATCTCAAAATCAGGAGTTTGAGCCCCATGTTTGGTTCCACACCAGGTTAAAATAAAATAAAATAAAACAGCATTTGATTACCTCAGCCCTCCCAAGCCTACCTGCACCCTACACATCTAGGCCTCTTCTGCTATATCAGGCACAGGACCACCTGTCCAAACCCCATCTTATCCTTGCAGCAGCTCCATCTGATGCTGAATCCCACTGCCAAACTCACCCTTCAGGTAAGAGAGCCAGCGACGGAGGCTCTATTCCGAGAGGCCTTTCTCCAGGGTCGTCCACAGAGGGCCCTATTCCCAACACCTTGGCCTTGCAATGAATCTAAGTTTTCTTTACAAACTTGGGGGAAGGGGTGCAGGGGAGAGGCGAGCAGGGATAGAGAATGAGGAAAACAGGAATTGCAAGAGGTCTTAAAATCCGTAGGCATTATCAGGAGGGCAAATTAATTATATTATTATGTTCGTAAATTACCATTTACCAAGGGCATAGAGATTCTATTGTTGATCCATAAAATAAAAATTCGTGGAAAGCATTGGTGAATCCACTGTGGGTTTTGTAGTTATGTCTTTTATCAATTAATAAATACCCCAAATACCATTACTGTGATCAAGTAGGAGACTAAAGCTTTTTGCTACCAGCCACTGAGCTCCCAACCCAACACCTTGAGACCACACAGGTCCACCCAAGCTGGACCCCCACCCTTGCAGGAGCCCCTCTGGGCTCTGGCTCCCTTTGTGCTTACTGGGACAGGAGTGAGCAGCAATCCATTCCAGGCCCAACTCTGTCACTTTCTAGCCCCTGGTCCTTGGGCAAATTGCTTGGATTTGCTGAGCCTCCTTCCTCAAAAAAGATGCAGCCATACCCTTCCTTTAAAAATATATATATAGGGATCCCTAGGTGGCGCAGCGGTTTGGCGCCTGCCTTCGGCCTAGGGCGCGATCCTGGAGACCCGGGATCGAATCCCACATCGGGCTCCCAGTGCATGGAGCCTGCTTCTCCCTCTGCCTGTGTCTCTGCCTCTCTCTCTCTCTCTCTCTGTGACTATCATAAATAAATAAAAATTAAAAAAAAACAAAAAACAAAAAAAAAAATAAAAATATATATATATATTTATTTATTTATTTATGATAGACATAGAGAGAGAGAGAGAGGCAGAGACACAGGAGGAGGGAGAAGCAGGCTCCATGTCGGGAGCCCGATGTGGGACTCGATCCCAGGACTCCAGGATCGCGCCCGGGGCCAAAGGCAGGCACTAAACCCCTGAGCCACCCAGGGATCCCCAGCCACACCCTTCCTGAACAGCTCACCAGGCTGGCATGGGGCTCAGATCACATGATGCAGGTGAATGTTCTTTGAAAATGATTTGGGGGCACCTGGGTGGCTCAGTGGTGGAGCGTCTGCCTTCGGCTCAGGTCATGATCTTGGGGTCATCACAGTCCCACATCGGACTCCCTACAGGGAGCCTGCTTCTCCCTCTGCCTGTGTCTCTCATGAATGAATGAATGAATGAATGAATGAATAAATAAATAAATAAATAAATAAATAAATAAATAAATAGCAAGCATAGGCTAAAGACATCCAGAGCTGATAACCAACAGAACCAGAAGAAACCTGCAAAGGCCTAAGACTGATTAAATCCCTTTAAAAGGGGAAGACTTTTACAGCAAACTTTCAGACTCCAGACGCTGACCCTTTCACATCTGACCACATCAAAAAGGCAACTTGCCCCCGAAAGCTCTGCCTGGAGAATCTCAGAGCATAACAGATCCTCCACTGCTGGAACAGCAAAGCAGTAGCGCTGAGAGCCCAAGTGAGAGAGTCCTCATTTCCACTGTGCCCTCACTGACCCACTTTGCCTTTGGGTTGACTTTGGTCTGACTTGTTGTATCTTGCTTGTTGTGTGACTTTGTATTGTGCTTCACTTTGTGTGACGTGTATGAAGCCAAGTTAAATGCGTAGTGAAATGTCGTTGAGTCTAGAATCCTGAACCTGCTTTACAATTGTGTTAACCTTGCTTTATGATTAAATAAAGCTGGCATCGTGGAAAGACACAACCTACACAACCTGAGTGTGCGCCTTCATAAGGTGCTTGGAGACAGCTGTTGACCTCCTGAACCCCGGAAACTCCTAGAACCCTCTGCCTGTCATTTTCGTCTTTCAGAAACTAACTAATGAATTGCTGGAAGGGGAAAAGAAAGACTTTGAGGACAATGGTGCCTGAGCAGTTGAATCAGAAAATGCTCACAGCTACCTCAGCTTCATTATAATGTTAAAATCCTCCTCTGAATATTCATCTCAAGCCCTAATAAAGAGAGCCTGCTTCACCAACCCCTCCCTGGGCTTCACCAACCCCTCCCTGGGCTCTACTTTGCTACAAATGAAGATGGCCTTGGGAGGCAGCCCCACCTGGTGTAGTCTCTGCGTCTAACTCTCCAAGCAGGGGCCCCCCAAAAGGCCAGCCCCTTTCCCCACGCTCCTGCGACTTTGGGCACTTGATTCAGCAGCTATGAGCTTCCATCTCCTCATCAGTAGAGGAAGAGGTGAAAGTACCTGCTTACAAATTGTTGGGAATGAAACTGAGAGACAGGTTCTTGTCTCATGGAGTCAGAATGAATCTTGTGGACATAGGAGAGTGAGTAAAGCCCTAGAGGTTTCTTAAGCAAGGATAGTTTGCCATCAGGAGTGAGGGGGGCCCCAATAGGTTGCCAACGGGGGTGTCCGCTGACAGTCTTTTATTTAGAACTGACCAGGGAGCTTGTGGCCTTATGTCTTGGTTTGAGTGAAGACTAGTGATAACATCTTTCATGGCTTACTTCTTTGGGGTCTGGTTATTCTTTGTTGGTCACAGATGACTGTCATAAAAAAGACACCCTCCCCACCCACAACTAGGGCAGGGTGTTCTGGCTTGTTCCCTTCCCTCAGCATGTTTCCTTACACCTCAGCATTTGGGGGATTGCTGTGAGCCTCCTCACATAGCCCCGTATCCACCTCTCCCTACCTAGCCTCGCCTGTCCCTTACTCAGGGAGGATTAAAGGAGGTAATTCACAGATAACCCATTTGGCTTTAGTGTCTGGCTGCAGTAAGTACCTAGAGTAAATTCTTAGCAGTTTTTAATTTTTATTTTATTTTATTTATTCATGAGAGACACGGAGAGAGGCAGAAACACAGGCAGAGGGAGAAGCGGGCTCCACGCAGGGAGCCAGACGTGGGACTCGATCCCAGGGACTCCAGGATCAGGCCCTAGGCCGAAGGCAGGCACTAAACTGCTGAGCCACCCAGGGATCCCTAGTTTTAAAATTATTAATAAAAAACTAATTTTAGTAGATCCCTACAGGGCCAGATCTGAAAAACCAGGGGTTTTCGGCCTGGGGTGCCTGGGTGGCACAGTTGGTTGAGTCCCCGACTCTCGCCCAACTCCTGGTTTTAGCCCAGGTCCTGCTCTCAGGGTCTTGAGATTGAGCCCCCAGTTGGGCTTTGTGCTCAGCATGGAGTCTGCCTAAGACTCCCTCTCCCTCTGTGCCCCCTACTCGCTCAAATGCTCGATCTCTCTCAAATAAATAAATATTTTAAAAAATTAAATAAATAACTCCCCAACTCAGCAAGCACTTATTAAGTGTCAATTTAGCATTGCGCCGAGCATTAACAGAGATGACCATGTTCAACCCAGACCCTCGACCTCAAGCCTCGAATCCCACTGGGAAGGTCAGCACATCCTTGACGCAGGACCCATGAGCAGGTGGTCCTGTTTTTTACTTGCCTGTGTTCCACATTGCTCATTTGGACATTTAATGAGGCCCTGGGGGCACATGAGCAGCAGGGCCCGAAGAGCCTGGGCACCGAGGCCTCGGTGGCGCCCCTAGGAGGGAAGCCGGGTGCCTCCTTCTTACCTGGAAGTGTGGGTGATGTCGCTGAGGGGGCTCAGAGCGGGTGGGTGCTGGAATTCCCTTTGAAATCTCCTCTGAACATGTTTGGAAGGAGGAGCTGACCGTGGACCCAGCCAGTAGGACAAGAGTCATGCATTAGAGGACTCGGTATTTTGGAAGCCTGAGGATGCCGAAAGCATCACTCTCCCAAGTAGTAACAGGACCCAACTCTTCTGCCCTTAGCGGTTTTAAGGCCCTTTATACCTGCTTTTTCTCAAGTGACTCTCCGCACTGTGCTGTGCAGTGTTCTTGCGCTCTCTCCCTGACAGAGGGAGCTTAGTTAGGGAGTTGGCCCAAGGTCACGCACGCAGGAAGGGCAGTCCTGCCTTTTGGATTCGGAGGACAGTCCGCTTTCCCAGGGCAGGCTGTTCCTGGGGCGCCCCCTCCTCAAGCTCCTGCTGGCGGAAGTCGCATGGGGAGCTGGTTCGACCGCACATTCCTGCACGGACCCCCACCCCCGGAGTCTCTGGCTCTGGAAGGGCACGGGGCCTGCGCATCTGCAGTTTAACCTGCCCAGGTGAGTCTGATGGAGGTCTCGGACCATTATGTGAGAAAAAAATAGACTGTCCAGAAGCTGCGAGAAAAGGATAGAGTCAGCCTCAGGCTCTCACTCCCCTGGTGTGTGTGTGTGTGTGTCCGTTTTCCTCTCTCTCCTCTCTAGGGAGAAAGAACAAAGAAACCCATTTGAAAGGAGCAGGATCCACTTGGGATCTGTTTTTTCCAGAAGAAAGTCAAGGTGCTGCCCCAGGGCGCAGGAAAAGAATTTAAGGATTGCAGACTCCAGCAGCCGGCCCTCCTCCCAGGCTTAGGCCGAGCCCTCCCCTGCCTGGAGCATGCAGCCCGGGCCGCCCCCGCAACACCCGGAGGCCTGGGGGAAGCGGCCGGTTCCCACGAGGCCTGAGCCCCGAGCGGGACGGCCAGGTCCCGGGCACACTGGTGTCCTGCAGGTGGGACCCTGCTCCCACGAGGCCCCGAGCAGGGACGGCCAGGTCCTGGGCACGCTGGTGTCCTGCAGGGGTGACCCGGGTCTCGGCCGCTCCCTGCCCCGCAGCTCGGTCTGCGGCCTGGCCAAGGACATTACGCCCCTGCAGGGCTGGGCCCAGGTCCCCCTCGCCGAGGGCCTGTGACAAGTGCGCTAATAACGGAAAGCTTGCGTTGTCTGCGCTCTCCCAGGTCTGTGCTGACTTTAGAAATGTTAACTCTGAGTTTTCCGAAACCCAGTGGGTCTGGCCAGCGTCGGGCACCTCGCTAGGGCACCAGAACCCCACGAGAGCCGAGGCCGCCGCCGTCCAGCTCGCTGCCGGGGGGATAGGGCCCCCCTGCCCCCCCCCCCCCCAGGTGCGCGGACGGAGACCGGCTGGCTGGGCCCTCACCTGGGAACTCACTAGTGTTTCCCGCTTAAGAAAGGAAAACGCAAATTCAAAACTGAGAGCCGAAATCTCCTTGTTGAAAATAAGGGAGGAGATTTTCTCCTCTCTCTTCGCTTAGAGCATTTACTGGAGAAACCCTGTGAAGCTCCTTCCCTCTTCGAAATGTATGCAGATCTTCTTTAGAACTGAAAGATGCCTCCTGCCAGATTTTTGACCCAGACCTGTCTTTTTTTTTTTTTTTTCCTCCAGGACCTGGGAGCCATTTCTTTGAAATGTAAACATCAAAGGATGTAGCCTATCTCTCGGGGAGAGCGGGAGCTTTAGGGTAGCAGGTGCCCGGTTCCAGCCGCAACACTCCCTGTCGTTGTGAGAAACACCGCAGAGGGAAACCCCACGGACCAGTCCTTGAGACCGGCAGGGTGACCTTCCTCTAGGGACTCAGCTGCCTCTGGGTCAAATAAATAAATAAAATCTTTTTAAAAATAAGAAAGTATCATTTCTAATGAGAATAAGTAAGGGTTATTGAACCTTAATAAGTAAGGGCTATTGAACCTCAAATTGAACGTATGAACTGGATTCAAATGTTCTGTTTTTGACTTTTATTTATTTGAGAGAGAAAGTGCACACACAGCAGGGGGTAGGGGCAGAGGAGAAGCTGACACCGGGGGTGAGCGGGGAGCCGGATGCGGGGCTCGATCCCAGGCCCCGGGGATCATGACCTGAGCCGAAGGCAGATGCTTACCCGACTGAGCCACCCAGGCGCCCTGGATTCAAAGTCTCCTACTAATTTCTAAGCTAACATGGGGGAAGACCAATCCAGTTCCTGCTTCCCCCAAAGGGCTACATTCCCGCCGGCCTCCTCACCCCGTCCTGGTCCTGGCCCGGGCCTGGCCAGCCAGCTCGCTGAAGGAGCTTTGCTGTTGCTGACAGAACCGAGCTGAGGGAGGCGGGGGGGATGGCTTTTCCCTTTTTATGGGTGAAGTTCAGAGCTGTTCAGGGACGGGCTGGGGATCTCCCATCAGTCAGGCGTGCTCCTCTGCATGCGCCCGTGAGCACGTGCCGCCCCCCAGCTCCAGGCCTGGCCCGAGCCCCCCACGGCTTTCCCCTCAGCCCTGGGCGGGCCCTAGCGGGGCCGGAAAGGGGAGGGAGGCTCTGCTTCTCACCTGGCCCAGGCACCCCTCTTCTCTCCGTGCCCCCCAGCAGAATGGTACAGCTCCGCTGTGCGGTCCCTGGCAGCCCCACACCTTGGAAAATCGCACGGTGCCCACCTGCTTCCTGCTGCGACGCCGGCTGACCCAAGACCTCTGGCCGAGCCTCGGAACTGAAAATACCCTGGTCTCCGGCTCCCAGATCCGGTTTTGGATCTTACCACAAGGCCTCTTCGCCACCCAGGTGAGTGCCTTCATTCTAGAATTGTCCGCAGCAGGAAGGGGAAGGGACAGGGTGAAGGACCCCCCAGGTCCTCCGACTAACGGCCGCTGCCCTGTGGCTGACGGGTTGCGGGTCAGACCCCCTCTCCAGGTGCCAGGCCCCGGGCTCAATCTGCTTTGCCACAAGCCACAAGCCGGGAGCTGGGGACCAGGGCGCTCCCTCGGCCGGAAGTCAGACCCAGCGGGCAGAGGTAAGTGCTCTGAAGATCCGCTTTCATTTATTTGTCTGACCTTCACCAAGTGGGGTACTTTGAGTCCCATTTTAAAGATGTGGACACTGTGAGACGCAGAGGCCGTGAGGTGATCTGACCACGGCCCCTCAGCAGTGAGAGGCACGGCCTGCCTTCTGGGTCTACGCGGACACCTCTTGGTGTTCCCACTCGGGAGTGTGCAACGGCCGCCTGGGAAGGGCTGAGCCTTCGGGTCAGAAGCCGAAAGCCCCGCGGTCTGTTTTAGAAGCTGTGCTGTGTCTCAACACGGGCTTGCCTAACAGTACTTGGCTTGCAAAGAAGCGATGCCAGAACTTCTCTGCCTGGTTGAGAAACCGCGTGTGGTTTACTCCATACAAAACAGAAACACGTTATGAAATGCCACTAAGCAGAGCCCAGGTGGCCACGGTTAGCTCCTAGTTCCAGGGAACAGTCTGCAGGAGGGGCTCCTGGGAAATGTTGCTGTAGGCCACGTCATTGCCTAACCAGTGGCTCCCAGGCCCCTAAATTCCTCAGACTCTGAGGTCAGCTCCCAGGCTCCCCCAGGACCCCGTGATGAAGGCCCTTGGCCCAGGCTTTCCAAAGAAAATATTGGCTCTCTTCTGGGAAGCCTCCATTCAAAAGGCGAGTGAGCATGCGACCAGGGAGAGAAGGTGGCGGTCGCTCAGAGACCGTGCACCCATTTGCTGGATGCCCTTGGGCAGATCACTTAGCCTCCCTGGGTTCTCACCTTCTCCCCTGCAAAGGGCACAGCCAGCAATTCTGCATTCCAAGATATCAACTTGCTGGGAACCTCTCGACTATCTGGGTGGATCTGCACTACCTCAAGGCATGCAAAGCCCAAGGTGACAGTGCTGGCTTCTACAAATGGCTTTAAAAAAAATAATAAAAGCCATCTTCCCTACTATCTCATTAGCTAAAAGCTTTAGTTCTTGCACTTGGGGGAAATGCAAAGAATCCAAAGCCTTGGATCTGCAGAACTCAATAAACAACTTTGGACATACGTCAGAACCTCTCTGTGCTTCAGTTTTTCCCTCTGTCAAAGGAGGAGCATCACCTTTAAGATGACTTCACGGATGGTTCCCCATTTCTCAAAGACCCCGGGATGTCTCAGCCCACCCCCCCATCCCCCCACCCCCCCTGGCCTGCCGGCCTGAGGGAAGCCAGCCCTCAAGCAACCTCCAGCCTGGGCTAGACCAATGGCAAATATGTCAGCCTGAACCCCCTGGTGATCCCTCTCTTGTCCTTCCCCCAGTGGCTCAGCCAACTGGAGACCACCTTAGAAAGAAATCCCCCTCCATGGGAACCCACCATTTCCCCTGATAATCCCTCCTTCAAGGAGGACAAAAGAGGAAAGTAGCAAGGGGTCACTGGGTCAAGCAAACCCCAACTCCTGTTTGGTTTGCCAAGACTAACCTTCACAATAGGATGTCTGGGCTTTCCAGGGCCATTGAGCTTTAAAGAGTGCGGACTTATGTACAAGGGGGAGGAAGCTGCTCTTCTAGGCAGAAGGCATAGCATGGCATGGTGGAGGAATCTCTGACGTGGTTGGTTCATTCTTCCGAACAAATGCCACCAAAGCTGTATCCTGAGTATATTACCAACATGTGCTCCCCTCCCGCCCTCAAGGTTGACACCCAATACAGTAGCCACAAATTCTAGAGGCACCGTCTCCCTGTCCCCAAGCAAAACTTTCAGATAGGATTTTTAGTCTCTGTAAACAATAAAATAATCTGTTGTTCCACACCAAACAGGTGACATGGAGAGCCTCAGGTTTCTGCTTAGAGATCAGTCCAGATAAATAACCATCATCATCATCTAGGTTGTCGCCACAAATATGCTTTACAAGCCGAAGTGGGTATTGCAGGAAACACTGTTAGTGGAATCCCAGAGGTCCAGGACCAACTGCATTATTTTTAAGATATGTGGAAGACATGATAAGATGACATTTGGTACCCACACCTGCCTTCCCATACTGCGGATCTAAAAGCCCTTGCTGCTAGCATTCTGGACACAAACTAGGTCCCATCAATTAGACGTGTTTCCTCATGGTACTGGAGGTCAAAGGATGGCAGTGCCATTTTCCAGTAGCTTCTGCTATTGCCACTGGCAAGCGTGACCATAGAGACGTTGTTTGTTTGTTTGGTTTTCCTGAACATCATTCTAGAGACCACTCACCAGCTCTGTGGGTGTGGAGAACTCGTTGCAGTAGGGGCACGGACAGCCTCCTATTTCTCAATCAAATTACAGGACAAGCCATTAACTCAATGGTTAATTGAGTCTCCTGATTTCCCGGGGCTGTCTCCTGATTTCCCACCTTTCCACTGAGCAGAAGCCAGTTAACGCAGAATTGTTCTGGCAATCAGCCCTGGAGACCTCTCCTATAGTCTGCTCCAGTCCTAATAGAAACACCCAGCATGTGTCCAGGACTGAGCTGCACACTGTGGCAACAGTAACAAACAGCTGATGATCCAGGTGGGAAAATACATGGAAAGAGACTGGTAGGCTTCCTTCTCTTTGCACCTCTCACTCTGCCTCAGGCCCATCTCTGCCTATTGAAATCCAACTCACCCCTCAAAACACAGCCAGATCTTGGGCAGCCCCGCTGGCCCAGTGGTTTAGCGCTGCCTTTGGCCCAGGGTGTGATCCTGGAGACCCAGGATTGAGTCCCACGTCAGGCTCCTTGCATGCAGCCTGCTTCTCCCTCTGCTTGTGTCTTTGCCTCTCTCTCTCTCTCTCTGAGTCTGTCATGAATAAATGAATAAAAAAATCCTAAAAAAAAAAAAAAAAAAACACAGCCAGATCTTACTTCCTCCGGGAAAGCTTCCCCAATGGCATGCTGGGAGCACTCTGTTCTATGACTCCCACTATTTCTCTCTTACAGCAGATAGGATATACACCTGGTATTTTAGCTATTTGAATACAATTATCCTTCCCCCCTCCCCCCACAGGATGCTATCCTTTTTGAGGACAGGGACTTTGTCTTTTCTGACAACACTTGACCTAATATCAGTACCTAACTAGTCCCAATAACCACAATGGAGTGACACTCATTGAGAAGACAAGATAGGACAAAGCCACTGGCACAGCACATGGCAATATACATAAGGGCTGAACGGAGGGCATCTTACAAAGAATATCAGACCCCTTCCTCCTTTTCAAGCAGCTACTCTTCCCCCATACCCCACACTCCCATCCCCACCTCCAACGCCATTCACAGTAGAAAGAGGTATATTCTCTGAGCAAACTGAATCATGGAAGTGCCAAACTCTGGGATACTGACAGTAGTGAAAATTTGTGGCCAAAGACAGGAGAAATGAATTTTAATCTGATCTGGGTAAAATTATGTTTCCCAAGTCCCACCTACCACAAGAAATTAGAGGTTTTGTAAAAATTCAACACATCTCAAATCCCCAGGAAACTTATCTCCATATTTGGGGATCCTCCTATGGAAAGGCCAACCATCTGATCACCCTAATGAAATCCCAGACCACAAGGCCTGCACAGGATATGAGATTTCTAATTGCCATTTCATGTCTCGTTTTTTAAACATGAATGGAGAGTGATGAATCATCAGACATTTCAGGAAAGTGCCCAATATGAAAAAGAGGAACTAAAAGAGACAAACAAATCCACAGAAAATTGAAAGGAGAAGAAATAGGGAACAGGAAAGGAAAAAAAAAAAAACCCTAGAGTGTCCTTGGAGACATAAGAAAAGATATTGCACCCATCCTACAAGTATGTATTATAAGAATAGGATATTGGGAGAAAAAGAATAATCAGAGACCATGGAAGATTTCTTGAGAAACTAGAAAAATATATCCAATTACCAAATTAGTGGACACAGCCCACTCAAGACCTCCCTCAAGTCTGAGACCAATTGCAAGTTTGAGGGATTCTCAAAAGTAGCCTCAGTTTCTGTAATTCACTAGGACTCAGAACTCGCTGGAAGCTTTTATTCTCGGTTACAGGTTATCACAGGGAAAGACTACAGAGTAACATCAGCCAAGGAAAAAAGTGCATCAGGCATAGTCCAGAAAAAGTACAAAACACAGAACTCCTGTCATCACCTCCCCACGGAGGCAGGACATACTCTACTCTCAGGGACACATATGATGGTACTCATGAAGTGATTCTACCCAGGGAGGTTCACCTGAGCCCCACTGTCCAGCTTCTGCTGGGGCTCCATTACATGGGCTTACAGTTCATGTGGCTGATCTTCCGGCCCTACCTCCAGGCATGACACAAAGCTTCAGCCCCATACCACACTGTTGGTCTTTCTGGTGTGGTCAGTCACCACACTAAGACTATTGGGTGTGCCAGCCCTAACCCTAAATCACATTGTTGGTTTTAGATATGAAAGGACTCAAAACATTCACTTCTCATTCACCCTTCTGAAGAAACTACTAGAATTTGTGCTCTTGCAGAACTAGAGAATAAATAAAAAGGGAAGATGTGCTATGATAGATTGAAAAACAAAAGCAAAACAAAACAAAACAAAAAACACCGCAAATCCTTTGCAGCTCCTTCTGTCTGTTTCCCCACTCTTAAAACCAGGTTGGCCTTGTGACTTGTTTTGGCCAATACAATGTGGCAGAAATAACAAACAATTTTCAAATGTCATTCTCAAGAGGCCTTGCAACTTCTGCTGTCACACTGGGAACTCTTCCACCCCCATGTGAATAAGCCCAGGCTGACCTGCTGGAGGATGTTGAGCCATGTAAAGAAACCGGTACCACGGTCATCCCAGCTGAGCCTCCACACATAGGAGCCTCAGCTGAGCCAGCCCAGGCCAGAAGAACCACCCAGCTAATGCATGAAATCATAAGAAATAAGAAAAATCTTGGTTGTTTGAGTCATTTAGTTTTAAGGCGGCTTGTTGTCCAGTGAAAGCTAATGGATAAACATATGAGCCAGCAAACAGGGGGGTCGATCCCAAGAAAGCTTTAAAGAAAAGAATTCCCATGAAGACATCCTGGCCTACCCTTAACAATGCGGGGCTCAGGGCAAGATACAAATGGAGAACTACCTACTTCAAATCTAAGCATTTAAAGATAT
The DNA here is from genome assembly GCF_053574225.1 of Canis aureus. Classification (NCBI taxonomy): domain Eukaryota; kingdom Metazoa; phylum Chordata; class Mammalia; order Carnivora; family Canidae; genus Canis; species Canis aureus. The sequence continues at coordinate 43,864,582 of NC_135621.1, forward strand.
GACTCAAGCAACAGATAGTTCAGTGAAATCTATACACCCCTACCTTAGCAAATTCCCCAGCAAACTGACTGGAAGGAGGAGGGATGTTGAACTCCCACTTGGAGTTGTAGGCTGGAATGTAGAGAATTGACAGAAGAGCCAGCCTCTAGCCCATCCCCTCCTCCTCTTCCTGGAGGTTTTGTCCAACCCCAAAAGGGACCCTGCATTCAAGGATGGACGTCCTAGTCAACCAGTCAAGAAGCTCTGTCCACTCTCTAGCCTAGCAGCAGCACCCCTGCAATAGATGCCCATGACCATCTCTCTGTCTTTCTATTTCTCTGTCTGTCTCTCTGTCTCTATCTCTCTCACACACACGTACACATGCATACACACGCAGAGCAAGGTCCACACCCAGGGTAACAGACTCAGAGAAGAGGCTCCCACTGCCCCTGGAAGCAGACTCACAGCAATATGATCAGGGAATTCCAGGATTCAAGGTATCCAGGGTGTGGTCTGAAAGGAGGAGCAAGGTTCTGGTTGGCCTGACCCTTTTACCTTACAGACTGCTCACCCTGTGGGGAGGGAAATTCCTGGAGGACTTTCAAAGCACAGAACTTGGGTCAGGGGTCGCTCTAGGTCTTGGCCTCAGGATGGTACTGATAACAGTACAGTAGTCCTAGAAAGCAAACGGCCAGGACTAGAGCAGGAGAGTGGAGAATTCCAAGAGAGAGGTCCCAGGAAAAACAAATGGTTTGGTAAGTTATTTCATATTTCATCATCTGGATTATAAATTGATAGACCTAAAATGGATCTTAGAGCAAGAGAAAGAAATACTAATGGGAATCCCATAGAAATCTAAGCAAATGCGGGCAGCCCCCTGTGGCGCAGCGGTTTGGCGCCGCCTGCAGCCTGGGGTGTGATCCTGGAGACCCGGGATAGAGTCCCACATCGGGCTCCCTGCATGGAGCCTGCTTCTCCCTCTGTCTGTCTCTGCTTCTCTCTCTCTGTGTGTCTATGAATAAATAAATAAAATCTTAAAAAAAAAAAAAGAAAGAAAACTAAGCAAATAAAAACATGAGGCAATTATTAACTTCAGGAAAATCAAACATCATACATGAAATAAATAATCACTGTATACTATCTGGCTCAACCCTTATCTGCTGTGTGCCCAGAGGAAACCAGACTAGATAAATAATCCCTTTATAGACAGTATAACCGTGTTGAAGGAAAGAGGAATCAAGTATGGTATAGGGGTCCTTGAAGGAGAAGACAAAAATGCATTGTAGGACATTCTGGCTACAGTAATAATATGGAGAGGGCCAGGTTTCACTTTAGAGTATATCTTTGAAAGTTACATATTCACTGATAATGGCCTTGGAAATGAGAAACAGAGTATAATAATAGCACCCAAAAATAGAGGGGGGAGGGACTGAGAAGGAGGAAAGAAAGAAAGTGAATGTGTATTAGTCAGCTGGGGCCACAACAAGACCACAGACCCTGTGGCTTAAGCAGAATTTCATTCTCTCACAGCTTTGAGACTGGAAAGTCTAAGATTGAGGTTCTATCAGGGTTAGTTTCTGGTGAGAATTCTCTTCCTGCCTTCTTTCTGTGTGCTCAAATGGCCTCTCTCCGTGTATATGCAGGGAGAGGGAGAGAGGGGGACAGTGGAAGGGGTTAGAAGAAGAGAGAGAGATTTCTTCCTTTTCTTCTAAGGACACGGATCCTACTGGATCAGCTCCCCATCCTTATGGCCTCATTTAACCTTAATTACCTCCTAAAGGCCCTAGCTCCAAATGCGGTCACTTGGGGATTAGATAATAGTGATGACGGGGGTATCTGGGGGTATCTGGGTTGCTCAGTCAGTTGACTTTTGGCTCACTCAGGTCATGATCTTAGAGTCCCGAGATCAAGCCCTGTGTCAAGCTCCCCACTCAGTGGGAATCTGCTTCTCGTTCTCCCTCTGCTCCTCCCTTCACTCCTACTCTCTCTCAAATAAATAGTCTTTTAAAGAAGTGTCTTTAAATGAATAGTGATGATGCTTGTACAACTTTGTGAATGTGCTAAAAAACCACAGAATTGATACATCATGTCACTCAAAACGGTTATCACCCTGTTTGTGATATTCCTTTCAAAGATGCATGATCTGCACCTAATCGTGAGGAAACATCAGATAACCCAAATTGAAGACATTCTATGAAATAGCTGGTTTGTACTCTTCAAAAATGTCAAGGTCAAGAGAGACAATGAAGGACTGAAGAACTGTCACAGACTGGAGAAGATTAAAGAGACATGACAGGTTAATGTAATGTGGATCCTGAGCTGGGTTAATTCGCATAATAACTAAATCACAAAGTTCCCCAGGAGGACAACATGACATGGTGGTTAGAAGCCAAACTGGGATCCCCGCTCTGCCAAGTGCTAGCTGTGTGACCTTGGGCAAATCACTGAACTTTTCTCTGTCCCTTACTTCCCTCCTTTGTAAAATGAAATAAGTAAACTTCTTTATATGGTTGTTGTTACTGAGGCAATAGAAGTGCTTAGCCCAGTTCCTAGACCATGGTTAGGTGAGATTTAGTACTGGTGTTTTTTAACTGCAAAGCCTCTTACTCTGCCTGCCTCAGGATCCCAAATGCCTAATCCACCCCTGGGCAGGACGTGGGGGCAGGAACCCCACCAGGTCCTCCCCAGACTCTGATTTAGTCTTCACAGTCCCCTGAAATTCAGGATCTTTACTCACCAACTCTCTCCTTGCCCAAGACTATTGGCTCCAGTCCCCAGACTCTTGTCCTGCCCAACAGGGCAAAATCCTGAGGACCCAAGGTCTGTCCCACCTTGCCAACTCCAGCTCTGCTGCTGCTTAGCTTAGGAGAGGAAGTAGGTGCTTGGTGGGAGTTTGTGAGAAGGACTTTGGAGTCATCTTCCAAATTGACCCTTCCTTCCAAACCTCCTCAGCTCTTTCCTAGTTACAAAGGCCAACTAGTCAGGCAATGGGCAAGGTGGGTAAGTCACCTGAGACCTTAAAACTGAGCATCTACTGTGATGAGGCTACATGAGTGTGTATGAGGTAAGTGTCCACCCACACACATGTGCTCTCTTTATATAATAAACCTTTGAACAGTCCTTGGAGAACTCCAAAATTGAACTCCATTACAAACCATGGTACTTAATGGTTGTAAGTACCATTTCTCTTGTGAAAAGATGAGTTTAGGAGTGAACCATATAGGCCTTATAAATATTTGTATATTCATTAAAGTACAAAAGTAAATGTTGGGGGTAGGAGGCACAGCAATCTCTTTCTCTGACCTCACGTTTCCAGGAAAAGGATTTCTGCTCCAGAAACAGCCCTGCCACCCACCCTTCATCTCCACGGAGGAGGAGATAAGTGATAGGGTAGGAAGTTACTGATCAGGGCTCAGCCCTCAGTAGGGAGAGAGAATCTGACAAATGACTTCAAGCACTGGTAATCTATGCTTCTATCTTTCTCCCTGGTTTGGTGCCAGAAAGTTATCCTGGGTTCTTGCATCTGCTCTGTAGATCCTTACTCCTCTTCAGATATCTAAAGCAGGGAGATGAGGATGAAGGAATAGCGTTACTGTTCTGAAAGCCATTTGTCCATGCAGAGTTGGGGGGATAAAATAAACAACAGAAAGGAAGAGAGCCTGGAGCCTCCGCCTCCTGCCTATGTCCGTTCTTTCCACTCATAGTGCCACCCAGGCTGGGAAGACATCTTCTCTTGTCGTGCCAGGAACCTGGCTGCTCTCACCTCTGACTGCACCCTGGGGTTACCTAGCAAGTGCATTGGACTCTGGCAAGCACATTTTTTTAAGCCACCCAACTGTTGAGAGAGCCTAGGTTCAACTAGCCTCCTGGGTGTCGAGTGCTCAAACAGCCCAGAATGGAATTACTCTCTTCTAGCAAATGTCCAGAGAAGGAGAAGGATTTCTTTCCTTTCCCCTCCTGATGCCCTCCTGTAGGGTCTCATCTCTACCACTGGGCACATTAGAATCTGGCTGCTGGGAGTTGCTGACAGACGTGGGGCTTATTGATGTTCTCCGCATTTGCTTCCTGCTCCCTGAGAGATACTGGCAAGGTCAATGGATGCTTCCCTCTACAGCAGCCCTCAGATGGACGTGCAACTCTACCTTCTTAACCTCCCACGTAAATAATCCTTTGTGAAGTGCGAACTATCCCACTAGTGGCAACAGTTGAAACAGGAGAGGGCTCTACATGACACGGCCCCTGCCTCAGTTCAACAACCCGGATTCCCCTTGCATACGGCTAGTTTGAAGCTAGAAGCTTTTGCTCAGTCCAGAGCTCATTTGGCAGAATCAGCTTCAACCAGTCATGTCACTGTGCCTAGTAAGTCCCAGGCTCCATGGAAACCTGCCTGCATTTCCCAAGTCTCCAGAAGCTTTTGCAACGTGGTCTAGCTACTCCCTCCTCCTCAGGTACGGGCTTCTAGGACACTGCTGTGAATACACAGGGAATCCCCTTCAAACTGGGAGTGGCCTCCTAGTGCAGGAATTCTGGGAAACAGGAATATGGAGGGGGAAAAAAATCACATTGTAATAATGAATTTGCCAATGACCATGACCTCATAGTTCTAAGAAGTCTAGAGAGACTGAGAAAAATATTCCACCCCCAAATTCTATTTCCTGGATTTGGAGAATACATTCCATTCACTGAAGCATTTGTATGGAAGAGTTAAATTAATTTTAAACTCCTTAGCTTTCTTCCTAGTAAGGTAGAGCACCCCACCATCTGTCATTTTTGCTGCCCACATAAGTCTCTTGAAACATTTCCATGAAAACTGTCCAAACAAACACAATGCACAGGCTGACACTAGGACCCATCACCATGTGCTGCTTGAAGCCCAGAGCATGACCAGGAGTGATCCAGTCAGGAATGTTGTGTAGCACAGAAATCTTCAAACCATATTTTCTTATTCAAATTAAATAATCAACCACCAAGATGGATTAAGCACCCTGTTAATCTCAGGTCTTTTCAGGATTTGGTGGCAAAATCAAATTGCCTAGGATGCTGGAATTGCTCCAAAATTGAACTCGATTACAAACCATGGTACTTAATTCACCAGCTTCAACTGAAGAGGAAGCTTCCCTGCTGTGGATGATTATGCCAGAAGTGAGAAGTGAGGATGGAGAAAGAGCAAAGGAAAATGTAGGACGAATGCCAGGCAGCAGGCAGGGCCCACAGAGGTCTGTGCATAGAATTTAGGGGATCACCAATCAGCTTGGACATATATTTTTCTGCACCCATGGTCAAATGCACAGGTTCAAGAGAGGAGAATTCCATATAATCAGAGTTGTGATTTTGTAAAGCAAGTTAAAAATGAAAGGGAGTGGGGCACCTGAGTCACTCAGTGGTTGAGCGTCTGCCTTTGGCTCAGGTCGTGATCCCAGGGTCCTGGGATCAAGTCTCACATCAGACTCCCCCACAGGGAGCCTGCTTCTCCTTCTACCTATGTCTCTGCCTCTCTCTGTCTCTCATGGATAAATAAAAAATAAAATCTTTTAAAAAAAATGAAAGAAAGCTGGGCACCTGAGTGGCTCAGTTGGTTAAGCATCTGCCTTCAGCTCAGATCATGGTCCCAGGGTCCTGGGATTGAGCCCCATACTAGGCTCTCTGCTCCACGGGGAGCCTGCTTCTCACTCTCTGTCTGCCACTCCCCCTCCCCTTGCTTGTGTTCTATGTCAAACAAATAAATAAAGTCTTTAAAAAATTAAAGGGGGGAAAGGAATAAAAGATATATGCAAAGAGGGGTGTAACTCCTTACAGCAGTCTTGAAGCTGAGTAGGAGCTTCAAGCGGAATGAAGACAAGTGAGGCTAAAGAATAATCAGGGTTGTGATAGTAGAGAGAGTCAGCTTGAAAGATGGAACTTGTGGTCATAGAGTAAAGTGCACAAAATTGAGGTTATGAAAAATATACAATTCTTGGCATAACAACTCCATTATTATTATACCTATTTTACAGATGGGAAAATGGAGGCATAAAGAAGTTAAGTAACTTGCCAAACGTTGCATAGCTGGTAAGAGGTTGAGCAAGGATTTGAGCCCAGGCAGTTTTTCTGGCTTCAGAACCCACATTCTTAACCATTACACTATGCTACCTCTTGGACAAAAAAATAAATGAGAGATTCAAGGTTGTCAGGAACAATGCAAAAGGATGGAAGGAAAGAAGAAAAAGAAAAGAAAAAGGAGAGAAAGATATTTTAGAACTTAAAAAAATATTTTCAAGCCAAAGATTGAGTAGACAATTTTCCATCACTGTTACCACCATTGTTGAGATATTGGGCATGTGAGCTACCTATGGTGCTGTGGAAAATCATGTGGGGGACACCTGGTTGGCTCAGCAGTTGGGTGCCTGCCTTCGGCTCAAGTTGTGATCCCAGGATCCAGGATGGAGTCCCACATCCTCACAGGCAGCCTGCTTCTCCCTCTGCCTGTGTCTCTGCCTCTCTCTCTCAGTCTGTGTCTCTCATTAATAAATAAATAAAACTTAAAAAAAAAAAAAGAAAGAAAGAAAAGAAAATGAAAGACAGAAGTCAAACAATAGGGCTAAAATACAGAAGGATGTAGTCATGAGGAGAAACAAAAGACACCTCGAGGACAGATCTAGGATAGAAGTTCCTGAAGGAAGAAAAGGAGCAGGCTGGAGAGAGACAATGAACAGACAGTGAAGAATCATTTCCTTGAGCTGAAAAAAGATATAAATATGTGCAATGAGAAGATTCAGTGAGTCACAGGGAAGGCTGCTTAGGAAAGATACATGAACAAGCATATCCTGGTAAAACACCTGAGTACCATGGACAAAGAGGACATCTTATAGGATTCCAGACAGAAAAATCAAATTATCTAAATAAGAAAAAATTTAACTGGCATTAGGCTTTTTATATCTTTTTCTTGCCTGATTACTCTGGCTAGAACTTCCAGGACAATGTTTAATACAAATGCCAAATGTGGGCATTCTTGTCTTGTTCCTGATTTGGGGAGAAAAACCTTTAATCTTTCTCCATTGGTGTTAGCTGTGGGTTTTTCATAAGTGCCCTGTATCATTGGTATTAGTACTTCTTTAAATGATTTGTAGAATTCACCAAAGAAGACATGTAGTCCTGGTCTTTTCTTTGTTGGGAGATTTTAATTACTGATTCAATCTCTTTACTTTTTATGTTTGTTTAGATATTCTGTTTCTTCTTGAGCCAGTTTTGGTGGTTTGTGTGTATCTAAGAATTTGTCCATTTTGTCTAAACTACTTAATTTTTGACACACAATTATTCATTTTCTGCTCTTATAATCCATTTGTTTCCATAAGGTCTGAAGTAATGTATCTCCTACTTTCATTCCTGAATTTAGCAATTTGAGTCTTCTTTTTTTTTCTTGGGCAGCCTAGTAAAAAGATCATTAATTTTGTTGATCTTTCCAAAAACCAGCTTTTGATTTCATTGATTCTTCTTCTTGTTTTTCTATTTTCTACTTGTTTATCTCCACTCTAATTTTTATTATTTTTTTCTTTGAGCCAGCTTTGAGTTTAGCTTGCTCTTCTTTTTCTACTTCCTTAAGATATAAAGTTAGGTAACTGATTGGAATCTTCTTTTTCTATGTAGGTATTTGCAGCTATAAGTTTTTCTCTGAGCCCTGCCTTCACTGCATCCCATAAATTTAGTTATATTATCTTTTTTCTTTTCATTTGTCTCTTTTTAAATTTCACTTGTAATTTCTCTGACCCACTGTTGGTTTTTTTTTTTTTTTAATGTGTGGTTTAATTTAAACATATGTACAAAATTTCCATTTGTCTTCTATTATTTCTAATTTTATTCCATTGTGGCTGGGGAAAATATTTTGTGTGATTTCAATATTCATAATTTTATTGAGACTCATTTTGTAGCTTAACATATGGTTTATCTTGGAGAATGTTCCATATACTCTTGAGAGGAATGCGTATTCTGCTATTGTTGGGTGAAGTGTTCTATGTTCATTAAGTCTAGTTGGTGAGTAGTGTCATTCAAGTCCTATGTTCCCTTACTGATCTTCCATTTAGCTATTCTATCCATTATTGAAAGGGAAGTATTAAAGTCTCCAACTATTATTGTAGAACTGTGCATTTTCCCCTCAATTCCATCAGTTTTTGTTGCAGATGTTGTGAGGCCCACTTTTTAGGTTTATGTATGTTTATAATGGTTAAATCTCAATGTATTGACTCTTATCAATACATAATGTCCTTTGTCTCTTGTAATAATTTTTGTGTTAAAGTCTTTTTTTCTGATATTAGAATATACACCCTCAGCTCTCTTTTGGTTATTATTTACATGGAATACATTTTTCCATTCTTTTACTCTCAACCTGTGTGCCTTTGGATATAAAGTGAGTCTCTTATAGATAACAAATAGGTGGATCACGGTTTTTTTGCCCATTCTACAAATCTCAGACTTTTTACTAGTAAATATAATCCATTTACATTTGAAGTGATCACTGATATGGTACTTAATTCTGCCATTTTGCTATGTGTTTTCTATATCATATCATTTTTGTTCCTCAATTCTCTCCTTACTGCCTTCTTTTGTGATTATTTTCTAGGGTACAATTTTCATTTTATTCTCATTTTTTCTGTGCATTTTTTCATTTTTTTCTTGGTGGTTACCTTGGGGAACACAACTGATAGCTTTATAACAATCAAGTTTAAATTAATCCAACCTAGTTTCAACCTAGCATTTCATAAAAATGCTGCTCTTTTATACTTCCATCTACCCCTTTGTTTTTATTCTCACAAATTACATCTTTTTACATTATGTACCCATTAATGTGGATTTATAAGTATTGGGGTGGGTATTTTTGCATTTTTAGGAAATAAAGTAGAAGTTACAAGTAAAAAATGCAATAATACAGCTTTTAGGAGGGAGGCAAGATGGTGGAAGAGTAGGGGACCTGGTTTCATCTAGTCCCCTTAATTTAGCTAGATTATTATCAAATAATCTTGAACTCCTATGAATTCAACCAGAGATACAAGAAAAGAATGACTGGAATTCTATAAATAGAAAAGTGACCACTTTGCAAGGAAGAAATATGAAGAAGTGAAACTGAGGGAATATGTCAGAAAATAAACAGTACTGAGGAGACAGCCTATGTAAGCCAGCTACTGGAAGTGATATTGCCCTGGAGCACAAAGTTGGAACTTTTAGAAATCTGCTCCAGTGAAAGACTTCCCTGCCTGAAAGATGCTTAGTGGTAAAGCAGTGCAGAATCCCAGATGGGACAGTGGGGTCTCAAGGTCCCCAGAGTCACAGAAAGAACAAAGGTACCTGAGTCTGGGCTGTTCCCAAGCATTGGAGCAGGGAAATTGGTTTCGGTCGGTGAGTCCAGGAGGAGGCTCTCAGCTCAGTTCACCATAAACAGTGAACCTTGGCCATTAAGGTGACCACTGTCTGTGTCAAGACCCTGCAAAGGACTGGAACGTGGCAAACCTCCCCCTACCCCCAAGAGGGATGGAGCTGGTGAGCACACAACCCCCCAAACACTCTCCACGCTGGGGCCCTGTAAAGGACAAGAATAGGGAGACCCTCCACCTTCTCCTAGGAGGATCAGAGTGGGCACACACTGCAGGAGTCTGCAGAGCGTGGCACATGCCAGGATCTTTCAGCTCCAGGGCTGGATATTGGGGCATGGCCATTTTTATTTTCACCTTCTAAAGAGTCTCAGAAAGCCTTCAGGGAACAAAAGCCACACAGAGCAACCAGTTTACACTAAGCCCAGCCTCCTGGCAAGGGGCAGTACAACTCCACCCAGGCAAAGACACTTGAGAATCAGTGCTGTAGGCCCCTCCCCTGGAAGACCAGCTGGAAAAACAGGTGAACAGTAAGTTTACGGACCAAATAGGACTGCAAAACTCCACTGCTGGGGAAAATAGTATATAGAACTCAAAGCTTTTCCTTGCGATTCATTTAACCCTCAGTTTTAAATTTTCCATTTCTTTTTTTTTTTCCTTGATTTCCCTTTTCAACTAGTTTCTTATTTTATCAACTCTTTGTTTTAAAGTCTTTTTTTTAACTTTCATTTTTTACATTTACATTTTATAGATACATGCTTCATTTTTAGCTTCCTTTCACTGTATTCAATTTTTTTTTTTTTGTATATATAAATTTTGTTTTCTTTACAGTTTTGGGATTCAGTGTCTTCTAACGCACAGACCAAAAGACTGTCAGGACCAAGTAAATCATCCTGTTTTGTCCACGCTGTGAGATTATAGTCTCTCTTTCCCTCATCCATTCTGCTTTGAGCAAAATGACTAGGTAGAGGAATTCACAAAAAATGAAAGAACCAGAGGTAATACTCTTGGCCACAATTATATCCAATCTAATTGATATGGATATAAATAAGATGTCAGAGTTGGAATTCAGGATAACAATTATAAAGTTACTAGCTAGACTTGAAAAAAACATAAAAGATATTAGAGAATCTCTTAATGTAGAAATGAAATCTAATCAGGCTGAAATTAAAAATGCACTAACTGAGATGCAATCTAAATTGGATGCTCTAACAGCTAGAGTAAATGGCAGAAGGAGCAGAAGAGAGAGTCAGTCACATAGAAGACAAGTTGATGGAGAAGAAAGCTGAGGAAAAGAGAGAAAAACAACTAATGGACCATGAGGGGAGGCTTCAAGAAATCAGCAATGCCATAAAATGAAATAATATTAGAATTATTGGGGTCCTGTAAGGGGAAGAAAGAGAGAGAGGAACAAGGTATATTTGAGTAAATCATAGCTGAGAACTTCCCTAATCTGGGGAAGGAAACAGACATTCAAATCGTAGAAGTAGAAAGACCCCTTCCCAAAATCAGTAAAAATAGATTTTAAAAAATAGAATGCAAATTTCAGAGATAAAGAGAAAATCCTGAAAGCAGCTCAAGACAAGGGTTCTTTTATTTTTTTTTAAGATTTTATTATTTATTCATGAGAGACACAGAGAGAGAAGCAGAGACATGGCAGAGGGGGAAGCAGATTCCCTGTGGGGATCCTGATGGGTGACTCAATCCCAGGACCCTGAGATCATGACCTGAGCCAAAGGCAGATGCTCAACTGCTGAGCCACCCAGGTGTCCCTTGAGACAAGAGGTTCTTAATCTACAGGGATAAGAACATTAGATTGTCAGCAGACCTCTCCACAGAGACCTGGCAGGCCAGAAAGGCCTAGCCTGATATATTTAGCATACCAATGAGAAAAACATGCAGTCAAGAATACTTTATCCAGCAAGGCTGTCATTCAGAATGGAAGGAAAGATAAAGAGCTTCTAGGACAGACAGAAACTGAAAGAATATGTGACCACTAGACCAGCCTTGCAAAAAATATGAAGGGGGATCCTGTAAGTGAAGAGAGAGCCCAAAAGTAACATAGACCAGAAAGAAATAGAGATAATCTATAGAAACAGGGACTTAACACAATGGCACTAAACTCCTATCTTTCAATAGTTACTCTGAATATAAATAGGCTAAGTGCTCCAATCAAAAGACACAGGGTATCAGATTGGATAAAAAAGCAAGACCCATCCAAGAGATGGGTGATCTCTTGTGATCGACAAGAGACTCATTTTAGACCTAAAGTCACCTCCAGATTGAAAGTGAGGTGGTGGAGAACCATTTATCATGGTGATGGACCTCAAAAGAAAGCTGGGGTAGCAATACTCATATCAGACAAATTAGATTTTAAACCTACAAGACAAGATTTTACTACAAGACTGTAGTAAGGGATGAAGAGGGACAATATATCATACTTAAAGGATCTTTCCAACAAGAAGATTTAACAATTATAAATATTTATGTCCCTAACATAGGAGCAGCCAATTATATAAACCAATTTATAACCAAATTAAAGAAACACATTGATAATAATACAGTAATAGTAGGGGACTTCAACACCCCACTCATAGCAATGGACAGATCATCTAAGCAGAAGATCAACAAGGAAAGAAGGGCTTTGAATGACACAGTGGACCAGATGGACTTCACAAACATATACCGAGCATTCCATACTATACCTTGACAGACATATACCAAGCATTCCATCCTAAAGCAACAGAGTACACATTCTTCTTGTGTACACATGGAACATTCTCCAGAAAAGATCACATATTGGGTCACAAATCAGGTCTCAACTGGTACCAAAAGATTGGGATTATTCCCTGCATATTTTCAGACCACAATGCTTTGAAACTTGAACTCAGTCACAAGAGGAAAATTGGAAAGAATGCAAACACTTGGAGGTTTAAGAGCATTATACTAAAGAATGAATTAGTCAACCAGGATATTAAAATTTTCAAAATTTATGAAAATGAAAAAATAAAAATTTAAAATTAAAAAAAATAAAATAAAATGAATGAAAATGAAAACACAACTGTTCAAAACCTTTTTAGATACAGAAAAGGCAGTCCTAAGAGGGAAGTACAAGCCTCTCTCAAAAAATTGGAAAAAATCTCAGATAAACAAGCTAACCTCTTTCTCCAGCTAAAGGCACTGGAGAAAAAACAGCAAATAAAGCCCAAATCAAGTAAGAGAAGAGAAATAATAAAGATTAGAGAAGAATTCAATGAAATCAAAACCAGAAAAGGGGCAGCCCGGGTGGCTCAGCGGTTTAGCGCCATCTTTGGCCCAGGGTGTGATCCTGGAGACCTGGGTTGGGGTCCCACATCGGGCTCCCTGCATGGAGCCTGTTTCTCCCTCTGCCTGTGTCTCTGCCTCTCTCTCTCTCTCTCTCTCTGCCTCTCATGAATAAATAAATAAAATCTTTAAAATTTAAATAAAAAAATAAAGAAATAAAAAATAATACTTATTCTTCTGAAGCTATTTCAAAAAATAGAAATAGAAAGAATTCCAAACTCGTTCAATGAGGCCAGTATTACCTTGACCCCAAAACCAGACAAAGACCCCACAAAAAGGAGAATTACAGACTTATATCCCTGACAAATGCGAATGCCAAAATTCTCACCAAGATACTAGCCAATAGGCTCCAACAGTACTTTAAAAGGATTATTCATCATAACCAATTGGGATTTATTCCTGAGCTGCAGGGGTGCTTCAACATTCACAAATCAATCAGTGGGATACATCACATTAATAAAAGAAAGGACAAGAACCATGTGATCCTCTAAATTGATGCAGAGAAAACATTTGACAAAATATGTCATGCTTTTTTAATTAAAAGTCTCCACAGCATATAGATAGAGGAAATATATCTCAATATCATAAAAGCTGGGGATCCCTGGGTGGCTCAGCAGTTTAGCACCTGCCTTCAGCCCAGGGTGTGATCCTGGAGTCCCGGGATCGAGTCCCGCATCAGTCTCCCTGCATGGAGCCTGCTTCTCCCTCTGCCTGTGTCTCTGCCTCTCTCTCTCTCTCTCTCTCTGTGTGTGTGTGTGTGTCTCTCATGAATAAATAAATAAAATCTTTAAAATATATATCATAAAAGCCAGCTATGAAAATCCCTCAGTAAATATCATTCTCAATGGGGTAAAACTGAGAGCTTTTCACTAAGGTCAGGAACATGACAGGGATGCCCACCCTCACCACTGCTGTTCAACATAGTACTGGAAGTCCCAGCTTCAGCAATCAGACAACAAAAGAAATACAAGGCATTCAAATTGGCAAAGAAGTCAAACTCTCACTCTTCACAGATAATATGATACTTTCTGTGGAAAACCCAAAAGACTCCACCCTCAAATTGCTAGAAGTCATACAGCAATTCAGCAATGTGGCAGCATATAAAATCAGTGTACATAAATCAGTTGCATTTCTATACACTAACAAGGCAGAAGAAAGAGAAATTAAGGAATTGATCCCATTTACAATTGCACCCAAAGCCGTAAGATAGCTAGGAATAAACCTAATCAAAGAGGTAAAGGATCTATACTCTAAAAACTACAGAACACTTATGAAAGAAACTGAGGAAGACACAAAAAGATGGAAAAATATTTCATGCTTATGGATTGGAAGAATAAATATTGTTAAAATGTCTATGCTACCCAGAACAATTTACACATTCAATGCAATCCCTAACCAAATATCACCGTTATTTTTCATAGAGCTGGAATAAATTATCCTAAAATTTGTGTGGAACCAGAAAAGACCCCAAATAGTCAGAGGAATGTTGAAAAAGAAAACCAAAGCTGGTGGCATCACAATGCCAGACTTCAAACTATATTACAAAGCTGTAATCATCAAGACAGTGTGGTACTGGCACAAAAACAGACACATAGATCAATGGAATAGAATAGAGAACCCAGAAATGGGCCCTCAACTCTGTGGTCAACTGATCTCAACAAAGTAGGAAAGAATATTCAATGGAAAAGAGACCATCTCTTTAACAAATGGTGCTGGGAAAACTGTACAGCCACATGCGGAAAAATGAAACCACCATTCTCTTACACCATACACAAAGATAAACTCGAAGTGGATGAAAGACCTAAATGTGAGACAGGAATCCATCAAAATCCTATAGGAGAACATAGACAGCAACCTCTTTGACCTTGGCCTCTTTGACCACAGCAACTTCTTGCTAGACATGTCTCCAAAGGTAAGGAAACAAAAGCAAAAATGGACTATTGGGACTTCATCAGCAAAGGAAACAGTCAACAAAACTAAAAGGCAATGTATCAAATGGGAGAAGATATTCGCAAATGATATATCAGATAAAGGGCTAGTTTCCAAGATCTGTAAAGAACTTATCATACTCAACACCCAAAAAACAAATAATCCAGTCAAGACATGGGTAGAAGACATGAACTGATATTTCTCCCAAATGGGCAGCCTGGGTGGCTCAGTGGTTTAGCACCTGCCTTCAGCCCAGGGCGTGATTCTGGAGACCTGGGATCAAGTCCCACATCGGGCTCCCTGCATGGAGCCTGCTTCTCCCTCTGCCTGTGTCTGCCTCTCTTTCTCTCTGTGTCTCTCATGAATAAATAAAGATATTTCTCCAAAGAAGACATACAAATGGTTAATAGACACATGAAAAAATGCTCACATCACTCGGCATCAGGGAAATACAAATTAAAGCCACATGAGATATCACCTCACACCAGTCAGAATGGCTAAAATGAACACGACAGTAAACAACAAATGTTGGAGAAGATGCGGAGAAAGAGGAACCCTCTTACACTGTTGATGGGAATGCAAACTGGTGCAGCCACTCTGGGAAACAGTGTGGAGGTTCCTCAAGAAGTGAAAAATAGAGCGACCCTATGACCCAGCAATTGCACTATTAGATATTTACCCCAGAGATACAAATGTAATGATCTGAAGGGGCAGCTGCACCCCAACGTTTATAGCAGCAATGTCCACAAAAGCCAAACTGTGGAAAGAGTCAAGATGTCTATTGACAGATGAATGGATAAAGAAAATGTTGTGTATATATAAAATGGAATATTACTCAGCCATCAGAAAGGATGAATACTTACTATTTACATCCACATGGATGGAGCTGGAGGGTATTATGCTGAGTGAACTAAGTCAAACAGAGAAAGACAATTATCATATGATTTCACTCATGTGTGGAAAATAAGAAACAGCACAGACGACCATAGGGTAAGGGAGGAAAAACTGAATGGGAAGTCAGAGAGGGAGACAAACCATAAGAGACTCTTAACTATAGGAAATAAACTGAGGTTTGCTGGAGGGGAGATGAGTGGGGTAGGGGTAATTTGGTGATGGCATTAAGGAGAGCACAAGATGTGAGAGCACTGGGTCTTATACACAACTGATAAATTACTGAACACTGCATGTGAAAATAAGTATGTACTATATGTTGGCTAATTGAATTTTAAATTAAAAAAACACTAGCTTTTACATTGACCTATATAGCTGCCATTGCTTTATTTTTTTTTTTTTTTTTTCCTTTTTATGGCTTCTGGTTACTCTCCAGTGTCCTTTCATTTCAGTCTGAAGGACTTTCTTTAGTATTTCTTTTAGGTAACATGAACTTATTATAAATTATCTCAGTTTTTGTACATTTTGTAATGTCTTAACTTCTCCTCTACTTTTTTTTAAAGATTTTATTTATTTATTCATGAAAGACAGGGAGAGAGGCAGAGACATAGACAGAGGGATAAGCAGGCTCCTCACTGGGAGCCCGATGTGGGACCCAGACTGGGATCACTACCTGAGTCAAAGGCAGACGCTTAACCGCTGAGCCACCCAGGGGTCCTTTCCTCTACTTTTGAAGTATAGTTTTGCCATATATAAGATACTTCTTTGTTAGCTTTTTTTCTTTCACTATTTTAAATACGTCATTCTGCTGACTACTGGTCTCCAATGTTCCTCCAAGAGAGATTATGAATCTTACTGAAGATCCCTTGTAAATGATGAGTTGCTTTATTTTTGTTGCTTTCAAGATTTTTTCTCTTTGTCTGAAGACAGTGTGATTATAATGTGTCTTGGTGTGAACCTCTTTGGATTTATCGAAATTGGAGTTTACCGAGCTTCTTGGACGTGCTGATTCATATCTTTCATCGAATGTGGGCTGTTGTATGCCATTAGTTCTTGAAATATTTTTTCTGACTCTTTTCTCTCTCCTCTCCTTCTGGGACTCCCGTTTATTTATTCATGAGAGACACACAGAGCGGGAGAGGCAGAGACACAGGCAGAGGGAGAAGCAAGCTCCATGCAAGGAGCCCGATGTGGGACTTGTACCCGGGAATCTGGGATCACACCTTGAGCCAAGGCGCTCAACCACTGAGCCACTCAGGCGTCCCTTTGGGACTCCCGTTTTATATTTTTTGGTACACATGATGGATCCCCACAGGTCATTCTTTTATCTTTTAACTTCTCAAAATTGATAATCTCACTTGATCTACGTTCAAGTTCTCTGATTCTTTGTTCTGCCTCTTCTGGGATGGACAAAATAAAGACACACCCTTGCACCAGTCTTTCAGGAAACTGCCAGACAGGTCAAAACACACAATGACAATTCTTGAGGATAAGGTCTATATTGCTGTCCCTGGCACTAGATACCTGCATTAAAAATGTAGGGCTGCTAGCTTCATGGCCACCATTGATCAGGTAGTGGGGGTTGATAGAAAATTTAAAGAGAACCATAGTGCTCTCTTACTGCAATAAAGGAACTTCTTTCTTTATTAAGATTTTCCTTGAGGGCAACCCCGGTGGCTCAGCGGTTTAGCGCTGCCTTCAGCCCAGGGTGTGACCCTGGAGACCCATGAACAAGTCCCACGTCGGGCTCCCTGCATGGAGCCTGCTTCTCTCTCTGCCTGTGTCTCTGCTCCTCTCTCTCTGTCTCGCTCATGAATAAATAAATAAAACCTTAAAAAAAAAAAAAAAGAAAAGAAAAAGATTTTCCTTGATTATTGTAAGTTTTTGACTGGATTTCAGAGTTCTATCAATGTTGAATCTGACCATTTTTTAGCTGACAGGCCCTGGAGGTCTCTGCTCTACCATTTTCAGTAATATCAGTCTTCTGTATTTTCTTGTACAATTGTATGTACATATGTAAGTAAATTTTAAAAATTAATTACAATTTAAAAAAGAAATTAAAATACCATCATAAAGGGAAATTCTAAAATAATTCTTAAAAAACTGAACCAAGTAAAGATGAGTAAGGACATAGAGAAATTTAATAAACTGATCAAGAAAATCAATTAATAGATACATATGGAATGTCACATTTGTTAAAATAGAAACATACCTTTTTTCCCCATTTTTCCATATAACACTGACAAAAAGTGATTAATTTCTTAGGTATGAAGAAAATTTTAAGAAATTTAAAAATTAGGAATTTGACAGGGTTATAATAATAATTTAATAAAATTAGAAATCATTAATAAAAGTATAAATTTTTAAACTTCTTTACTTGAAAATTATGAAATCTTTTGATCAAAAGAAATCAAAGTGAAATTATAATCCATATGGAAAGTAAAAAAAAAATCAACAATATTTACAAAAAGTCAAGCTCACTCAGCAAACAACTTAAAGTCCTAAAAATGTTTCTTATTGATGAAAAGTTAAAAATAAATAGGGAGGGATCCCTGGGTGGCGCAGCGGTTTGGCGCCTGCCTTTGGCCCAGGTCGTGATCCTGGAGACCCGGGATCGAATCCCACATCGGGCTCCCGGTGCATGGAGCCTGCTTCTCCCTCTGCCTGTGTCTCTGCGCCTCTCTCTCTCTCTCTCTGTGGCTATCATAAATAAATAAAAATTAAAAAAAATTAAAAAAAAAATAAATAGGGAACTTAGTGCAAGTATTGGTTTCCTAGGGCTTCCATAACAAAGCACCACAAATTGTGTGGCTTAAAGCCACACAAGTTTATTCTTTCATACTTCTGAAGACTAGAAGTCTGAAATCAGGTGTTAGCCAGGTCATGCTGCCTCCATAACCTCCAGGGAAAAAGATTTCTCCTTACCTCTTTCAGTTTCTGGTAGATACAGATGTTCCTTGGCTTGTAGCACCATATATCTTTCAATCTCTGCCTCAATTTTACATGTTGTTCTCCCTTTACCTCTGTGTCTTCACATGGCCATCTTTGTGTAAGGACACCAGTCATATGGGATTAAGGACCCATCCTACTCCAGTATGACCTCATATTAACTAATTATATCTGCAATGGCTCTCTTTCCAGGTAAGGTCAAATTCTTAGGTACAGGAGGTTAGGATTTCAACATATTGTTTGGGATGGGGGACACAATTCAACCCACAGCAGTTCTCATTTTAAGAAATTAGTAAGGGAACAAGAAATTAAAGCACAAAGGATCAGAAGGAGAACTTAATAAAGATAAAGGCTAAAATCTATGTAATAGAAACATAGAAAAGATACACAAATCAAAAAAAAAAAAAAAGAAAAGAAAAGATACACAAATCCAAAAATATTTCATTGAAAAGACTGTAACATAAACTTTTGTGAGACTGATAAAGGCAAAATGAAACAGCAAAAGTATGCACAAATAGAATGGCAAAATCTGAAAATTGTAGATACAGAGACAGGTGAGACTGTTGTAAAAAATATTACTTACAACCCTGTGGCAATATATTTGGAAACATATGGTTTCCTTGCAAAATATAAAATTACTAGAATTATACCAAGAAGTGGACACCTTGAATAAATCAATTACCATAGATGAACCTGAAATGGCAATTAAAAATATACCACTGATGAGAGAGTACCTGGGACCAGATGATCCCAACTGAGTCCCAGTTCTCAGTTAATTCCAATTTCATTTCATCTATCTCAAACTATAGAAATGTGGCAATATGCTCAATTTATTTCACAAATCTAGCATCACTTGAACACACACCTTTATAACAAGAACAATAAAAAGAGAGAATAGACCAATGCCTCCTATGAATAAAGATAGAAATATTTTTTATTGATTTTTTTAAAGATTTTATTTATTTGGGGCAGCCTGGATGGCTCAGCAGTTTAGTGCTGCCTTCAGCCCAGGGTGTGATCCTGAAGACCCAAGATCAAGTCCCACGTCAGGCTCCCTGCGTGGAGCCTGTTTCTCCCTCTGCCTGTGTCTCTGCCTCTCTCTCTGTGTCTTTCGTGAATAAATAAATTTTCTTAAAAAAGATTTTTATTTATTTATTCACGAAAGACACAGACACACACACACACAGAGGCAGAGACACAGGCAAAGGGAAGAGAAGCAGGATCCATGCAGGAAGCCCAATGTGGGACTCGATCTCGGGTATCCGGGATCACGATTTGAACCAAAGGCAGACGCTCAACCACCGAGCCAACCAGGCATCCCTATTGATGTTTATTGATGCTTAAAATATTATCCAAATTATTGGTAAAGGAAAGTACTTGCACAACTACCTATCACCTAGGAAAAAAGAATGTTGAATCCCCTTATACATGCTATACACACAAACTCCCGATGAATAAAAATTTAAATATAAGAAATAAAGCAATACAAACCCAAGAAGAATATTTAGAGAAGTTTTATTTACAGCCTAGGGGTTTAGAAGCCCTTTTAAAAATATATATATATATCATGGATTTTATTTTTTTTAATTTTTTATTGGAGTTCAATTTGCCAACATATAGCATAACACCCAGTGCTCATCCCACCAAGTGCCCCCCTCAGTGCCCATCACCCAGTCTCCCCAACCCCCTGCCCACCTCTCTTTCCACTACCCCTGTTTGTTTCCCAGAGTTAGGTGTCTCTCATGTTTGGTCACCCTCACTGATATTTTCACTCATTTTCTCTCCTTTCCCTTTATTCCCTTTCACTAATTTTTATATTCCCGAAATGAATGAGACCATATAATGTTTGTCCTTCTCCAATTGACTTATTTCACTCAGCATAATACCCTCTAGTTCCATCCACGTGGAAGCAAATGGGTATTTGTCGTTTCTAATGGCTGAGTAATATCCCATTGTATACATAGAGCACACCTTCTTTATCCATTCATCTTTCAACGGACACCAAGGCTCCTTCCACAGTTTGGCTATTGTGGACATTGCTGCTATCAACATTGGGGTACAGGTGTCCTGGCGTTTCACTGCATCTATATCTTTGGGGTAAATCCCCCACAGTGCAATTGCTGGGTCATAGGGCAGATCTATTTTTAACTCTTTGAGGAACTGCCACACAGTTTTCCAGAGTGGCTGCACCAGTTCACATTCCCACCAACAGTGCAAGAGGGTTCCCCTTTCTCCACATCCTCTCCAACATTTGTTGTTTCCGGTCTTGTTACTTTTCCCCATTCTCACTGGTGTGAGGTGGTATCTCATTGTGGTTTTGATTTATATTTCGCTGATGGCCAGTGATGTGGAGCATTTTCTCATGTGCTTGTTGGCCATGTGTATGTCTTCTTTGGTGAAATTTCTGTTCATGTCTTTTGACCATTTCTGATTGGATTGTTTGTTTCTTTGCTGTTGAGTTTAGTAAGTTCTTTATAGATCTTGGATACTAGCCCTTTATCTGATATGTCATTTGCAAATACATTCTCCCATTCTGTAGGTTGTCTTTTAGTTTTGTTGACTGTTTCTTTTGCTGTGCAGAAGCTTTCTATCTTGATGAAGTCCCAATAATTCATTTTTGCTTTTGTTTCTCTTGCCTTCATGGATGTATCTTGCAAGAAGTTGCTGTGGCCAAGTTCAAAAAGGGTGTGTTTAGAAGCCCTTCTTAAGCAAGAACATATTCCTTCTAAGTTGGTAGATTGAGCTCAGTAGTATGACCCAGGCTAACTGCCTGTACCCCAGTCCAGGCATCCACTGATCTGCTTGCATTGTGTTAGCCACGTGTGTTCTGTCCACGCAGGGAGATCATGGATTAAGTCTCTTGTTCTTTCTTCTGGATAATTTGGAGAGGTGAGGACCCCCTTAGATGGATTTTTATGAACTAAATAATGAGGAAGGGGCTTCTGCTGGCATCTCACAGAGCTCTACCCTTGATCCTCTCCTGAACAAACATGTTTTAGGGACTGCCTCCAAACCAAAGAAGCCATGTGTTTCTCAAACATGCAGATGACACATAATGATAGTGAATTTAGTGGATGACAGGCTCAGAAATAGGAAAATTTTTGTAAATTAGGATTATGGGTCTAATTTAACAAGATGGAATTTCCCAAATCCTGCATTAAAGACTACCCAGGCAAACAAAAAAACCTCGTTATTGTGTCTCTATTAAGAGTAACCAGATATCATTGCCATTAATCCAAGAGTCTCTCTCTCTCTCTCTCAGACATTTATCTAACACAAATTCAAAACAAGAAATAATGTACATGCATAAACATAATTTATCATTTGGATAATCATCAAATGATTTTACTGTGAAATAGATCTCCATACAGTTAGAGATGTGAGAAGGGCAATTATTTTCTTCTCCACTTATGTACAGGATGGGACAGGCCTTCTTGAAGGTAGCTGAAGGGAAAAAAGCCTTGGGGACTCTGGCTGACCCCACTTCAGAGACAGCCCACAGAGCAAGCGCAGGCTGCATTATTAACAAAACAGCGTTCAGATGGAGGGAAGAAAGAAACTCGCAGGGCCTTTCTCTGACTGGAACATGTCTAGGGTGCAGTGTCTGAATACCAGCAGGCCCAGGGCAGTCCAGAATATCCGGCCAGGCACAACCTTGCCTGGAACAATGGTCTGCCATCAAGCAGGACTGCTGCCTTCTCTAGATGGAGCATTCTCTTGCTGTGCCATGGTCCTCTGCACATCCACACCAGCTTGTTCTCATCATGATACTCCCTCCACCAGACTCTGGGGACATGTGAGTCAGTGCTATTCCAGAGCTGAGCTCATACTCAGCTCCCTGACAATTTTATTTAGGGCTCCCAAAAGATGGGATTACAGCTGGAAACCCCATTTTTGTGTAGAGTAGAAAGCTCAGAGAGTGAAATTTCATTCAAAGAAAGTGATTCTGGAACTTATTCCTCTGCTCAGTGCATTAAAAATAAATACCCTTCTTCAGAAAAGAAAACACATGAACAATCTTAAGCTTCATATAGTGAATATATTTTCTGGGAAGGAAAATTGGAGGCCACCATCTGCTTACTGGTCTCAAATCAACTAAACTTTGCTCACTTGCCAGAGCTGACAGGTTGAATCAAAGGAGGAAAACTTTGTCCAAAGGCCAATAGCAGCAAGGATTTCAAAAGAAGCCTCTTCTATCCTTGTGCTTTAGGATGAAAGGAATAGACATCCCAGTTTGAATTGGCTTAAACATGATGACAGGTATCAGTTCTCCTGAGTAGTCAGCGGTCAGACGGCTCCGTGCTGGCTGACCCTGAAACCCTGGCCTCTGCTGCTCCTTTCTATGTGCTGGTTTCATCCCATGGCAGCAGGCCTCTCAACCTGTTGCAGACTTCAGGAACAGAAAGCAGTTGTCTGTTCCTGCAGGTCTTGCTCAAAAGTGAAGATGAGTTAGGGACAAGTGGGGCTAGGCAGGGGGCCCCGGAAGCAGGCTCACAAAAATCCCCAAAATGCTGAGGTGTAAGGAAACCAGAGACAAAGGAACAAGCCAGATCCCCCTGCCATAAGGTATGGGTGGGGAGGGTGTCTTGTTATAACAGGTAACTTGTAACCAACAAAAAATCATCAGACTCTAAAAAGGAAATAAGCCATTAAAGATGTTATCACTAGTCCTTCACTCAATGGTGATATCAGTGGATATGTTAAAAGGATTTAGGTTCCCTGATTAGGCACTCAGTGAAAGACCAACCAGTGGCAACACTGTCCCGACCCCTCTCACTCCTGAGAGCTTTCTCTGTATCTTTACTTAATAAACTTCTAACCCTTTACTCACTCACTCACCTGTGTCCTTGAGATTCATCCTTAGATTCAGTGAGACAAGAACCAAGCTCTCTTGTATCAAAGACATTTTTTCAGAAATTTCCAGGAAACCTGCCCCCCAGTCTCCTTGTCAGAGTGAGCCTATACCCATTCCTGATCATCCACCTGCAGGCAGATGGGGCGACTTCACCCTATTAAGCCCCAGACAGAAGAAGGTGAGAGGTATGGGGTCATAAACCTAAACCAGATCTGTTCAGTGTGGAAGGAGAAAGGGTAGGTAACCAGACATGGATACTTTAAAGTTTTTTTTCCCTTCCATATTAAAAATTATATATATGTTGACTGTAGAAAATGTAGAAAACACAGAAAAGCATGAAAAAGAAAACAAACATCCCACAACAGGGAAAATAGTTTTGTAAATTCTGTAGATTTTTTTTCTATGAATATAGACATACATGTTAGGCTTTAAAAAAAATTGAAACAGGGGTGCCAGGGTGGCTCATTTGGCTAAGTGTTTGTCTTAGGCTCAGGTCATGATCCCAGAGTCCTGGGATTGGGTTCCATGTCAGGCTCCTTGCTCAGCAGAGTCTGCTTCTCCCTCTCCATCTACCTCCCCCCCTCCCCCAATGCTTTCTCTTGCACACTTTCTCTCTCTTAAATAAATATGTTTTTTTAAAAAAGAAAAGAAAACTTGAAATAACCTGTATCTAATGTAGTAGTACAGAGAATCTTAAAAGTCTTTTAAGCTTTGCAGCAACTGGGTAGCTCAGTTTGCTGAACAACCAACTCTTTATCTTAGCTTGGGTCTTTATCTGAGGGTCATGAGTTCAATCCCTACAATGGGTCTCTCCTGCTGGTCATGGAGCCTACTTTTAAAAAAAGGCAAAGAAAAAGAGTTTTCTAAGTTTAGTAAAAGTAGAGGTATACATCTACAAATTTACAAAATAGCATCACTTATTTAACTTTCTTCTGTATTTTACAGTTTAGTGCTTTCAATTTAGAGTAATAAATCTAAGTTTTTTGTTTTAGTATCTCTGACTGAAGATGACTATGTTGATTAACACAAAAATCAAAAGGTTAAATATTTATGATTCCAAATTCACTAGTGCTTAAAGCTGCATTAAACCTGTTAAATATTTTTTAAAATTCCATTTTATTGGTTTTGTAGCATACCACCATAACTTATTTAACTAGTATCGTACTACTAGATGTTTAGGTTTCCCTCCCCACCGCCTCCCATACATCATGATTTAATGTTCTGGGGACAGTGGTTTAATTATAACTCAACATAAATTCTAAGGGATGTGTATCACTGAAGACCTCAGCTCTGAATCCTCTTCTTTGCTCCTTGCTTCCCTTCCCCCATTAGCCAGGATTGTGCATTGTCACTTAAAAAGCCAACTGAAGACATTTCCTAAGATCAGTACGATATGTGTACTACATGTGGTAATATGTTCAAGAGAAGCTTAGGGAAATAGTCAACCTCCTCTGATGATGAATTTGCATTTTGAAACAAAACTTGTCCAAGTTTTGTTGGTTAAAGGTAGTCCACATCCCCCAGCCACAACCTCCGCCCCCCATGAAATGGAAATATAAAATGATAGTTTCACTGAGAATTTTCTTTTTGTTATCAAATACTTCACCATAGCAAAAGAACATGATAGTAATTATTTTTTTAAAGCCAAATATTTTCTTACATTTGAAATCCACATAAAAATTGTTTGAAGTCCTGGGAAACTTGCCACAATGTGTGAATAGTCTATGACTGTATTGTTTAATCTATATGATCATAGATTATTACATTATCATATATCAACACTAAATGTCATAGTTTGGGCAGTTTTTTTTTTTTTAAAGACATTTTGGTTTTACCTGTTTTTGGAATGTTTTTGAGAGGGCTCACCAAAACATACAGTAACAGGATTAAATAAAATCAAAACAATAAGAATATGAAAAGAGGAAGGAAGTAAATATGCTAATCACAGAGACCGATATCTTTACCAAGACTGAATATCAAGTCTGACTCAGAGTTTCCTTGAGCAAAAAAGGGGAACTAGTTTCATGGTTCTGCTCATCAGAAAGGGTAAAGTGCCCCTGTTCCCACCCTCCATTTCACACTAACTCAGAAAGACACTTGGTTTTGTGGATTGCTTTGGATGACAAGTATCATAAGATATGATTTTTTTCCAGCAGCATTGTGTAACAAATGGAGAAGTGGATTTCTTGTGTATGCTTCTGGTAAAAAAATCCCTCAGTAAAGGTTCCAGGATTAAATACTGTTGGGGAAAATCTGGTTTAAATGAAATTAAACACATTGGTTCCTATGGGGCCTTCCTTTTCAGACCCTTTAATATGCAATTGTGCATTTGGTTAATCATGGAATTTCTTTAGTCCATGAGGACCTGCTGACATCTGGCAGGGCTAGTGCTTCACAGAACAGAGTTTAGGAAACACTACTTTAGATGATCTTCCTTCAGATTGTTTTTATTCAGCCTGAATTTTGAGCAGAAGTTTTATAGCTGACAGGTTGAGATTATATTCGTTGAGGAAAGCCACTTTTGTGCTTTTCCATGTGGCAAGTTGAAGACAGAGAGATAAAGAGAAGTGATAAGTGAACAAATGAGTTGGGAATCTTTTGTGAAGGGTGTGAAGGCTAACCAGGTTTATTGCCCTAAAGAGAATTGAGTGCCAGTGGATAGAACATGGGTTTTCATTGAAACATTTTTAGAATCATTTTGCTACTTGGAAAAGTACTCAGTTATAAGATTTCACACCCCAGGGCTTAGGAACATCAGGATGCCTAAGCTACATTACTGAAACATGTAGTACAATAAAAAATTCTACACATGGGGATCCTGACACAGTTTTCATCATAAAGGACATAATAAATTTTATTCCCATAATCAGATTGATTTAAGAATCTCCTCAAATCCATATATAATACTGTTTCTAATACATGATCCATTTGGATGTTAGTAGGATATTATGTTCAAGTAATTTTACCAAATGCTAAGTTAAGCAAATTAAAAGAAGTTTCCATTTTAAGAGGACGATCTGACAAAATCTATTTTTCTCCATATGCTACCATTGAGTAACAACAATAATAACAAAAGAAATGAATAAAGGGAGGGGCATTCAGTAGATGAAAGATTTCACATACTTCTGGGAGAAGAAAAGCAGATGAGAGAATGATGCCAGTGGAGGAATCTAGAGGCAAATCTACATGTGAAAGAGGGCCACAGGGGGCCAGGGAAGAGAACTTCCTGGAGAAATGTAGGGGGCTTTGGAGCCCAGGTGGTAAAGTTACCAGGGCCTGGCAGTCGGGTGTTCATCACCAGGGAAAGAAGCCAGAGAGCTTCTAGAGAAACAGACCTGGTTGTGAGGGGGGCAGGCTAATGGTTTAGGCTTCCTGGCATTTTGGAGATTCACAGCCACAGGGCTATCCATCTAGCCAGGGACCCAGAGCTCCGCATCAGCTTTCCCATTCAGGCATAATGATAAAACAAAACCACTTACACAATGGCAAAGGACACTTATATCTACCACCTATAAGCAATCTAGAACCATCAGACATATGTGGACACCAGGAATGTGGAAAAGTAAACAAGTAAAAAGGTAGTTTTGGAAAATCAAGAAACCTAAATTAAAAGACCCGAATTTGTACCAAATGAAGATATTACATCCATAAAACAAGAGGAGTCTATGAAAAAGAAAATCTGTAAAGAGCTAAAGAAAATAGATAATGCTTTATGTATTTTATTGAAGAAAACTTCGTCTTAAAATAATTTCTTCTATATTATGCTTTAGAATTGTTTACCTTTCACCCATAGAACAACAATAAACTGGAACTGATTTTGTGTACTGTGTGAGGAACAGGTATTTATTCACATATTGCTATAAAAGTGATCCAGTTGTATTTACGGAAGAGAACTCTTTTTCCCTACTACTCCGGGCTTTTGTTGTAAATATAAGTGTTCATAAATGTGTGAGTTTCTTTTTTTCTTTTTCTTTTTCTTTTTTTTAGAGAAAGAGAGAGAGAGAAAGAGAGAGAGAGCATGCAAAGGAGTGATGAGGATGAGGGGCAGAGGGAGAAGGGGAGAGAAAATCTTAAACAGGCTCCATGCTCAGCATAGAGCCCAGCACAGGGCTCAGTCTCACGACCCTGAGATCATGACCTGAACCAAAATCAAGAGTCAGATGCTTAACTGACTGAGCAACTCAGGGGCTCCAACGTAAGGTTACCATTGACATTAGGGCTTTGGGTCATTTTGTTGTTTTTTGTTTCGGTCTTCTGTTTCTTTTTTCTTGCTTACCAATAGGTTATATATTTTTAGATTTTATTTTGACTTATTTATAGTGATTTTGAGAGTATTGCTTTCTATAGTTTTCTTAGTGGTTGTTGTGGTTTGTGGGAAAATTTTTAACTACAAATTCAATTTTTTTTAAGTAGGACTATTAACATTGTTCTATTTCTTCCTGAGTGTTAGTCATTTTTGTCTTTCAAAAATTGGTTCTTTTCATCTAAGTTGTCAAATTTACCACCATAGCTAGTTATAGAACATCTGGGCAGCCCGGGTGGCTCAGCAGTTTAGCACTGCCTCTAGCCCAGGGCCTGATCCTGGAGACCTGGGATCAAGTACCCCATCAGGCTCCCTGCATGGACCTGCTTCTCCCTCTGCCTGTGTCTCTGCCCCCCCCCGCCCCCCATCTCTCATGAATAAATAAAATCTTAAAAAAAAAAATCCGTGTTAAGATTCTAATGTTAGTAAGATCTTTTGTGATATACTCTATTTATTAGGACTGGTAATTTGTGTTTCCTCTATTTTTCTTGGTCAATGTGGCTAGGAGTCTATCAATTTTGATTTTTTTCAGTAAACCAGTTTTTGTTTCATTGATTTTTTTCTATTCTTTTCCTGTTTTTAATTTCACTGATCTCTGCTTCTATCATTTTTTTTTCTTTCACATGCTTTGGTTTTAATTCATTCTTATTTTCCCAGTGAATTAGAGTGGAATAAATTTTATTCTTTTTCTTTTTTTTAAGATTTTATTTATTTATTCCAGAGGGAGAGAGGGTGTGTGTGGAGAGGAGCAGAGGGAGAGGGACAAGCAAACTCTTCTGCCGAGCTTGGAGCTCACATAGGTCTTGATCTCTGAACCCTGAGCTGAAACCAAGTCAGACATTTAACTGACTGAGCCACCCAGGGGCCCTGAAACATTCTTTTCAAATATCAGCATTACCATAATACATTTTTCCCTTCTAAACATTGGTTTAGCAACATCCATTTGTGATTAAAAACTCTGAGTGAGGAATAAAGGGAAACTAATTCAACTTGATGAAAAACACCTACAACCAAATCTATAGGTGTCATACTTGGCAAAAGTCTCAATGTTTTCCTTCTAAGATTAGGAACAAGGCAAGGATGTTCATTCTACCACTCTTATTCAGTATACTAATGGAAATTCTAACCACTGCAATAAGTCTATAAAAAGAGATGGCATAGGGGTGCTTAGGTGGCTCAGTCAGGTGAGTGTCCAACTCTTGATTTTGGCTCAGGTTGTGATCTCAAGGTCATGAAATCGAGCCCCGTGACAGGCTCTGAGTTCAGCAGTCTGCTTGAGCTTCTCTCTCTCCCTCCACCTCAGCCCCTCCTCCTACTTGCACTCTCTCTAAAGTAAATAGATAAATCTTTTTTT
The DNA here is from genome assembly GCF_053574225.1 of Canis aureus. NCBI lineage: Eukaryota > Metazoa > Chordata > Mammalia > Carnivora > Canidae > Canis > Canis aureus. The sequence goes on from NC_135621.1 coordinate 43,893,504, forward strand.
TAAATGGCATAAATATCAAAAATAAATAAATAAATAAAATAAATGGCATAAATATTTAAAAGAGATAAAATTGTCCCTACTTGCAGATGACATGGTTGTTCTGCATAGAAATTTCAGATAATTTACACTATAACCTTCTAAGACATTCCAGAAGTAATGATTTTACAAAGGTTGCAGGATACAAGGTAAACCATAAACATCAATCATATTTCTATGTACAAAAAGCAAGTATGTGGGACCTCAAATTAAAAACACAATACTATAAAAAACAAAGAGATACTACTGTGTACCCATTAGAATGGCTAATATACAAAACACTGACAAGACCAGATGCTAATTAGGATGTATAGCAACAGGAGCTCTAATTCATCACAAGTAGGAATGCGAAATTGTACAGCCACTTTGAAAGAGTTTGGCAGTTTTGTATTAAGCCAAAAATATGCTTACCATACAATCCAGCTACCAGGGCGCCTGGGTGGCTCAGTGGTTGAGCGTCTCCCTTTGGCTTGGGTCTTAATCCCAGGGTCCTGAGATCAGGTTCCATATTAGGTTCCCCACAGGGAAGAAGCAGGCTTCTCCCTCTGCCTGTATCTCTGCCTCTTTCAAATAAATAAAATCTTGAAAAAAAAAAAAACAACGAAAACCAAAAAACAAATCCAGCTATCATGTTCATTTGTATTTACCTAAATGAGTTGAAAAATTTATCTCCACACAAAAACCTTCACGCAAATGTTTATAACAGCTTTATTCATAATTGCCAACAATTGGAAACAACTCAAATGTGCTTCAAAAAGTGAATAGCTAGGGGTACCCGGATGTCTCAGTTGGCTGGGTGTCTGCCTTCAGCTCAGGCCATGATCTTGGGGTTCTGGGACTGAGCCCCACACAGGACTCTATGCTCAGCAAGAGTCGGCTTCTACCTCTCCCTCCTCTCTCCAGTAAATAAATTTAAAAAAATTTTTTAAGTGAATAGCTAAACAGTGTTTGTTTATTCACAGTCATGAAGGAATCTGAAATTACTAAATGAAAGAATCCAGTCTTAAAAGGCTATATACACTGTATGACTCCAACTCTGTGAGATTCTGAAAAAGGCAAAACTATGGTGACAGTAAAAACATTACTGGGTCTGGGATACCTGCGTGGCTCTGCAGTTGAGCATCTGTCTTTGGCTCAGGGAGTGGTCCCAGGGTTCTGGGATAGAGTCCCACATCGGGCTCCCTGCAAGGAGCCTGCTTCTCCCTCTGCCTGTGTCTCCGCCTCTCTCTGTGTCATGAATAAATAAATACAATCTTAAAAAAAAAAAACATTAATGGGTTCAAGAGATTTAGGGCATTGGGGTGACTCAAATCTTTGGGGGCTCTGTGCATGTCTGTGAAAGCAACATGAGTATGGGCCTTCAGGTTACAAATGAATTTTAACAAGTAGGCAAATACACAAATACACAAATACGGAAACTAGAAAAAATGAAAATGGACTGTAATTTTTTTTTTGCCCTGAAAGATTTTGTCTTTACGTGGTTTCCAACAGGTCTATTAACGATGTGCCTAGGTGTATTTTTCTTCCTGTGTGGAGATTATAGAGCTTCCTCAATTTGTCACTTAATGTCTTTTTATCAATTTGAAAATATCATTGCCCGAAATCTCTTCAAATACTGCTTATTCCCCATTCTCACTTTCCTCTTCTTCAGGAACTCCAGTGTCCACATATGTTAGACTTCTGCATTACATCTATTCCATATATCTCATATGCTCATTTCTGTATCAACATCCCTTTTCTCTGTGATTGTGAATATTTTGTATTGACCTACCTTCCACAACATCAATCCTCTATTTTACTATTTCTAACTTGCTATTAAACTCATCTGTGGTTTTTTTGTTTTTGTTTTTAAGTATTTAAAAGATTTGGGATGCCTGGGTGGCTCCTCGGTTGAGTGTCTGCCTTTGGCTCAGGGTGTGATCCTGCGGTCCTAGGATCGAGTCCCACATCAGGCTCCCGGTGTGGAGGCTGCTTCTCCTTCTGCCTACGTCTACACTTCTTTCTGTGTCTCTCACAAAAAAGTATTTAAAAGATTTATTTTTATAAAACATAACAAGTTTTACCTTCTTCACTATTTTTCATGGTTATTTTTTTTTTTTAAAGATTTTATTTATTTATTCATGATAGTCACAGAGAGAGAGAGAGGCTCAGAGACACAGGCAGGGGGAGAAGCAGGCTCCGTGCACCGGGAGCCCGACGTGGGATTCGATCCTGGGTCTCCAGGATCGCGCCCTGGGCCAAAGGCAGGCGCCAAACCGCTGCGCCACCCAGGGATCCCTTTTTCATGGTTTTTTAAAAATATTTTATTTATTTATTTATTCATTCATGAGAGACACGAAGAGAGGGAGAGAGAGAGAGAGAGAGGCTGAGAGAGAGGCAGAGAGAGAAGCAGGCTCCATGCAGGGAGCCCGATGTGGGACTCAATCCTGAGACTCCAGGACCATGCCCTGGGCCAAAGGCAGGCACTAAACTGCTGAGCCATCCAGGGATCCCTTTCATATGGTTTTTAGTCTTTACTGAGGTGCCTCAATAAAACAATATATGAAAAATAGTAAAGATGGTAAATTTTGTTTACCTATATAATAAACATCAATGTCTAGGTGTACAATAGATCTCTAACAATTCTACACACTGTTAAATTCACAATAAGTATAGTTACCATTTGTTGCCATATAACCTTATTACAATATTACTACTTTCTCTACACTGTACTTTTCATTCCCATGACTTATTTATTACTGGAAGTTTGTACTTCTTAATGCCCTTTACCTCTTAACCTCCTCCTCCTTTGGTGACCACTAGTTTCTTCTCTGTATTTATGATCTTGGTTTTGCTTTTTTGGATTCTACATAAGCAAAATAATGATGTTCGTCTCTTATTTCACTTAATATAATACCCTTCAGATACGTCCATGTTGTTACAAATGGCAAGGTCTCATTCTTTTTTATGGCTGAGTAATATTCCATTGCATATATACACCACCTCTTGTTTATCCATTCATCTATCAATGGACACTTAGGTTTCCTCCATAGTTTGGCTATAATACATAATGCTGCAGTAAACATAGAGCTGTATATATCCTTTCAAATTATTTTTGTTTTCTGGTAGTAAGTACCCAGTAGTGGAATTATTGAATCAAATGATAATTTTATTTGTAATTTCTTGAGGAATCTCCATACTTTTTTCCACAGTGGTTACACCAATTTACTTTCCCACCAGCAGTGCATAAGGGTTCCCTTTTCTCTAACCATCTCAGTCATTTTTAAGTGTACAGTTCAATAATGTTAAGTGTATTCATAATGTTGTGCAACCAATCTCCAGAACTCTTACCTTGCAAAACTGAAACTCAGTACCCATTAAACAGTAACTTCCCATTTTCTCATTCCCCCAGCTCCTGGCAACCACTATTCTATGTTCTGTCTCTATGGGCTTAACTGCTTTAGGTACCCTACTCATATAAGTGAAATCATATAGTATTTGACTTTCTTTTGACTGGCTTATTTCACTTAGCATAATGTCCTAAAGGTTCATCCATGTTGTAACATGTGCCAGAATTTTCTTCCCTTTTAAGGCTAATATTCCAATCTATGTATAACCACATTTATGTATCTATGTATCCATCAATGGATCTATTCATCCATCAACTGCTTCTACCTTTGGACTATTATGAATAATGCTATGAACATGGGATGTACAAATATTTCTTTGAGACATTGCTTTCATTTTTTGGGGGGGGTATATGTTCCGAAGTGCTAGACTATATGATAATTTTTATTTTAGGGGGACAACTATCATACTGTTTGCCACAGGAGGTGCATCATTTTACATTCCCATCAACAATACATTAAAGTACCAGTTTCTCCACTGGAGAAATGTCTCCTTGACAGCATTTGTTATTTTATTTTTGTAGCCATCCTAATGAGTATAAAGTGGCTTTTCATTGTACTTTGAATTGCATTTCCCTGATGAATAGTGATGTTGAGCAACTTTTCATGTACTTACTGGCCATTTGTATCTTCTTTGGAGAAATACCTATTCAGGCCTTTTGTACACTTTTTTATTAGGGTATTTGTTGTTACTGAGTCACTAAAGTTCCTTTTATATTCTGGTTATCAGAATACATGATTTTTTTCTCATCAGATACATGATTTGCAAATATTTTCTCATTCTGTAGGTCGTTTTATTCATATTCATGAATTTTTTTGCAATAGTTTCTAGTAGTACATTTCCATTTGATTCTTTTTCATTGATTCCAGTTCCCTTCAAAAATTTTCAATCTTTTCACCTATTTTATTGAACATAATAGTCCAACGTAACTTCAATATTTGCCATCATCTGTAAGTTCCTTCTATATTTTTTCCTTTTTTCCCCTTTTGTTATTTCTTGAGCTGCCTGATAATTTATTTCATGCCGAACATTGTATATAGAAAAATTGGAGACAAAACTTGAGATCCACTGTTATCTTCTTCCACAGAAAATATAGTTTGCTTTCTGGCAGCAGTTATAGTACGGATGCATCATCTTATCCAGTCTGAAATTTGATTAATCCAAAGTTAGGTTTTAGTCTTTTGGGAAGGCTGGTCTTTTTCTGGTTTGCTCTTAATCCTATAATGTAGCCTTTTCATGGCACCAATAGAGGCCTGGGATGTTTACCAGGGCCTCTCCTAATTAGTGGGCCATTAACTGAACAGTCTCCCCAGACTCCTAAAACTGTCAAAAGCTCTGCTTAGTTTCCCAGCTTTTTTTTTATTTTTATTTTTAAAGATTTAATTATTTATTTATAGAGACAGAGAGAGAGTGAGAAAGAGGCAGAGACACAGGCAGAGGGAGAAGCAGGCTCCCTGCAGGGAGCCCCATGCAGGACTCAATCCCACGGTCTCCAGGATCACGCCCTGGGCTGCAGGCGGCGCTAAACCACTGCACCACTGGGGCTGCCCAGTTTCCCAGCTTTTTAGCTTCTTATGCCTATACTGCTTATAAATTAGCAAATGTCTTGAGGTAAATATGGAACATAATGTTAAGTCCTATCTGCATTAATAGCTTTCAAATGCTTTCAAACCAATTTGACTGATTTTTTTAATAGCATTTCTAGTTGTTCTTAGTGTTCTCAAGGCAATGTAAATAATTAAAAAGACAAAAAAAAAAAAAAAAAAAAGAAAAAGGGGCAGCCCTGGTGGCTCAGTGGTTTAGCACCACCTTCAGCCCAGGGTGCGATCCTGGAGACCCGGTATCGAGTCCCATGTCAGGGGCCTTGCATGGAGCCTGCTTCTCCCTCTGCCTGTGTCTCTGCCTCTCTCTCCCTCTCTGTGCCTCTCATGAATAAATGAATAAAATCTTAAAAAAAAAAAAACTTAAAAAAAGACAAAAAAAATGAGATAGTGAATCCATGATGGAACATCCAATTAATAGGAGTTCCTGTGGTATCAGTTAGTGAAAGCAGAAAAATAATAGAAAAGTGTTTCAGAGTTATACAAAGTCACCAGATTTCAGATTGAAAGTGGCCACTAAATGGATAATCAAAATTAAAGACTCATGAGTACAGTAGCCATAGCACTTATCTGCAGGAGATATTGTCCAAGACTCCCATTGGATGCCTGAAACTGTGGATAGTACCAAACCCTATATATATTGTTTTTTTCCTATACATACCTATGATAAAGTTTAATCAGGAAGAGGTTAACAGCAATAACTAATAATAAAATAGAACAATTATAAACATATGCTATAATAAGAGTTATGTGAATATGGTCTCTCAAAATCTTATTGTATTGTACTCATCCATCTTCTAGTGATGATGTGAGATAAAGTATCTACGTGATAAAATGAAGTGAGGTGAGTGATGTAAGACATTGTGGTGTAGCAATAGGTTACTACTGACCTGATGATACGTCAGAAGGAGGATCTTCAGCTTCTGGGCTGCAGTTGACCCTGGGTAACTTAAATCATGGAAGGTGAAATCATAAACTGGTGGTGGTAGTGGTAGATCTACTGTATTCAGGAGTGCTAGACCATATGATAATTTGGTCAAATGAAAAATCCTAGATGCTTCCAGAAGGGGAAAATTTTAAGTACAAAGGAATGAGAATCATACTGACACATGTCCTCACATCAGCAACAATCATATTAGAAAAGACAATGGATCAATTTCTCAATTCTGAAGGAAATTTGTCAGCATAGAATTTTATTCCTAGGCAAACTATCAATAAAATATGAGATGGAATGAATACATTTTCAGAATTGACAGAGACAAAGTTTTCTTCCCATGTACCCTTTCTGAGGAAGTTACTCAAGGATGCGATTCAAGAAAATAAGGAAGGAAAACAAGAAGAGAAGGAAATGAAATCCAGAAAGCAGTTAGTATAACCCAGGTGGGAGGAAAAACATTTATCAGTGAAGTCCCAGAAAAAGAAATTGGCTGGTAGTCCTAAATAGCAACCAGTCCAGGCTAGAACAGGAAGTTGTGATGGTTCCAAACGGATATTTCTAAGAAAAGTAGATTGCATTCTATAGGTGGGATCAATGAAAGCCCGGATGTTTGGGAAGATAAGATGAAGATTTTTTTTAAGACTTTATTATTTATTCATAAAAGACACACACACAGAGAGAGGCAGAGAGATAGGCAGAGGGAGAAGCAAGTTCCATGCAGGGAGCCCAATGTGGGACTTGATCCTGGGACTCCAGGATCACCCCCTGGGCCAAAGGCAGGCACTTAACTGCTGAGCCAACAAGGTATCCCTGAAGACTTCTTTTTAAAGGCACTTCAGGATTCCAGAAAACACATGGTATTTAGGAAAACCATGCTTAAAATATGAATCATGGTTTGAGCAATTAATAGAGTGCTGACATTTGATCTAGATACCAGAAATACCCTTTTCAGTGGTTATCGAGGCCATAACATTTGACTGCAAAGAGGGAAAAGTAGTTTCAGCAGCCCCTTGACTAGGCAGGGAATATGATTTAGAGTTGGAATAATGTAAATACTATAGATCTATTTTCAAATTTTATAATCAACAAAGAATGGGACATTTAAGTATAGTTACAGAATTCAAATGTTATTAAGTGTGAAATTGTTAAAAAATTATATAAACTTTGAAAGGTGGAAGATAGGGAAAAGTGGCAAAGGACAGAGCATGGGACTAATGCCTTTATCTTACTCAATGAGGAATTAATGTGTACTGACTACATTTGCTGCAATCTAGAAATGTGATGTTTACATGTTATTTTGATTGTTCTGGTAGTTACACAGGCATATAGTTTTGTCAGAACTACTCAAAACATACATTTTAGTGAATGTAAATTATATCACAATAAAGTTGGGTTTTTTTTTAGAATTAACCATTGATTTAAAATTAAAATGTAACTGATACGGGGATCCCTGGGTGGCGCAGTGGTTTGGCGCCTGCCTTTGGCCCAGGACGCGATCCTGGAGACCTGGGATCAAGTCCCACGTCGGGCTCCCGGTGCATGGAGCCTGCTTCTCCCTCTGCCTGTGTCTCTGCCTCTCTCTCTCTCTCTCTCTCTCTGTGACTATCATAAATTAAAAAAAAAAAAAAAATGTAACTGATACAAGAATAAACACATATAATTCTGAAAAGCTGGGGAGATGAACAAGAAATGAGGGGCAAATTAGGCAAAACCTTGTTTTTTGTAACAAGGAGTTGATATTTAAAGTTGATAAATCAAAAAACTTAAAAAAAAAGATTTATTTATTCACAAGAAACACACACAGAGAGAGAGAGAGAGAGAGAGAGGGGCAGAGACACAGGCAGAGGGAGAAGCAGGGTCCATGCAGGGAGCCCGATGCGGGACTGGATCCCGGGACTCCAGGATCATGCCCTGAGCCAAAGTCAGACACTCAACTGCTGAGGAGTCCCAAGAAAAAAACCACTTTAAGGTTATAAAATCTCTACAATTAAAACAGTGTGGGGACGTCTGGGTGGCTCAGTGGTTGAGCATCTGCCTTTGGCTCAGGTCATGATCCTAGGGTCCTGGGGTCAAGTCCCACATTAGGGTCTCTGGAGGGAGCCTGCTTCTCTCCCTGCCTGTGTCTCTGCCTCTCTCTCTGAGTAAATAAAATCTTTAAAAAGAAAATAGAAGTGTGGCATTTGTGCATGAACAGACAAATAGAATGAAGCAGAAAATCCATAAATAGTCCCAATTACATATAAAAATTTAGAATAGGATGAAGATGTCATCTGAGATCAATGGGGATAAGCTAGTTTTTTTATTTTTTTTAATTTTTATTTATTTTTTTTAAGCTAGGTTTTTAAAATATGTTGTGAGAGATCAAGAGAACCACACAGAAAAAGGTAAGCAGATTTGTTCCTTACTGTACATTAGAATACATTCAGACAAACTAGAAATTAAATGTTAAAAAAAGAAGAGCGCTTGTGTGGCTCAGTTAGGTATCCAGTTCTTTTTTTCTCTCTCTTTTGGTTTTTCTGGTCTTTTTCCTCTCTGCCCCTCCTCTCACTCTCTCAAATAAATAAAATCTAAAAAAAAATTTTTTTTAAAGAAATTATACCAATACTAGAAGCAAAAAGGAACAAATTCTTCCACGATCAGATCAGAGGAAGCTTCTCCTGACTCAAAATCCAGAAGAAATATGGGGAAAAACTGACTGTTGACCACATAAAAATAAAATGTTTTATCCAGAGCAAAAAAAAAACCTAGAAACATAAAAGATTAAGAAAAATATTTGCAACTTATCACATTAAAAATTCTCTAAGATCCTACAAATAGAGAAATGGACAAGGGATAGAAGCAGACATCACACACACAAATGCAAACGGCCCTTCAACTCCTGAAAAAATGTCTTCTTTATAGGAAGAGGAATGTGTATTAACACTATCCTGAGATACAATTTTTTTAAAAAAGTTTAAAATTTTTTATTTGGCAGAGAGACAGAGTGCACAAGTAGGGAGAGGGAGAAGCAGGCTCCCCACCAAGTAGGAAGCCCGAGGCAGGACTTGATCCCAGGACCTGGGACCATGACCTGAGCCAAAGGCAGATGCATATAACAGATGCATGTCACCCAGATGTCCCTGAGATAAAATTTCTAAGTTTAACCATCTACTCTGTTGGTGAGGCTGGAGGGAAATGGTCACTGCCATACATTATTGGTGAGAATGCTAAATGGTACAACCATCTCAAAGGGAAAACTTGGCATTATTTAGAGAAATTATATATTCACTGACAATTTGACTCAGAAATGCTTCTAGGAATTTATTCCAAAAATACACTGGCAAAAATTTATACATGTACCTAAGGCTATTCATTGAAGGACTGTAGAGGCTGATTTAACAAATGATGGTACACGCACACAATGGGGTACTATGCAGCTGTCAATATCAATGTGAAAGAGGCCATCTTTCCTGGAACCAAGGTGGGCTGACAGGCAAGGGGCAGGAGGGGACTTTCTGGGATAACGGATATGTTCTATAACTAGACTGTGGTGATGGTTGCATTACTGTATTAAATATACTAAAACTCATCAAACTACAGAAGGGTGTATTTTTGGTATGTAAATTACACCTCAAAAAAGTGGTTTAAAACAACACAAAATATTTTTATTACATGGCTGTGATCTCTGGGATGAGTAAATGAAAAAAGGCAGAAAAAAGTGAGGTGGGCACAGGATAAACATAAATATACAAACACATTTGCTTATATATTTTTTAGGGAAAGGATGAACCAGAAACCAACCAAAATAGTTACCATTAAGGAAAAGGGAAACTGAATGGAGGGAATTCTCTGAAGGTAATGCTCTAAATGATTATTGAACAAAATTAAAATTTAAAAGCAATATCCCCAAATACAAGGCAAAATATAAAAAATCAAGTTGGTGGCATTTGAGCACTAATAATCCTGACTTTTTAAAAAAGTATCAATCGATTACTGTATGTTAAATTTATATAGACCCACATATAACATACTGTTAAAAGTCACTGAGACAATCAGGGAAATTTTCTTTTTTTAAGATTTTATTTATTTATTCATGAGAGACAGAGAGAGAGAGAGGCAGAGACACAGGCAGAGGGAGAAGCAGGCTCCATGCAGGGAGCCCGACGTGGGACTTGATCCTGGGTCTCCAGGATCACGCTCTGGGCCGAAGGCAGACGCCAAACTGCTGAGCCACCCAGGGATTCCCCAATCAGGGAAATTTGAATACTGAATATCTGAAGATAGTAAGGGACTTTTGTTAGTTTTTTTTTTTTTAAGATTTTATTTATTTATTCGAGAAATGGAGAGAGGCAGAGACACAGGCAGAGGGAGAAGCAGGCTCCATGCCTGAAGCCTGATGTGGGACTCGATCTTGGGTCCCCAGGATCACACCCTGGGCTGAAGCAGTGCTAAATTGCTGAGCCACCCAGGCTGCCCTGTTAGTTCTTTAGATGTGATAATGGTTTTGTAGTTTTGGAAATGGACACTGAAATGTTTGTGAGTTAAATGATGCAGTACCTATGGACCGCTTCAATATAATCCACAAGTGGAATGAGAGAATAAATTAATCATATGGCTATAAATGGATAATAATTGAAGCAGGGTAATGGATACAGGGGTGCCTCATTCTATTATTTTTGTGTAGACTGAAATTTTTTCATAATAAAACTTTTAAAGTATCATATAAGCTGAGCTTATCATTTATCCATATATCAAATAGTAGATATGAATTTAATCCACAACATTCAGAGCAATAAGTAACACATTTTTTAAAGATTTATTTATTTTAGAGAGAGTACACAAGTGGGGGAAGAGGCAGAGGGAGAGGAAGAGAATCTCAAGCAGACTCCATGCTGACCCCACCAAGGGGCATGATCTCACAATCCTGAGATCATGATCTGAGCCGAAATCAAGAGTGGGATGCCTAACCAACTGAGTGGCCCAGGTGTCCTCTTCACCAGAATCTTTGGAGCTTGTGTGTCATCTGAAAACAGAAGATAGGTCTTGAGTTTCCAGCCGATGGAGACATTCACTATTCAAGTTTGTGGAGTCTGTCACTTAGGGATTTTGGCTCTGTCTACTATGCCCTCAGCCTTTTGTGTTAATTTCCCATGATGAAAAAAAAAAAAAAAAAAAAAAAAAAATTCCCATGATGCTTCTTCACCTCTTCAGAGATCTTGTCACTTTTGCTGGGAGCTGGATGAGTTTCCACTTGCAGAGCCCCCTTCCAAACTTCTCCTTCCCTTGCTCTAGGAAGCTCACCTTTTCATCTTGGTTACACCTGTATTATCTTGCTCAGTTTCAACAACAGAAATTTATTTTCTCATAGTTCTGGAGGTTGGAAGTCCAAGATCAAAGTGTCAGCAGGTTTAGTGGCTCTTGAGGCCTTTCTCCTCGGCTTGTAGATGGCCTTTTCTCTATGTGTGGGCACTTGGTGTCTCTTCATTTTCTTACAAGGTCATCAATCCTACTGGATTAGCACTCCATTCTTATGACTTAATTTAATGTTAATTACTTCTAGAAAGACCCTATCTCCAAATATAGTCACATTGGGAGTTAAGAGTTCAACATATGAATTCGCAGAGGACACAATTTAGTCCGTAACAGACCCCTATAGCCCAGCTGTGAAAGGAAAACAGATATTACATCAACACATATACAAAATAAGACAGGGGCAACCACAGATTCAGGTGTCAGCCTCTGATTCTTTGTTACTGAGCAACTTTCTAATGAGGTTTAGTAAGTGTGGGCAAGCAACAGTCTGTCCCTCTCATGTGAACCCTCCCCTCTGGGATTTCTTTGTGCTTCTAGCTGATCTTGGAATTTGGCTCCAATTACTATGCTGATTTTCTGCATTTTTCACTGTCTTTCAGTTTTCAATATTTTTGCTAACAATTTCTATAGAACAGTATGGTTCCCCCAGTGTGGTCCTTCAACAGCAGCAGCAGCTTGAACCCTGGTTAGAAATGCAAATTGTCTGGCCCCGTGTCAGACCTCCCAAATCTCCCAAAACGGAGCCTTTGGGGATAAGGCCCAGCAATCTATGTTTAAACAAGCCCCCTAGATGATCTGATGCATGCATACTCAAGGTTTGGGACCACTGATCTAGTTGACTGGACTGTCCATACCTGGAAGGGCTGCACAACCTTGCTGCCTTTGCTGTTCCTGTCTCACTGGAGCCTAAGCTCCACTCTCTGCAGTGTGCCTTAGCATTTCCCTGCACTTCTCGGAGGCTGCCATGTCCTTTTAATTCCTCAAAATGAACTTTCCTTGGGAACCTGAGCTCTAGTTAAGTCCTCTTCCTTCACTTTTTACGCAAGTCTCCACATGTTACAACAGTGATTTGTACAAAGTATAGTGCTGCATAAATACTTATTGAATGGATAAACTGTTTAGAGCTTAAGATTATAAAACACCTATTTTAAAACATCTGTAAAACACTTATTTTGCGGCAGATGCTTTAGTTTTATGTAGGTAAGAAATATGCTCTCAGATAGCTGGACTTGATTATTATCTGATGTTGAGGAAAAATTGTCTGGGGGTTTGGTCCTACATGATAAGCCCCTAATTCTGGCAGATTCCAGGATGAGCACTTTATTATATTACAACTAATTCACAACGACCATGGCTTCAACATAAACAATGTTTATGTTTAGAGACACCTGCAACTAAATCCTCTAGAAAGGCATCAAAGCATTAATATAAACTAAAACAAGGGGTTGTAGTTTAGCACAAGGGAGATTATGACCTGGACACTCAGAAGACACCTACCTATCCTAAATTTTTGGGACAGAACAGAGTGACTCAAGAATGGAACACCTGAAATACTGTCAGTGACTAGGCTGTACATGAGTATGCCATGAGTGCACCATTATTGAGCTATCATTGTTTCTCAATTTCTACCACATGGGTCCCATTCCTTTATGGACCACACAATGGCAGGAACCATGTCTGGACATAAAGGTGGAACTGGTTTTCCCCACAACTATAAGAAATATCTGACAGTTTCATTTCTCAGCAGGATGAGGCCCTAGTCACTCCTGTCACATGACTCAGAGGTTCCTGACTGAACATGTTTCCTGGCACTAGACAAGCTATTCTGTGTAAAACACTCACTTTTCTCAGAAAAAGTAGCCACCTAGCTGCACAGATCTTACTGCATACAACTTCTGGGGCAGGAAGCAATGTGAAAAACCTCAGTGATATCCCTCTTGCCATGAGCTTCCTTATGAACTTGAGGAAATAAGGAAACACCAAGGCTGAGAGATTCTGAATGTCAAAGAATGCCAAGTCAGTCTTACAGGGAAAAATTAGCTCTTCTTATACATCAGACACTGCCAAATTGGCCCCGTGATATTCGCAAATTATGTAGGCTATCTTTGACTGTCTCACATTTGTTTTAATAAACCTGGGGACAAAAGCTTTGTAAATGAAAAAAAATTTTTTCCCTAAAATCCAGGTTTCTTGATGAAAATACAAACGAATGAAATAGATCAGACCCCCCTTCCCAGGTAGCATTCTAGAACTTTGTCTTAAAAAAATTAAAGTTTTTTAAAATTATTTTTTAAAAGTCAAAATCAAAACAAAGCCATAAATTAAAAAAAATTTGAAGTGTTTTTAAAAATGATTTTTTAAAAATCAAAATAATGTGCATTGATATATTAAAAAAAAAAACAGAGTTTAGAGATTAATAGACAAGGTCCTAATTCTTGCTCCTCCATTTATACTCTCTAGGATGATTCCCAGCAAGTTATTTAACTTTTAGGAGCTTTGGTATCTTCTCCAGTAAAAGATAGTAACAATATTTGCCTCAAAAGATTCTCACCATAAGGTATATAAGGCCTTAGCACTGCACATCCAAATGGTAGTCACTAGCCACATGTGGCTATTGAGAACTTAAAATGTGGCTAATCAGAATTGATATGTTGTGTGAAATACACACATTTTCAAGTCTTAGTGTGAAAAAAAGAATGTAAACCATCCTTTTATTTAAAATATTGATTACAAAAAAAAATATTGATTACATATTAAAATTGTGTTTTGGAATATATTGAGTTAAATAAAATATATCAAAACTGTATAAACACACACAATCAAGTGTATACCTTATATTAGAGACCAACAAAACAATAGTTGGTGTCAAGTTAACTTATTTTTGTGTGCATCTTAAAAATTTCTGCTGCTACCCATAAATACTAAAAAGTGTCCCCAAATTATTGATACCATATACTTTTTAGGTGTTTTCTTGCAAGGCTGTTTAGAAATGGTAATTATACTCCTGCTGGCATCAGAATTAGCTCCAGGTTAGAGAACCAAGAAAGAAATTTGATAGACATAGACAGCTATGATCCATAAGTTCCAATAGCAAAGCAGTATTAGTTTCCATTGTTTCATCTTTGAAGGATATTATAAATTTGAACTTAAAATCAACACCTCTTTTCTCTGCCTTATACACTGGCATTCCACTGTTTAGGTAAGATTGAAAACCTGAGACAGACCTAGAGGGCTGACTAAATGCAGCGAGAGGGCTGACTAAATGCAGAACAGCCCTCCAGAACAACACTGCCTGGTCTCAGGGTTAGCAGAACCTGCTCACTTCCAGAGGTGGAAAAATCTGCAGGATTCCTAAGTGATGGCTGAAGTGTTCACTGTGAAGTTAGCCACATTACTGGAAAAGAGGAATCACATACTGATTCACATAGTGTGCCTTCCACAGGAGAGCCCTGTGGGGCAGCGAACACATCAATGTGTCCTGGAGAACATTCCTCCTATCTATGGCATTATCTATACTATCTCTGCCACAGGCCAGAGGAACTCTTAGGATTGCTGCCTAAATATCTATTTGCTCAAAAAATGCGCTCATGTTTACAAGGAGTGCCAAAGCCATTTTGTGCATGGGTTCAAGAATGTTCTCAAATGGCTCATGGACTGTTAACTAGCCTTGTATGTATGTAGTCCCAAAACACCTCAAAAGACCTCCTCTACATCTCAACAAAAACAGCCTCAAGGGCATGGACCTGGCCAGTCATCCAAGGCACCTGTTTCATTCTCCTGGACAATGGTGATTGCATCTTTCATAATGGAGACAAATTCTATGGGTTCAACTCACCTTTCCAGCTCTACCAGCTGGCACCTTGCAGAGGTGCATTTGTTATCTCTCCAAATGAATTTAAGTCAACAAGCGGGTACCCTAAATTTTTTCTTCTACAGATTAAAAGGATATAGGTAAAAGTCCTTAGAACATGCTTGGTACATAGCAAATACACAAAAAATACCTGCCATCATTGTTGTTAGCCAAAAACTAGAATGGACTGATTAGTTGAATACTTAGATATTTCTATAATTACTTCTCTCAATTATTTTTGTTACCTTTTCTTTAAACCAATCTTTATGGGAACTTTATGGAGCCCTTCCCATCCAGGTCCCTCTCTTGAGCCAAGGCTGCAATCAGTCCAGATCCTACAACAAGTGTTATCTAACCACATGTGACCTAACCACAAAGGAGCATCATCTTCTCTCACTTCAGTTTTAGCCATAGACTGAACTCATACCAACCCAAAAGGGTAGCCACATTGCTTTCTTTTTTTTTTAAGTTAAAAAGTATTCATCTTTTTCATATGCACCATTACCACAGGCTCTGCTTCAATATCTAGAATACACTAGGCACCATTTTCAAAGTTGGCCATTTAGACAACTCCCCTCCATTTCCCCAAAGGAGCTCCATACCTCAAGACTGCTCAGCACCCAGTGGTTGCTCAACTTGTTAAGATTGACCAAAATGCCACCAAGTTCCCAGAAGTTACTAGTGTCCATGCTTACTCAATGATGTATACTGCAAGGCAAAGTTGAGGACAATTAGAAGGCCTTTCAGGAGGCAAAGCCGAGGAAATGTCCTTGATGCCAGTAAAATACAAATGAGCAGCCAACAGCATGAGACCCTTCTGAAACGTGTTTAGAGTATTTTCCCAGAACAAAAAAGGGATCTGGCTCAGCAAGACCAGCCTGTGTGTCCCTTCCTAGAGGTGAGCATGCAAAGGTAGAGGGACAAGCCAAGTATCCTGATCCAGGCCTTGGACATAAGCAGAACACCTACCAATCCCAAATAGTCCTCCATCCCAAACCTTGACCACCCTGTACCTACCCTGTGATAAGCCTGATGTTTAGTATCAAGACCTCTTCAAGGGGCAGCGGGGGAATGGGGGGAGGGGGGCTTACTGCATTTCTAAGTGCTCAAACGGAAAACACTTATTAACAGGAATCCATTTCTGAGGCTGCTTGTCAGCTGGTTCCCCTACAAGGTGGATGGTTAACTCTGCAGTTTTCATTTGAGGCTGGAATGTGGTTGGTTATCAGTGACGTGGTTGGCTTTATTTTATTTATTAAAAATATTTTATTTCATAGAGAGCACATGAGAAATCACAAGCAGGGAGCGCAGCAGAAGCAGAGGCAGAGGGAGAAGCAGGCTCTCTGCTGAGCATGGACCACAATGTGGGGCTGGATCCCAGAGGCCCAGGATCATGACCTGAGCTGAAGGCAGATGCTCAACTGACTAAGCCCCAAGGTGGGCCGAAAGCAGGCACCAGTGACAAAGGTGAAGAACCAGGGATGCCAGTAAAAAGAAACTAAGTACTGATGCATGCTACAACATGGCTGAATCCCGAAACATTCTGCTAAATCAAAAAAAGTTGGTCACAAAGGACACACATTGTATGATTTCATTTATATGAAATGTCCAGAAGAGGCAAATCCATATTGGAAAAGTAGATTAGTGGTTGTCTACATCTGGGGGGGGGGGGTGCAGGTGAGGAGGTGGGGTGATGGGATAACAGCAAAGATAAAACGTTTTAAGAATTACTGTGGTCGTTAGGTATGCACAAGTCTAAATGACCTAAGAGCCACTGAACTGTATGGTTATATGAACTACAGCTAAGTCGTTAAAAAAATAAAGGCATTATTTAATATCACTTACTGAGAAAAAGTTGTTTAACACTGGTTTCTAAGATTTGTAGTTGTGTCTGACATCCAAAAAAATTTAAGCAAGGGGCAGACTTGTTTTGCTCAAGCTCGACATCTCCTTCCATAGAACTTCCAGGAGCCCTAAAGTTCAAATTTCCTATAATCAAGCAAACTAGGAGATAAGACTTGATCAAGGATTCGGTTATTATAGCAAGCCAACCTGCAGTAGCAGGCACTGGTGAGTGTTATGGCCTGTTATGGCATGGGGTGGCCTTGTGCCCAACAAGGTCGAATTCCACACCCTTCCTGGAACCTGTCTACACCAGTGCACTTCCTCACAAGTCCCACAGGGCATAAGAATGCTAGTTTCCCCTTGGACTAACACCAGGGTTTTAACTTTGTGCTATTTAACCAAACCACCAGGAATTTGTGTCTGTTCAGTACCAGCAACACGCTTGATAGTTTCTGAGGAGCAGAGAAATTACGATTCAAACCTGAGAGCTAACCTCAGCTCATATACAGGCTCTGTATTCAGACAGAAACAGAGTAAACAGAACAATACCGTGTCCACTTATTAGGGAACAGGAGGTTACTGACTGTAAGCAAAGAGAAGCTAAGCAGAGGTAGAGGTGGGACAGCTTCATGAAGATTTTGAAACCAGGATATGATATGATTAACCTTAATATGAATAGACCAAAAAAAAAAAAAAGGAAAGAAAATAGACCAGGTATGAGAACCTATTGTTGAACATGTTATTTCTCCCATAAGGAAATTAACAACTTTCCCCAACTTTTAATGGTTTTCTTTTTTGTTCTACTTTTTAACAACTATAGTCAACCCTTGAACACAGGTTTGAACTGTGTGGATCTACTTACATGTAGATTTCTTACAGTACAGGACTGTAAATGTATTTTCTCATGATTTGGTAACATTTCTTCTCTAGCCTACTTTAAGAATACAATATAGAATACATATACAAAATATGTGTTGACTGTTATGTTACTGCTATTGTTTCTCATCAATCAACAATGGGCTACTGGGCAGCCTGAGTGGCTCAGTGGTTTGGCGCCGCCTTCAGCGGGGGCCTGATCCTGGCTGGAGACCTGGGATCAAGTCCCACATCGGGGTCCCTGTATGGAGCCTGCTTCTCCCTCTGCCTGTGTCTCTGCCCCCCCCCCCAACCCCCCGTGTCTCTGATGAATAAATAAATAAAATCTTTTTAAAAAAATAGGCTACCAATAATTAAGTTTTTGGGGAGTCAAAAGTTATACTTAAAAGTGTTTGGATGGCACAAGGGGTCAGTGACCCCAGCCTCCTTGTTCAAGGGTAAACTGCATTCAGCAAGTGAGCACGGGCATCTGTTGCTGTTGCTGAAGTCGTAGATGGTAGAGAGGTAGCAATTTCACAGCACCCTTGAATGTGATGTCAAAACATAAAGCTGGTGTCAGTTATAGAAATGGATTTCATCCTGGTTGCTGGCTTTGAGAGCCACAGCAGTGGAGGATGAAGTAGGTATAGGAGGGATGAATGATGGTCCCAAGACAACTAGCCCTCCACCAGATTTTTATTCCTAGTCATCCACCAGCTCCAACAAATATCAAGTAGGAAAAGAAAAAACATACTCATTTGGTGGCCTAGGTATTTACTATTTTATTTCCACCTTAGAGAAATAACACGTTTCTAATATGAAGCACAAAGGAGCTTGTTTATTAACATTTATGGTAATGTTGTGTGGCCACCCCTCTGCAATCCTGGAGGCTTGACCAAGGCACTAATCATGGTGATGCGGCCCCACGTCGTCCAATGGGGATCATACCTGCCAGGTATCTGGAGGAAATCAATGGGGCACACGCTGAGGGTTTGGGCACAAAGGCCTTCCGATTACTAGGCCTAAATAATTATTTATGGTGCCAGTGTTAGAAAGGGCTACTTCAATTGTCCTATTAGATAGAGACATGCTATTTTATTTTTTGATTCAATTTAGACTTGAAAAAATAAAACCTTTTATCTTCCTTAAGGATCTATACTCTTGGCTTCAAGAACATGGTGATCAAGGGCTCACCTTGAACAAACATCCCCCTTACAGGAGATGGCAGGATATGGAGCCACCCTCTCTAGCCAAGGGTGGCGCTGGGGATGGAGGTGTGCAATAAGGAATCTTAAGGGAAGGAAACATTCTGAAGGATCAGAATATATTTGAAACTCATGCCACATAATAGAGGTGTCATTTTTATTTTATTTAAGGAGAAAGGGGGGAGGGGACAACAGTAATTTTCATAATACACAGAAGACAAGTTGAAGTTAGCACTGGGGGTTGGCGGGGGGAGGCCATGTATTTACCACCAGTCTGCTTTGTAGCTCTAGGATTAGTAAATGTAATGCACTCTGTCATTTGTATTAATGTTTAGCAAATTTATAGTTGGCAAAATTAGGGATTATGAATCACTAAATGGACTACCACTATGTTGAAAACCTAAATTACCCATAAAAAATCACTTTAAAAATAACCATAAATATACGATGCACATTAGTGTCACAAAACCATTTTTGTAAACATTTTCTTCAACATAACATGTGCATGACGAAAAAAAACACTGCACTCAGTACAGTTACTCTGATTTAAATACAGAAAGGAATTACTTATTAAAGCTTTGACTACATCTACAGACATATCTGTATTTTGTTTTGAAGAGCAGTGCTAGATAGTCCAATGTTCCATATTTAATGGTATAATACTGTTTTCTTCTGTAATTTTGCCATTTTAGCACTTTTGTGAAGTCACTACGCTGTTAAAGGAAAAAAAAAAAAAACATCCCTTTTCTAGAAGAATGAAATTTCACCTGCTTGTAATCTTTTCTGGAGAAACCTAACTGGGGACCTGTGTGAAGCTCCAGCAACAGAATCTGGTTTATGAGGTGCTGAGGCCAAGAAGGCCACCCCACAAGGACAAATGGCTGTCTGATCTCAGTGACTTAAGCCCAGGGATGGATTTGATCACATTCAACACAAACACCAAGAGTGGCTTCCTGGTGCTTCATGAGCAGGACAGGCACAATTCTGGCTTGAGCTCAGACCCCATCACCTCTGAGAGGAAATCCAGTTTTTGTCAAGTTCTAACTACTCAGTAATCCCAATGAAAAACCCTTTGAATTATCTGTGCATACAGACACTGAGCTCCAAGTCTGTGCATACATAAAACCATGATGCCTGAGTCTTTTCTCTTTCTTCCTTATTGGTATCAGAAGCTTAAGCTTTTTTTCAGACACCTGTTCAACTTTACCTCTCTGTGAAGTCATGGGAGAGGCTATAATCAACCCAGCCATCCAGTACATTCTCCTCTCGGTAGGCATACGTGTTCACGTATGTGCACATGTTCACGTGGCACATTTCATCTTACTCCAAAAGCCGATAAATGCAGGAAATCACCAGCAGTGATCTGATTTTGACTGAAGTCCTGTGGTGATGGTGTCTGGCTCATCTCAAAAGTACCTTCCAAAGGTGGAAGTAACTCTTCAATCTTCTCTATGTTAACTATAAGTTAGTAGGAAAGAACTAGTCCTTTCTGCTTTGGACATTAGCATCACTCCAAAGTCATAGAGATGGAAAATCCTTTTCCAATGCCTTGTCCTTTTCAAAAGGGCAAGGTTTTCTCAGCTTATCTTGTCTTTGTGTTAGGTACACCTGTGTCGTTTCTGCTTCTGTGAGTTTATCTACTTTTTGCTAGGTTTTTGTAATTCCAGGACAGCCTTTAGCAAAGGTGCTGAATCAGGAGGAAGAGAATGAAAGGGGTCAAAGTGGATGCCAAATAGGATGAGAACACTGGGCAAAGCCTTGACAGGTAGGTGAAATGCCTATTACCTTTTGGGGAGAAAAATCTTCCTTTTTCATGTTGTAAAAGAAACTTAACCACAAAGGAGGATTAAGCCTAGGAAACACCAAGTTCTGTTTGGCAAAGTTTAAAGCCACCATCACACATTATTCTCCTTCAAAACTCAACAGGAGGAAAGTAAGCTGGCAGAGCCAGGACACCGAGCACTGCTCCTTTATCAGAGGAATTGAGTGACCATGAAGCCATAAAACAAATTATTACCCAAGACATTTATTACAAATGTCATGAACATATTCATAAAGTAAAATTGGTTTAAAAAACAGAGAGAGAACAAGAGAGCAAGTGAGAGGAGAAAAGCCAGGGCTTTGATATTACACCTAAAACACAGGAAGATGCCATCTTATGAATAAGCAGTATTAACTACATTCTTAAAATAGTTTTAGTGCATTGCATTTTTAGAAAAGGGAAACATCACCCCTCCCCCACCCCAAGAAAAAGTTCCTGCAACACTGAACAGTTTGTGTGACTATTCTAATATGACCACCCGTCTGCTACCAAACCCCAAATTGAGAACAATGAGGCCTCTTATGTTGTAGGCCATAGTTGCCCATCAACCACTAATGGTAAATCTGGTGAAAACGAAGCATTCTGCTCTCTGAACTTAGAAAACAGATTGCATCTGTCAGCATGATGAAGCCATATGGCTATTTCCTATCTTCAGGGGTAATTTCTCTTGTGCCTACTGAGACCTGTGACAAAATAACAGTCAAACTTCAATCTGATAGTTTTGGTATTAAGATTAAATTAAACATTAATTTTTCCTCCAAAAACATATAAACTAAACCACCTCTTAATGCATTACAAACAATGAGGTAGGCAAAAAAATAAACATGTGGTTGAAAAAATTTCTTTTCCTCTGCAAGTGCAGACTGTGGGTAAAACTGTTGTCGCACTTCTAGGTTTAAACAAAAATTAAACCTTTAACTGAGGCAGTGCTAATACTGTCACACAACAAAGTTCTGGCCGTTATACAAATGCACACATTTTCTTTTTCTTTTTTTTTTTTTTTTTAAAAGAACCATTTGCACATGATTTAGGCAAAACCTGGTACACAGAAAAATGACTGAGTTTTTGGCCAAGCCAAAAAAAAAAAAAAAAATCCAAATAAACAAAATGGGACCCTCCCCTTAACCCACCCCACCCTGCCTCCCAAGGCCCCACCCACAAAAAAGTTATCCTAGTAACTGTGTCTTTCACATTTTATAAATATTAACTTCTTAAACCTGCACCTTCTTCTTTGACCACATATTGTCACATTACAAAAAAGAAATGTCAATTAAATACACTGTTAATGTTACTATATTAAATCTGCTCTCTGCTTCAGTAAGCTGCTCATTAGAGCACCATTTTACACCTCCGTGTGCCCATTTCCAACAAAACCAATGGCATGTTCATGGTCTCCACCTTCAATACCCATAAGACAGAGTCACTCAGAGACAAGGAATTCTGGAGCTGAAGGAAAGGCATTTGCTTTCTGGTCTAATGCTCAATCCCAAACACTTATAGCACCTGATGGTAGAATATGAACAGCACCAGCTGCATTGCAGCCTTGATTTATTTTTGAGTAGGGAAAAGAAAAGAAGGGGGATAAACTGTAAGAGGTGCAGAAAGGAAACGAAACAAAACAAAACAAAACAAAACACCCCACACACGGTGTCTGCACACACAGCTGTCCTGGACTACATCGGTGCAGCTCTGAGCTCCAGTTGCAAGGAATTCCAAGTTCTCAGGATCTTGAAGACTCTGGGGGGCCAGCAAGCCTCATTCCACCACTTTTACCAGCTCAGAAGAGAAGTCCTGCCTAACGTCATGAAATAAACCTGGCTGCTGCCACCAGACCGAACAGAGGCAAAGAAGACCTGTGAAAACAAGAGAAAAAGAGAGAGAGATTTATTATGAAAATACAACCCAGTCTTTAGGGGAAATGCTTCCCATGGTTCTCAGGCTGATAACCTAGAGCCACTGATACCTCAACACTTCCAAATGTAGGAAGCTTAAAAGCCCAAAGTCCCTTTCCAAAAGAAGACTTGAGATGATATCAATTTATCATATATAAGCAGTCATCATCTCTGTAGCCAATTTTTATTAGAACTAAGAAGGCTAACACTGCCATACGGAGTTTTTTCAAAAAGAAAAATAATGGCATTTCTGAAACTGAGCTATTTCTTTTTACCTCTATTGCTAATATCCTATAAAAGATAAATGTGTTTGGAAAATACAATAAGCAATGGAGGGGACTCCTGGGCAACTGGATTTTTCTCTTAAAAAATTAAGCTAAAACATATTAGTTATTTCATAGGACTCTATGGTCAAACGACTCTGACAATTTACTTTTGGACCTTTTATTAATAAACTTTAAGTGATGTACATTATAAATAAAAATATCTAAACGTCCCACATTCAAAGAATAGTATAGTTATGGCTACATTAAATATACTCAGGAAAATATAAGCCAAAAAGCTGGCAAAATCCTAAACTGGGTCAGAGGTTCAAGGTAAACAATTTGGGATATACTACTAGGAAAACAATTTGGGAGATACTACTAGGAAAAAAATGTCAATCCCATTAGTAAATGAGCTATAGAGTATTGTAGGAAAGTGGGCTGGTGGTGATGCAGCTTATTTAATGTACATGTAGTTAGGCAGGAGAACTGGCTGCCAAGGGCAAACCTACAGCTCCTGTGACAAGTTGAATTTTTAAATTTAATCTGAGAAGTCAATCAGTGGGCCAGTGGCTAGTATTTTTAATATATTTTAATGTGAAGCAAGAAGTAGAAATGTTTGTAACAAATTCCTAAGGTTGCAAAAGGCTGCCTCAAGTGGTCAGAGGCTTTCCATCCAGGTGGAGGGAATGAGAAAGAAAACTGGGCTTGGTAAAGGTCAGGCCCACCAGGAGGTCCTTCTCAAAGCAAGTGGGATGGGTCAACACCCTAGGCCATCCAAGGTGCTCCACTCCAAGGCTGGCTTAGGGAGGCGCTTCCAGGGAGAAAGTAAGCCCAGGAAGAGATAAAGATGTGGCCAGTTTTGAAAAACAAGAGTTTTAAATGGGGCTTTGAGGCCTTAGGATCTCAGCTGCAGGAGGTCCTTACGCTTCTGCATAAAATGAGGGATGCAGTTAGGTATTTCTGACATGTGAACTATGTAATTATTTCACTACTTAGAAGCAGACAAGTGTTATCTTTCTGACAAATATCAAGAGAGAGGAAACTTTTACCCTATCCAAATTTGCAAGGTGGTTCTTTTCAATCATAAAAGACTCCTATTCATTTAAATTGGCAGCTCTAACCTTCCCTGTCCCTAACCTCAAACACAGCTCACACACATCACCTAACAGGTAAAAAAACCACCACCACAAACAGACCAACATATAATTACTTTGGCAGAGACAAGTTATCTCTTCCCCCCTTGTAAGCAAACACAAAATTAAATATATCCCACCCCCCATATACAGGTCTAAAAAGTCCATTCTAAAATGTTGCTTGATGAATTTATTTCAGAATCTAAACACCAAGAAAAGGCTTCGCCAAACTCCATGGAAAATAAACCATTACTAAAACTAGTAGCAGCTAAAAAGAAGTTGTAAGAAAACCATTACCTTGTCATTGCGTTCACATAGGAATTTTAGTCTTTGAGCCCTTTTGTGCATAAACACACCATCCAAATGACCAGTTTCCACAGATCGGATCTCTATGGCCTTTTCTCCCCAGCCCATCGTCTGGTTGGATCGAATATATGCTTTTTGAGGAGGGGGGGGGGGAAACATGTAATTGATAAAGATAAGGAAACATCCATGAAAAGATGCTGCTCATATACTACACACACACCTGAATGTCTAGTATTTAAGGATTGTTGTTGTTGTTTTTAAAGATTTTATTTATTTGTTCCTGAGAGACACAGCAGAGAGAGGGGGAGAGAGAGGCAGAGATACAGGCAGAGGGAGAAGCAGGCTCCATGCAGGGAGCCTGATGTGGGACTTGATCCCGGGTCTCCAGGATCACGCCCTGGGCTGAAGGCTGTGCTAAACCGCTGAGCCACATGTGCTGCCCAAGGATTGTTGTTTTTAAGGAATTTTGCCTCTGTAACCTTTTAAAGTTAATCTTGGGAAGTGGACATTTGAATTTTTGAAATGGTTGAATTGCTTATTGTGAGGAATGACCCACTGGATACAGAGTTTAGTGCTCATATTTTTATGAAAAGTCACAAAGAAGGCAGGAAAATGTGATAAAAAGAGATAGTGACTAATTGCAATAAAACCAGAACAGGTCAGGGATATAAACTAAAAATTTCAGATAGCAGCCTTTCTGCCCCTTTATTCTTGAACACACATCAGAAGATCGAGAGGCTGTGTTCATAGTTGTGGCTCTGCCACTCTAAGGAACAAGTCCCTTACCCATTTTTTCTGTCTCATCTTACTTTCCACAAATCAGTCAACATCTGTCCTATTCCCTGGATATCTTAAGGATTAAATGAAGGATTGTAAATGGTAGAGTCTTATTTTTTTTTTTTAAGATTTTACTTATTTGAGAGAGTGAGAGAGATAGTGAGAGGTGAACAGCAGTGAGGGCCGGGGTGGGGCGGGGGTGGGGGTGGGGGAGAAGAGCAGAGAGAGAGGGAGAAGCAAACTCCCTGCTAAGCAGGGAGCCTGATGCAGGGCTTGATTCCAGGACCCTGGGACCATGACCAGAGCTGAAGGCAAATGCTTAACCCAATGAGCCACTCAGGTGCTCCAATGACAGTTTTAGAAGTGTTCAATAATTACTTGGATTTTGTTTTAAAATAGATGATTGACCAGTCCTGTGGTCTACAGTCGTCTCACTTTCCACTATCTATTGCCAACCATTCTATTCATTCTATTTTTTTTCCCCCACAACCATTCTGCTAAATGACCAGAAGGTCTAAACAACACATAAAACTGGTGTGATAAATAATGCAGTTTTAGAGAAGACTCCACTTTTACAAATGCTATCTCTTCCTGAGTGATACCTACCTACAGATGTTGGCATCTCTCCCCACTGCAGAACCACATCCTTGGTGATTCTTCCATAAGTATTCACATAAACCCCTTCATCTTCATAGCACACCAGAAGCTCCATGCCATCTGTGTTGGGGAGGATGATGATTGCATGGGGTTTGATGCTACACTGGATCTAGAGAAGAGGAACAAAGCATAGGGAAGTATGTTTGTGGTTATTTCTATCCCTGCAAAAGTGCTCAAAAAGGCTGTCTTGGTGAATGCATTGGTTAATATTCTTGGTGAATAAATACAGCAATTTAATAAAATTTTGGAAAACCCATGCAAAATATATCTCAAAAACTACCTTTTCCAAGTCACATACTCTACTAGTTCACATTTTCTGAGGCCCCTGGAACAAGTTTGGATTGTGGATTCCATTAAGAAATTTTGTTTCCCAAACCACCTCCAACCCAGGGATGTTCTGTACTGCCAGCAACTGCCCCCACGTCCATCCCATGTTAGTCAAAGCCAAGGCTAAGAGGTTTTCAGGAGGGCTTCACAGAGCCAAGAGAATGGATTTCCATTTGTCTCAGAGCATGCAGCTACTGAAAATGGTACATTGTTTAAATACTCACCCCCATACCAAGGGGAAGTAAGGAATCCCTGCTTGTGTTAGTTCACTAAGCAGAGTAAAGAAAAAAGTCAAAACAAAATGAAGCCAGTCAACCAACCATAGAGTGTGGGTTCTTTCTTACGTGTGTTGGTAGATAAATGTCATAGACTGATCCAGAATCCACATCAACAGCATGGAATCCAGCACAGGATCCATAGATCACTTTCAACCTCTGGCCTTCCTCCACAGTGAGATCCACCAGCAATGGCTTATGTACTAATTCCCCAAATGACTACAAAGTAACAAAGAGAGAAACAGTAAGACAGAGTAGAACTTATTTCTGATAGATCAAATTAGAGAAACCAAACCCAAGGTACTTATTCATTTCACAGTTACCGAGCCAATCTGGCAACAACCAGAAGCAAAAATCCTCTAGAAAATAAGACTTTAATTTACTATGCTTTTGTCTGTCAATCAGCAGATGGAAGACAACTCTTCCAGAAGCCATGCTGCAAATTCTGCCTACCTGACCCAAGAATTCCACTCTGCTGTTTGTCTTGGTGACAAATACATCTAAAGTGAAATAATCAGGACTTTCTGTAGCATATTATTCTACTATTCAAATGCATACAATGGAGAAAAAGGAGGTGTTGTAGGAGTCATATATTGAGAATGTTTAGCAAGGTTATCATAGTCACCATATAGACTTCTACTTTCATTTCCTGACTAGGGTGATATGGTGATGAAAAGCTGTACTGGGATAGCCTGGATGACCCCATTTCTTCAAAAGTATCAATACCTATAGCTCACAAGACATATATAAACAATATATTTATAAAAGCAACTAGAATACACCTGGCACATGAAGAATATTAAGACCAGATCTCAGAATATAACTGTGATTTTATAACCAATTACTTTTAGTCAATAATAAGTGGATTTATTTTTTAAACAAATATGGTAACCCCATTATCCAACTTTACTGGGGAATCAAACAACAAGCGGTCTAAATATGTCAATTTTCCAAACACTTGAAGCTTACTCTTAATAATAAAATGTATCAAAAACTATTAAAAAATAGAATCAGGGGATCCTTGGGTGGCTCAGCAGTTTAGTGCCTGCCCTTGGCCCAGGGCGTGATCCTGAAGACCTGGGATCCAGTCCCACATTGGGCTCCCTGTATGGAGCCTGCTTCTCTCTCTGCCTGTGTCTCTGCCTCTTCTTTCTGTGTCATGAATAAATAAATAAAATCTTTAAAAAATAAAAACAGAACCATTTTGGATGAAAAATTCTTAATTGCTTGATATGCACTAAGAGAGTCCCAGGGATATCCTTAAGATTTGGTGTCTAATATTAGAAATGATGTTATTAAATTATTTATAATATCTAATGTCATAGTAATATCATTTTAATTAACAATTTCCTAAGTTTGTATCTAATGTAAACTCTAGAATTATAAAAAATACTAAAAATATCCACATAGAAAACTGCTAAGATTTTTCTAGTTTTTCCCTTAAACAAAAATGATGTATTACTCATGTTTTTAACTTCTATTTAAAGCATAATATATATTCCTTGTGTCATTAAGAATTTCTATAGTTTAATTTTTAGTACTCTATTGAATAGATACACCTTCAACTGCCTATTGTTGGATACTTTTTTGCTATTAGAACATATCTAAATCTTTATATACATGCAAGACTTCAGGTAGAAGGTCAAGGTCTCCTTTTAAATAGAGGCGGTGTTATTTTGTCCTTTCTTCTGTTACCATATTGACATATCAATCGAAGTGTCTGCCAAACCTTTAGCTTTCTCCTTCTCATACTCTGAGGGCTCAGAAAGCAGACAGTAAGGCCTACTATTTTGGAAATGGCCTTTTTTATGATAAAGTTGTATACTGTGTTATTTCACAATTTTTTAAAATCATCAGTCTTAACTGTTTAGAGTTTCGAAATTTATTGCCTGGCTCTTGGTCACACATGCATGGCTGAGGCTACTTGCAAGTACACTTGATGCTGTTACCTTAAAGGCCATAAATTTGTGATATGGCTTGGGTGCCCACGCATAGACCTCCACAGAACTCTTCAAAGCAATTACCAGAAATTTGATTCTTTCATATTTTACTGAAAACAACAAACATAAAACAAGAGAAGCACAGGTCAGAATAACATGGAAATCTAAATTCAGTTAGCTGTCTTTTGCAAACTTTTAAATAGGCCTTCTATTGAGTCATTCAGACCAATAGGAGAAAATTACTGAGTGATCAAATCTCAGAGTTTCCTTTCCTAATACTTTTATGTATGATTCAGGCTGTTCCCATCTTTCTTGATGATGTATGGAATTCAACTCTAATACTCTAATTACTATCAGTGAGTACTTTCACTAATGTTCCTAATCCTCTTAGATTGCAAGTATTTAATAATCAAGGACAATGCCAGCCATACAACTCTGAAGTCTTAGGGGCTTAGTATGACTTCAAAAGGATAATGATATGGTTAATCAGTTAAGTATCACTTCAAACCACTTCCTGATCTACAGAGGTAGTGACTACTTGAATTCTACCTAAAGTTCTGTATGAAAAGAGCAGTAGTAAAGGAAGTATAGTTGAAAATGCCTTTTTTACAAAGCTATTTTGGTTCCCCTACAGCCAGGCACCTCTGCTTAGAAACAGATGCTCTCTGGGTGTTGTATGTAAGTGATGAATCACTGAATTCTACTCTAGAAACCAATACTGCACTATATGTTAACAAAATTTAGATAAATAAACAAACATGGTTACACCATTATAAACAAACAAACCCACCCAGATTCTCTGAGGGGCTGTGACTGCACATGCCACCCTACCAGTTTCTTTATAAGCTATCTGATGTCATGCTACTACTACTGGATTCTTCCTTTGCACATGAGAGATGGCTTAACTTGATAAGCCTCTTTGTTAAATTCCATATACTGTCACTATTCAAATAAATCACTGACACTAATATTAAGACACAAAGGATTATAAGAGGTTGTCCAAATTAATGCTGTTTAGAAGGATTTTCTGCAATGATGAAAAGGTTTTATATATGTACTGTTAATAAGATAGCCACTAGTTGTATGTGGCTATCGGTACCTGGAATATACTACTGCCACTGAGGAACTACATTTTAAAGTTTATTTTGTGTTAATTAAATACAAATTTAAGTTGCCCCTATTCTTGATGAAAACTATACTATACAGCACAGGTCTTGATAAATGGAATATAATTTCCTGGAAGTATAAAGATAATGAATGAATGGTACTGTACACTGTTATCTCAGAAAATGTTTGTGATTCATTCTGCAAGAATGACAGGTCTGAGGATTGCGGTTTTGTTCTGATGAAAAAAGCCCAGCAGCACAATCTAACATCTGCCTCTAGCTCCCCCTATAGGATAATCTATTCATGTACATTTTACCTGTTTTGGTCTGTTTCATTAAGTTTAGATTTAGAGGATTGTAGTTACACCTCAACAATTCTTTCACATAAACACAACATAGAAAATTCTAATCCAAAAATTTAATCAAGGAGATAGTACTACTTTCTAGCAACACAGAATCATTCCAAGATAATTGGAATGACTGTGCCTGTAGTCATTATTAATCAATGAGCTGAGAGTTGTAGATAGATCATATATATAAGAGTAAAGGACTATAATATCCTTGGAAGCAGAGGACTACAGTATATACTTTCATAAACTTAGAAAAAAAATTAGCAGAAATCAATATATAATAGGACACTTAGGGTTAGTCAGTCTTAGATTTCTAGAGACCATTTGTTGCTTTTCTCAAATTCCCATTTCAAATTCTATTACAGTATATCATCTCTCCCATAAAAGTTTAATTTGGCTAAACTCCATTATTTCCCCTGTATTTTCAACATTAGTACCAGTATTTTGATTTTTCTCATACATAAAAAATTTGTTTTACATTTTTTTCTTGTGAGTTCTTATTTCATATGAACCACAGACTGTAAGCCAACAAGAAAAAAAGAAGACAGTTGCTATGAAACAATGGCTGACCAGCTAGATTCATTTAGTAGCACAGTAGCTCTGCATAGTGCACTTCATTCAAAACGACAAGTTCTTTGGTCAAAGTCTCAAATGTTCTATCAGTAGATGCCAAGGACCCAAAGTCCTCTAAATGGAGAATAGGCCTGAAGCGCTAAGCAAGAATCCAAATTGGCTGGCTTTCCTTTGGCAAGGTTTCCTTAGAAAGCTTCTTGTGGCCACAGCTTACAGAGAAGAATGTGGACCGTAAAAGAGGAAGGTGAAAAGCCTCGCTTACAAGATGAACCGCAAGGATGAGACGGATGGAGGACAGAGTAAGCAGCAGGAATGAACAATGTTATGCTAAAACGTGCCCTGTGAGTCTAGATGACACTTCAGGATTAGAAGATGCCTTACAAACATAATCGCAGAAATAAGCCAGAGGGATCAGAAACTAAACCGTGCAAAACAAAACCCTTATGACCCTCCCGGAGCTTACCAACTTTATAGTGTACACATCCTTCCAAATCTCCCACAGTCGTCCATCCCTGCTTCTTCTCAACTTCTGGATCATTGTGAAGTATTTTATTTCTTAACCAGGACAAATAGTAGACACGTAACTTATCCTTTTTGCCTAGTAAAACAAATATAAATATTTTATACACATATTCAAAGTAGATATCATTAGTAACAACAGTAGCTAAAGAAATGCCAACGAACAATAAATATCGTTCCAAGGGCACCAACTCTATGAGTTTTACTAGCATCTCAATTTAAGCTATTCAGATGGACTCTGAAACTCCTACAGAATCAATATCAGGTATAGGCCTGAGTTAGAAGGAAAGACTTTGTTTATTAATTTATTTGAGAGAGAAAGAGAAAAAGAGTGAGAGCAGAGGGGCAGAAGAGAGAGAACCTTAAATAGGCTCCACACTGAGCACAGAGCCTAACATGGGACTCGATCTCATAATCCTGAGACTGTGACAGGAGCTGAAATCAAGAGTCAGACGCTTAACCGAATGAGCTATTCAGGCATCCCAGAAGAAAAGATTTTAAAAGAATAAAGAACCTACACTTATATAAACAGATAATATCCATAAACCACAAAGGAAGGGTGTTTCCACTTACCACTCCTAAAATGCTTTGTAATAGGACAAAGGAAATAAAAGGTATACAAACTGGGATGGAATAAATACAGCATTGTGTAGGTAGAAAATACCAAAGAACTGGTTATAAAACAAAACCTGTAACTAATAAGTGATTATATAGTAAGGTTGCAAGTTACAAGGTTCATATATAGAAGTCAACTGCTTTCTTATATACTTGCAACAAACAATTGGAAATTTGAAATTAAAAACACAGCACCTCCTGCAGAAGCACTAAAAACAGGGGCGCCTGGGTGGATCAGTTGGTTGAGAGTCTAACTCTTGATTTTGGCTCAGGTCATGATCTCAGGGTCACGAGACTGAGTATCAGGCTCCATGTTCAGCAAGGAAACTGCTTGAGATTCTCTCCCTCTTCCCCGTCCCTCCCCTCCCTCACTCTAAAAAACAAATAAATCTTAAAAAAAAAAAAGTACTAAAAACAAAAAAATATATAATTATAAAACTCTACTGCTAAGACAGCAATTCTACTCAATTCCATCTATAGAATCAATGTAATCCCAATCAAAATCCTATCAAGTTATTTCATACATATTAATAAATTGATTCTATAAAGTTATAACAATCAAGACAATGTGGGTTATCAAAAAGGAAAAACAGACCCACACAAAGATAATGAACTAATCTTTGACAAAGGAACAAAGGCAACTGAGTGGAAAAAGGATGGTCTTTTCAACAATCATTGCTAAACTAACTGGATAACCCATACCAAAAAAATGATTTATAGATTTTGAACCCTTCACAAAGATCAACTCAAAATGGATCTTAGACCCACATATGAAATACAATGTCATAAAGATTCTAGAAGATAACATAGGAGAAAATCTAAGTACAATCTCCTTGGGTTTGGCAATGACTTTATCTAAAAAGTCATGATCCATGAAAGAAAAAATTGGGAAGTTAGACTTCATTAAAATTAGAAACATCTGTTCTGCAGAAGACACTGTTAAGAGAATGGGCTGACAAGCCACAAACTGGGGAAAAAAATATCTGCAAAACTAAAGTATTTGTATCCAAAATATAAAGAACTCTTCAAACTCAAGAGTAGGAAAAACAAACAACCCAATTATTAAATAGACAAAAGACCTTAACAGATAGCTCACTAAAGATGACATATATAGGTGACAAATAAGCAGGTGAAAAGATACTCAATACTCATCATGTCATCAGGGAATTAAAAATTAAAATAATGAAATACTACTACATGAATCCAAAACACCAACAATATCAAAGGCTGATGTGGATGTGGAGCAGAAGGGACTCTTCATTTGTGGCCTGTAGGAATTCAAAATGATACAACCACTTTGGAAGACAGGCTGGCTATTTCTTACAGCTAAATGTAGTCTTCTTACCTTACATTCCAGCAGTCATGGTCCTAGGTGTTTAACTAAGCACATGAGCTGAAACCTGAGGTCTATACAAAAAGCTGTCCACAATATTTGTAGCAGCTTTATTCCTAACTGCTAAAAATTTGGAAGCAACCAAGAAGTCTTTCAATAAGTGAATGGATAAACAAAATGGCACATCCACACAACAGATTAATCAGCAATAAAAAGAAATTAAAAAGACTATCAAGTCCAGAAAGACATGGAAGAAGTTTAAATACATATCGCTAACATCAAGAAGCCAGTCTGAAAAGGCTACATACTATATGATTCCAACTATAACATTCTGGAGAAGGTCATATATAGAGTTATAAAAAAAATCAGTTGTTGCAAGGGACTTTGGGGGAGAGATGGATGAATAGGTGGAGCACAGGGGATTTTTAGGGCAGTGAAATTAGTCTGTAATGGTGGATAATTATGTATTCGTCAGAACCCACAGAACTGCACAACACAGAGAGTGAACCTCAATGTAAAACACTGACTGTAGTTAATAATGTGTTAATAATGGTTCACCAATTATAACAAATGTACTACACTAATGCAGATGATCATGAAAATTGGAGGTGGGGAGTGGGGGTAATACAGGAATTGTCTCTAATTTTTCGATCAACTTTTCTGTAAATCTAAAGATGCTTTCAAAAAAGACACAGCCAGATACAAAACAATGCCTATTGTTTTACCATTTATATGAATTCAGTTCAATGAAAGTAAAACCAATTTAAGGTATTAAAGAACAGTGTTTCCCTCTGGAGACCAGGACAGGCAGTGACTGGGAGACAGCAGAACAGGGACTGCAGGGGAGCTTCTGGGCTACTTGGGATTGCTGCATTTCTTCACCAGGGTAGGTGAATGGATTCTAGGTAGATGGATTCTAACTGTGACAATTCACTGAACTGTGTATTTATAATCTTTTTTTGTATAGTTATAATCTATGCACTTTCTGTATTATACCATACTTCAATCTTTTTAAGTTTTGAAGACTTTATTGAATAATTTCCCACATTCAAAATGTTAAATGAAACAAAAACCATGTAGAGTTTTATGTATATAGTGTTCCATTGCCATATCGTGATAAATATGTATAGAAACGAGAAGGAAGAGAGGCATCTGGTGGCTCAGTCGGTTAAGCGTCTGCCTTTGGGGTCACATGATACTGGGGTTTTGAGATGGAACCCCACATGGGGCTCCCTGCTTGGTGATAGCCTCCCCCCACCCCTGCCTTGTGTTTACTGTCTCATGCTCTCTGTCTCTCTCTCTCTCTCAAATAACTAAATAAAATCTTTTTTTTTTAATGAGGAAATATAAAAAAATGTCAACAAGAGTTGTCTCCGAGATAGGAAGAATAAAACAAAATGCTACCTTAAGTTTTTTTCTTAGGGTAAGAAAGCTTTTTGAAGCTTCCCACAATTAACATTATTACTTCATGATTGTAAAAGCCATTAAAAACTACAAAAAGAGGAAAAGAATACAGAAAAGTAGAGAAAAGTAGACTGAAAAATTATTATTGGTGTCAACTGATTAGTGATTCCCATTAATCATCTTGTTCACTGGATCATAAAATGAAGTTTAAATCACTTTTAGCAGCAAATTTATTTTTGCTCCAATTTTAAAACCCGCTCCCCATCAATACTCAAGTTGCAAACGACTGTTTTCTCATTTAAAGTATGAGCTAGATGGCAAAATTTCTGCATTTCAACAAAGATCTTTTACTTACAACCAAAAACCTTTCTGAAAACTAAAATAACTCCAAGAAATGTTACATATAAAAAAATATAAGCTTGGGCTAGCAGATGATTAAATCAAAATTGCTGCTGGTTATTTTAAGGCCTATTTAAACTGTTTCAATTTTACATACTCTTGACACCAGCAATAAAACAAATTATTAGGATATTATTATCTGCGCAACATGGATATGTATGCATAATGGTTAATTAAGCTACAAGATGTATGTGAAAAATGTATGAGAGAGAAAAAAGGGATAAACTGAAAGACTTACAACAAAAGTAAATAAATTTTAGAATATGTATGCAAAGAAACTCTATAGTCACATAAAATCAATGTCATGGAGAAATGTTTAATGGCACAGAAAGAGCAAGCTACATGATTTGGGCAAATAGAATGAATAGAATACACTCTCATTCCAAGACAGTGGTTACCATGGACAGCTGGACAGGGTGCTAACTGCACATACAAGAGTATATTTATACTTAACCTGTTAAAACTAGCTAATCAGTACATGGGTGTCATTATTATGTAATTATTTTCTATTATTTTCTGTATTTTTGAAATATAACCATTTTTATGCAGATTCCTCCCTTTTAGTGTGTATGCTTAAGATTAGAGTTAAAACTTGAAAAGTCAAACTTGAAAAGTGTCTCTGATTTTACATTTCATTTCTCTTACTTTTCTGCAGTAGTTTATTTTCTACAACGAACACACATTACATAGTTAATATGAGAAAAATACTCCTTGCAGAAAGAAACATATTAGGTGTTAACTGATGTAAGAAAAAATATAATAAGGTAAACTTTTACCATCATGGAAGAGCACAGTTCCTTCTGTATGAAAGAGTCCTGTGGGTGGAAGTGGACACAAACCTCTGTGTTGGAGAAGCCACATTAAACCCAACCAGCAATGAGGTGGAGAATCGTCATGTGGATCAGTGTCTACTAGAGAATGCATGTCCCTGTGCCTGTCAAAACTGCTCTTTAGAGGAGCCACAGGTTCAGTGCATACTTGTGGGTCACATCTGAATACATTTTTTTATCACCTTATTGTAAAACCATGCTATGGCTGTACCTCATTTAGCCATTACTTCAAAAAAATGAGCTAATAGAATTTAGTACTGGGAAGTAATCTTGCTTTACTAAATGAACACTTACCAGATATTGTCACCAAGACATTCAAGCCTTCAAGGACATCCATTTGCTGAAATCGTCTTCGGTTGATCAGGGGATATACCTTCCCTTGGCCACTTCTGTCCAGCAGCATCAGGCCACTCTCTGTACCCACTAGCAAATTCACTCCTGTTTTAAGGATACAGAAAGACCTGAATTTTATGCTTTCTGTGGCAAACAGTGGTTGTATAGAAAAGATAACACTATCTATCTGGAAAGGAGTGGTTTTCGTAACTCACCCACAAAAAGAAATGCTTGGAATAGTCAGAGGTTAAAGTGACCAAATGACAACAAATCACCATAGAGGAGTGACAATGAAATATTTCTATCTGGAAAAAGGTATGAGAGAAAACCACTTTGGGGATCTTGGGGAAGTTGGAAACCTGGAATTTACGTATGTGGTTATGGTACTGCCATTCAAACTTAAATAGGAACTTCACTAACAGAGTGCCAGGTTCACAACGATGAGTTACAAATTGCTGAAGCATTGAGGTTGGCCATTTTATAGTGTCTACCTCCCTAACAATGCAGAACTATATTAGGACATTTTTATTCATGTTTTCCCTCCATATCCCTAAGTGAGATTATTCTAATTAGCTTCACAGTTACTTGCAGCAGAAAAACAAGACATTAACTGATAGAGCTGCTGCCAGATACAGTCCATTCTAAAAGTTCCATTTCAGGTAGTATTTCAGTTATCTTCCCAATCTTCAGTATAAAATGCAGCTGAAAAAAATCCATATTAAGAATCTGGTAATGGGGAACCTGGGTGGCTCAGTGGTTGAGTGTCTGCCTTTGGCTCAGGATGTGATCCCAGAGTCCTGGGATCGAGTCCCACATGAGACTCCCCCACAGAGAGCCTGCTTCTCCCTCTGTCTATGTCTCTGCCTCTCTCCATGTGTCTCTCATGAATAAATAAATAAAATCTTAAAAAAAAAAAAAAAAAAAAGCATCCGGTGATAACTACCCAAAGTGTGAGCCTTTGAAATCTTTCCATTATTTGTGGTTTCCAAAAATAAATAGCATCCAATTATCAGTCAAGATTTTACAGCAATGAATAAAGGAATAAAAGACAAAAGCTGAAAAAGTCTTTTCATAAACACACAAAAAAGCATATATAGGCACTTACACTCTACCTTGTAATTCTCCATTATGTATTTCCAAGCACTGTGTAATTTTGTAAAGTACTATTAGTAGTCAAAGGAATATTAACAGTCACTGGAAAATAACCACCTTGAAATTATGGGCCTATGAAAAAATTAAGCTGCATGCCACAATAACCTTTTATAAACATGATTTTTAAACCTTTTGACTGTTAAATATAATTAAACTTTACATGCTAATTGCTCAAAGGTAAGCTGTACTAGGTACTGCAATTGTATTCATAGGAATCCAGTATTGGTTGATGGAAAAAATGGCTAAGAGCTCTATAACATGTGATTTAAAGTCTCCTTTAAATTCTATGATGATATTACAAGGCAAAGCTCTGTAGTAAACTGCAGACAGTTTACTATTAAGAATGAGAACAGGGGTACAGGCTCGATCAGTCAGTAGAGCATGTGACTCTTGATCTCAGGGTTGTAGGCTTGAGCACCATGCTGGGTGTAGACATTTTGTTTAAAAAAAAAAAAAAAGTGGAAATAATGATGTTCAAAATGTGTTAAAATAATCCTGGCTGCAAATGGAAAAACTGTCTTAATACAAAAATATAATAAATATATAGCAACTTGCAAAACAAAAGTTATATAGTTATGTAACGTGATTAAAAAAGAATGCTTGAGGGCAGCCCATGCGGCTCAGCAGTTAAGCAGCACCGTCAGACCAGGGCATGATCCTGGAGACCCAGGATCGAGTCCCATGTCAGGCTCCCTGCATGGAGCCTGCTTCTCCCTCTGCCTGTGTCTCTGCCTCTCTCTTTCTGTGTCTCTCATGAATAAATAAAATCTTAAAAAAAAAAAAAAAAAAAAAGAATGCTTGAGGCTAGCCTGTTCCAAGGAGGCACAAAAACCCCACTTAACCTGATCAGCAGACCCTAAATGAGTTACCACACTTAATAGTGCCCTCTGAATTTTCTCCTCTTGTCAGTTTAGCTCTTTCATAGTACATGTTTTAACTTTTCTGGGTCTAAGTCTTTAAAAGGCTCATTTTAAAACTTAACTTAAAAGGCTTTTTTTAATCTTACATTTTAGCTTAGCTATCAGAGGCAGTTTAAGGAAGCCCACCACCAATGTGCCCCAAGCCAAGGAACAACTCGAATATACCAATTTACAGAAACATTTCAATTTTAAGTCATCTGTTTATCCCTCCTTTCCACACACTGATAAAATAGAAAGTTCCACTGCAATTTTAAAAACACAAGCTCGAGATACTCTCTTTTCTCTGAGGTACTAAAGAGTTAATTAGGAAAAAAGAAGGATTTTAGTTACAAAATCAGTTAATGGCACAAAAATGGGTGTCCAGCACTTTGCAGGACAATAGAGGAATATAAAATCAGTGTAAGACTGCTACCAAGTGCAAACTTTCTGGATAAAAACTACTTTAGCAATTTTAAAATAATAACTTATTAACATATTTCCTACACTAAATATAATGTACAAATTTTGATGACATACAATCCCCCCACAAAGGGCCTTCAGAAAGAAAAATGATGGAATTCAACCCTGTGATGGGATCACAACTGGCATTCACAGAGCAACACTTAACAGGACCATGGGGGACAATGCTGTGACAGCTGCCTTACAGGATTCCAGTAATCTCCTCAATGTGTCTACTATTACCTTTACCTATGGGGTTAATACAAAAAAGGCCTTATGATCACTAAGGGACTTAAGATATTTGGTAGTGACAAAGACAGAAATCCAGGACTCAAAGAGTCAAAGAGAAAGTAGGTATGTCAGCAAAGGGGAGAAGACTCTCCTGAAATCCTTGAAAGAAGGCCGAATAGGAGCTTGGGAAAGGGGCAGGAGAGAAGTCAACAGACAGATAAGTCTAGAAGGTGAACAAGGAGAACTTCTAACAAGTAACAGACCCCCTCTTTAACAACAGGAATGACGAACATCGTGAAGTTCAGGAGGCAAGCAACGAGACCCTCAAGTCTTGGGTAAGGTTAGGGGGTGAGGGGTAGAGTGGGTGTGGACAGGAGGGTCGATTTGGTCACCCTGGAGGCCATCATGGACATTCCAACAAACCACACGCTGAGGCTGATGTGCAGTGCACTCAAACCAAAATGGATCACATGTCTTCTGTCCATTCACATTTGCATTGTCAAGGAAGGAGCTGACCAGAAACAGGGTCCCTGCTAAAAACAGCTGATTTCGGGGTTTAGACAGGAGAAGAACAAGAACAAAGTGTGGGACTGGAAGACAAGGGAAGGCCAAGAGCAGGGTCTGTCTGCGGTAGTGGGGAAGGTGATGGCGCAGGAGCAACAGAGAGGCCAGCCTCAGAATGAGAGGGCAAGTCTTGCATGTGGCGGCCTCCCCAGGCACAATGTCTCATGGCATCTCAAGCTGTGAGAAGAAGCTACATCAACACTGCGGAGATGGAACAGGGAAAGGCGGCACGGCACCACAGTGCCCTTCTGTACACTCTGGCCAGTGGCAAACTGCTTTTAAAAGCTTCATTTCCATGTTAGGCTCAAGTCATGAAGAGCAGGGAAAAAATGTCAAACTGAAGCATTTAAAAAACAATCCAATAGGCTTCTTCATTTTCCCTGTAAGTAAGGACCAAATCAAATGTCCTCATCTTTTCACTTTTTTTCTTTACATGAAGAAATGGGAGAGGAGTTTCCATTCCAATACCTGGTGGCTGAAAAGAGTGCAAGCACGCACATACACCTGCATGATTCTGCAGGAGAAGGTAACAAAGGTACGCATTACAGAAGTCTTCCAACTTATCTGTCTCAACAACTCTTTACAAAATCCCCCAACTGTCCAAAATACTACCTTCTCTAAAAGACCAGTCTACCCTCAGGAAAATAAAAAAATGACATCACAGTGGCCGTAAGATACCTACCCCATAAGGCAGCACACAGAATCTCGGAGTTAAATCTCTTCTTATATTTACGAATCTCCGGGGTATCACTCTGTGGCCTAGTGTTGGTGGGATTCACATTGACCACTGAGCCCTTCCGGGTAGGATCTTGCCTTATGGCTTCTGGTCTCATTCCATCACAGGAAAATCCCACTAGAACAGAGTACAATTGAAATTATCTTCTGTACACACAAATGCTGCATCTGTCTCCCTCTCCTACCACATCTAAAGTAAATATTCATATGCTATAATGTCAAGGAAAAGAAATTTGTAAGAAATGTATATGGAAAAGGGAAACTGACTATGCAGCTCATTGCAAGTAAGGCAATGCAAACGAGATGGGTGTTTCTGTATCCGAGGTCTGTGCCTGCACACCACCACCACGTCATGCCTAAGCCATCAGAAAGAGCAACACAAAGTGACCGAGTCCTATTTGTCAGCTGCTTTCTTGTCGCTGGTTTACTTACCCACAGAAGTCACTGTTGTCCCACTAGATGGAGAAATCTGTAGTAATCTGGGGTCTATAAAAGGTGTAAAGGAGGAGGAAGATTTGTGTTTCTGGAGTGTGCTACTAGCGGACTGAGTCTGCAATGTAAATTTCAATTTTATTAATACAAATGACATTAAAAAGATGAACACAAAACATTTCAAGCCACTTCTCTACTGCACAGTTTCCCACTAGCAAGCCCTGTCCCTCCTGCATCATTCCCCCCAAAAGCTCTCTGGGGGAGGGGGGCTCTGCATGTGCACAACACACCCCACCAACAGGCCGTACAACCTGGAACCACCAAAAGAGCTACATCTCTTTTCAGAAATACTGTTCATCTAAGACAGGAATGCTGCGAACTACCAACAAAATCTATATTTCACGCTCCTAGGTTTTTTGTTTTTCTTTTTAAGTAAATAATTAAAACAAAAACTCCTAAAGGAGGTTTGAAATGTCTATCTTAATTCATCAATTTCTGAATTTACTCCTCTGTCTAAAAGAGGCCAATTAACCTATGTTGGAATATTGGCAAATCTTTACTTTGTATTATTTAACGTGAGCCTCTTGCCAGAAAGCTACAGAAGCTTTGGCTACCACCGTTTTAGGTGCATCATCAGTAAACCCATATTGAACAGGGGCTCATTAGTGAAAGGTGCAAACGACAAGATATGGTACATACTTTAGCTCTTTTAGGAGCACTAGTGTTTCGGTTAATAGTGTAACTTAAGACAAAAAAAAAAAAAACACAAAGAAAGTGAAACAAATTGTTAAGTGGAAATGTAATGACAATTAAAAACAAAACAAACAGAAAAATAAACTTGCCAGTTTAGTGAGTTAAGGGTTATAGTAAATACTGTACATTAGAGCAAGATGGAGCCAAGTTTAAATATAAATATAAGGAGAAATGTTGAGTGTAGGTGGCATATATCACTGGAGAAAAAAAGAAAACTTCCGATCAAGTGCTTTAGTCCTGAAATCTTTCGCCCTCCGTGGGCAGCTAAAAGTCACCGTGTGCTAGAGCCCAAGCCTGCCCAGGTTCCCAGGCTTTCTCCTCCCACTGGATATAGCCGCCTGCTGGCAAGCTTCCCACCCTGCCCTATGACCAATGACCAGTCCATCCAATGGCCAGTCTTATGCAAGCCCACCTTACTTGCCCCTGGCTCCTCAGGGGGAAAGGATTATATTGATTCTTTCTAAAAAAGGAACCAACACAGGAGCAGGTAGATACAGGCTGGGAGTAAATGTTTACATTAACAAGACTGGCTGAAGCTACGTGCCACTTTCAACCTCGTTCAACTGTTAGACAAGTGCATTTCAACCAAACTTCCCAAGAAATCAAACTGCTTGTTTTAATTTAGTATAGGGTGCTCAAGGGGGACTCTCTCACTGCACTGGGGGCATAATCTTGTTCCAAAGAGCAAAGCATCACCCAACTAGTACCCAGACTGAGTGAGCACCACAGCCAAGCCTTCAAACGAGCACACAGGATTTCCCACTCAAAATTTTAAATTAAAAGCATGCTCAGATCTTTGCTCTTAACACCCTAATTTTCTAGATTTCCCTAAAAATCATTTGGCCTTTACTTAAACTCTGAGTGATTGCAAATAAGTCCTTTTTAACAGAGTGGGTGAAAACAAAGGATTAACCAATCAACAATCTTCCCCCATCAAAAACAAAAAGCAACCCAGGCCTATTTGAAGGAGATTCCTATAGAGGATAACAAGCGTGTCCAGATAAGGCCAAGTCAGCTTAACCAATTTTTTCTGTATTTTATTTTTCAGATAAAAAGAATCAAAAAAGCAGATTCCACAAAGGACTATAAGAATTTCATGCCAAATACATAATGGATCTGAGAACACAGCATTTTATTTAGACTTTTATAAAATAAACTGAATAAAGAAGCCATGCAACTACACTTATCTAGAGAAAAGTAAACAGTGAACTGGCAAGTTGGAGGGACATT
Source organism: Canis aureus (assembly GCF_053574225.1). Lineage (NCBI taxonomy): Eukaryota > Metazoa > Chordata > Mammalia > Carnivora > Canidae > Canis > Canis aureus. Next base: position 43,935,824 of record NC_135621.1, read on the forward strand.
GATCTAGGGTTACGGGATTTGTATGCAGATCTGAGACATGTTACTTGGGGTTGGGGAGAAGGGTAGGTGACAGAAGAAAGCAGGTGGGGAGGGAGGGGTGAGGGGCGTGGGAAAGGTCTCCTCTGCAAACTAACTACTAGGCAGTGCTGGTCAAACCCTAGGAAAGCAGCCAGCTGTGGTGCGAGACATACCTCATTAGTAGTGAGCTTGTCCTGGGGTGTCTGTGGGGACATGGTGGGTGTCGGCTGGCTGGAGGATGGGGAGGAGGAGGTGGAGGAAGTGGAGGAGGAATGGCTTTGCTGTAAGAGATCTGGCAAGAGGTGAATGCGACCGGCAAAGCCATTGCTCTCATGATGGCTGGCGCGCTTTTGGTCAACTGTACTCTGTAGAAAAAACAGGCACACTCGTCTCGCTCAAGCGCTGCTGAAATTCCCTATGACCCTACTGATAACTGACTTTAAGGTGCTGTGTGACTTTTCAAACTCTGTTAAGTTATCAAGGAAAGACCGGAGGAAACTGGCCGGAATTGTTCACACTTCCTCGCCAAATGCCTCGCCTGAGCCAACAGAATTCAAAGTACCTCATCTGGTGGCCATGGGACTTGAGCAGTGACTACCTAATCTGGTTTCTCTGCCGCACTAGCTATTGTTACCAAAACCACTCGCCTTTTTTTTTTTCTTTAAAAATCTTCCTGTCTAAAACTCTAGAGAGTACCCTGTCGCTTCTTTGAATCCTGGTCTTTTCCACGTTCTTCTCACTGTCCATCCGAATGCATTGCCATTGCATGAAACACACTCAGGAAAAGTCCAAAACACTAGAAAGGCGCCTGTTTTATGTCACGGGAAGTGCATCACTTCTCTGTTTTCTAAGCTAAGAAATGAACAGACAGTTGTAAAGCTGAGTAATCTGAGCCGAGCACATTGGGGTGGTACACATTTAATATTCAACGAGTGAGGAAACTAATGTTTTAGAACACGCAAGAGAGACCTCCCAACCCTTCTGTTCCACGAGGTCCTCCTGTGGCTGATGAGGCGCATCCACTCTTGAACTACTCCTGCCTAAGGGCTGCTCCTGCTGCAGCACTGCGGACACTCAGTGCTAGGAGCGCTTTGCAGAAGCTCTGTGGCTGCTCTGCTACAGACTGGGCCCTGCCTCCTCACTCTGCAAGCCTGCTGAAGGGACTCCCTGTGGCTTTTCTACTACTCAGACACAGACTGTGAGAATCAGCGTGGTGCTTGAATGAGGGCTGCCGCAAAACATGCAGAGGAGCAGCAATGTGGGGTGGAAGACTGCTAGCTACCTTCTTGGCATGCAGCACATACCTGCCTCCCTAGCCCCCAACACTACCCTCTGGGTCTTATTAACATGAAAACAGATGATGATGTAGAAACAGCATGAGTGAGTGAATGAGCAAGTGGGTTAATGACTACAGGAGAAGCTCTGCCTCTAACAACAAAGAGAAGACACAGGTACCTGGCGGACGATTAGAGTGCCCTCCTTGGATGGGGTCATGGCTGGTTCACTTTCTACGTCGTCATGAACAATCATGGTTTTCACGGATTCTGTTTCACCATTGCTCAAATTCAGGGACGACCTATTGAGACAAAAAATCAGAAGTAGAGGGCTATCATCCCGCCAGTCGAGAATATCCTGTTTAGATCCTTCACATTCCCTAAGGCTTAAGACGAGATCAGGCTACAGATATAGTTTCCTCAAGGAAAACAAAAGCTTAGCTCTTCTCCTTCAACAAAGAACTTTCTGCCAGTATGATTTGTTTTTAAGCAAAAACATTTAGAATGAATTCTTATGGTTAATGTGGTTCAACCGAACTGAAACTTCCCTTTTGTCATATCCTCAAATTAAAAAGAAAACAATAAATTACCTACTAGGGTATTGGGGAACAGCACTAACACGCATGTGCACCCAAACAAGGAGAAGGGAGAGGAACAAAAGGCTGCCTGCTGCTGAATCCACGAGAAGTAAATGTTAAGTGTTCACAGAGTCAGGAAAAGCTTGGGAAAAACTGGTTCTAAATGAAAAGTAAGCTCAGCAGAGACACTCTCAGCCTCTCTAAAATACACCAAGGACTGACGCTGCTCTGGTGTCCTCTGGTCCAGAGGTGGCTTCCTCAGCCCCTTCTTGTTCTACATCATCGTCTTCCTCATCTGTTGTCCCGGACTCCTCACTGGATGAGGAGTAGTCTGTCACTTTGTGTGGTGGTCGCACATCTTCCACTGCTCGAAGCTCTTTGGCCAGTGCAGTCAAATCCTAATGCACAGGACAGAAATGAGAGTAAGGCAAAGGGGCGTGTGCAGGGTGTAGTGGGAAGAAAACAACAAATTATGAGACATTCTTCATTTTAACGATTGATAAAATGGCCACAACATCCATTCTGTAAAACTATTTTGTATTTACTAGCATCACAGGAAAGTGAGCTCTTAAAGCTTTTGATAGGAAAGACCAAAAACTGTAAAAAGAGGGAAAAAAGAAAGCCAAAAATGTACACAGTTCAAATCTCCCAACAATAAAAAACATAATCTGCTTATAACAGGCCAACAGTGCTTTTTAAAAACTCTAACATAAAATTCTAGGGCAACTAATGTTGTGAAGGAAAATTCTTGGAGTTCTGCCTATGTAACATGGTCTTATTTCAAAGAGATTATCCAAAAAGCAAGATTATAGTTAAATAGAGCTGACTGAAAACTTTTCTTTAGTGAACCTATTTTTTTTTTTTTAAAGAATTTATTTATTTATTTATGATAGTCACACGGAAAGAGAGAGAGAGGCAGAGACACAGGCAGAGGAAGAAGCAGACTCCATGCACCGGGAGCCCGACGTGGGACTCGATCCCGGGTCTCCAGGATCATGCCATGGGCCAAAGGCAGGTGCTAAACCACTGCGCCACCCAGGGATCCCGTGAACCTATTTTTAACTCCACCTTTTAACAATTTCAAACCTACGAAAAGTGAAAAAGTGAGTATACTATTAATATCTTATTTCATGAAAAAAAAAAAATCTTATTTCATGGAGTGTTAACAACTTGCCGCATTCCTAAGAATGTCCATGACACAGCAAGTGGAAAGTGGAAGCAGCCTGTGCTGCTGTGGGCAGGGGATGAGGCCCTCCCCTGGCACCACCTGACCCACACTTTCCTGCAACACTGCCAACAACTATGAACATCACACAGAAAGGAAATCTACCTTAAAAGACATTATTCAAAAGGAGCTTAATTTCCCATTATTCTTCCATACGGAGACATTTTAATATTCAGTCAAGTATCCACATATAATTTTCAAGCGTGATTATTATTTACACTTGACAATTTCATACAGAAGTCCAAAGTTTCTACTTGGGAATTATATTTGGAAGTAATGACTTTCTTGTTGTTGTTAGAAAAAGCAGGCTACATAGTCATTTTTCCTTTTTCCTTTTTCTTTTTAGCAGTTCCAACTGAGTTTCCTTCACCACAGTTAAGAATATGTTACCCTTCTCTGAGTTTGAGCCTCTGAAATAACAGTGTATTGGACCTTGAGTCTTACTGTCTCATGATTACAACTGTGGCTTTTTAAGAAATTATTTTTAGAAGTTCTATTTAATAATAATAAATATATGCAGCAAATTCTGTGTTAAAAAGAGAAAGCAGAAGCTTAGCACTTTTGAATTCCAGAAAGAACAAAAAGGCAAGTTGAGGGAGGAAAGGAAATGTAGATGGACCGTAAGTTAAGTTTAAGAGGCAGCTGGAATGCTGCTCTGCTGCGGCATTTTTCAGAGATGGGGCTTACCACTTCGCCCTTCAGCGTAGGAGCAGTTGCATTGAGCCGGAGAAACCATCAGTGATGCAAAATGCACAGCACAAGGAAGCACGGGAGAAAGAAGGGGAGGAAGGGGAAGGACAGGAATCAATTCAAGCAAGAAATCAAAATTCCAAAAAGCTTATTACAATCCCACAATGGGCACAGTTACATGGTAAGTTAATGCAACGAGAACTAAAGGCCAAGTATAAGGAAGTCACAACTGTCATTACCAGTACCAAAAGGCAGAATTTAAGTAGAGTTGAAGAAGAAGGTGATATTAAAAAATTTACTCTAAAAGACAGTTTTGTAAATGCCCAGGTCATCAAAAATACATAAAGGTTATTGCTGAGCAAAGAAATAAAAATAAAAGGCTCTTCTTTCTTTTGTACTTAAAAAAAAATTACTACAGCAATGAGGGGGGTATGTGTACAAATGTGTCTAAGGACATATTTCTTCTAATTCCTCCAATCTGTGAGAAGGGAGCCCACAGGAAGGGGCTCAACTATATGTTTTTAATAGGAAGACCTCACTCAAGCTTAGAATAAGTAAAGTTGATTTTGTATAATTCTTACGGCAGGCTTGAGAGGTCTGAAAACTTCTTTCTTTTCTTCAGGTTTTTTCACTGCATTTTCTAGGCGCTGAGAAGGAGAGCCTTCAGATTTGGATGATGCTGTGAAATTCAAGACAGACAAGAAAGGAAGAAACAGATAAACACAGAGCACATATCTGACCCAGTCCACCTAGCCTTTGTCTCTCCCTCCCCTCCCGCCCACCTCTGTTAGCCCCACTCACAGCAGGTCTCTACATGCAGACCCGACTCTGCCTAACCTGCATTTGCAATACCTTGTTACACTATGTCAATAATATAATAGAGGGATTTTTCATTAGCTTATTATTTCAAGGGATGAAATAACATTGAACATGACAGCATCAATGGAGTCTATAGTGAAAGAAGTGGGTTCAAATCCCAGCTCATCACCTTAGACAAGTTACTTAACCTCACTAAATTGTAGCTGCTTTAATCTATAAAATGGAGACAGTACATCTCTCTCTCTCTCTCTCTCTCTCTCATTAGGGTTCTTCTAAGGATTAAATGAGATAACGCATAAAGTACTCACTGTGCTAGGCATGTGTAAGCTCTCAAAAGTGAACTCTTTATTATTAAAATTATGATACCATCAATAACCTGCACCAAAACACTGTTCTGTGATATGCAGTTGTGAAAAACTCACAGGCCTTTTTACATGATTGAAAAGGATCTCCAATATACTGAACCTATAGCCTGATATCATTAATGGGGAAAGGGATGAGCAAAGGTACCCTACATCTCACTCTGAAGCGCTCTCCAGAGCCACTCTGGGACCCAGGGTGGGACCCAGGCTGGGATCCGGAGTTGCTGGATCCGGAGGAGCTGCCACTGCCAGGCCTGGGCACCAGCTTCTCCACTCTCTCCCACAGCAGCCGGGGCTCAATACTGCTGTTAGGAAAAAGAGAGAACAGCTCCTGCATTATCCCAAGATGTAGTTATCAAATTATAAACATGTGCATGATGTGTCCATCAATGTCTCTAAAATGTAGGTATGATGAGAAAAAAAGGCCTATGAACAGCATTTAACCTTAAATTCATCAAAAGTTACAATGACTTGATTCATGGATTTTATTGCATATCTTTTTTTCTTAAATAAAGATTTTATTTACTTATTTGTGAGAGACACACAGAGAGGCAGAGACATAGGCAAAGGGAGAAGCAGGTTTCTCGTGGGGAGCCTGATGTGGGACTCAATCCCAGGACCTCAGGATCAAGCTACGAGCTGAATGCAGACGCTCAACCACTGAGCACCCCTGGAGTCCCTCAGATATCCCCCCACCCTTTTAAGATTTTATTTATTTATTCATGAGAGAGACACAGAGAGAGGAAGAGACATAGGCAGAGGGAGCAGCAGGCTCCATGTAGGGAGCCTGATGTGGGACTCAATCCTGGAACTCCAAGATCACGCCCTGAGCCAAAGACAGATGCTTAACTCCTGAGCCACCCAGGCATCCCTCCTTTTTTTAAAAATTGTAGTTGACACACAATGTTACGTTAGTTTTGGGTATATGAAATATCTCAGGTAAGTTTTTTTTTTTTTTTAAGATTTTATTTATTCATGAGAGACAGAGAGAGAGACGGGGGTGGGGGGTGGGGTGGGGGCAGAGACACAGGCAGAGGGAGAAGCAAGCTCCACGCAGGGAGCCCGATGTGGGACTCGATCCCGGGCCTCCAGGATCACACCCTGGGCTGAAGGCAGTGCTAAACCACTGAGCCACCCAGGGATCCCCTCTCAGGTAAGTTTAAATAAAAAATGTTAAATGACAGGCCAGACACCAAATCTTTATCACTTCTGACAGGAAAAGTGTTACTATTCCTGTCACAGCTCCATACTCAGTTTCTTCTTATAAGAAATTCCACTTATACAATACACAAAATCATGCTGCTTCCAGGCTGCTGCTCTCACTTCTGTCAACGCCTTGAAGAGCCGACACTCACACAGCACACTGCTCTGTACGAGCTGTGATAGAAATGCGACAGAGGGCAAGGGCTAGGACATTCCCCGGCCATGGATGCACCCAGAGCACAAGTTTGCTAGGTCACAATTAATACATAGGCTCTGTCACTGAAGAATCGCATAGTGCGCCATGCTCATTTAAGGACCAGAAAGGCTCTCCGTGGCTTTCGTCTGTCATCCATCTCAGTGCTCCACGTTCTTTCAGGGCTCCCCATGCAGAAGGCTAACTTCAGAGGTTCAGTGACAATCAAGTACAAAATGGCCAATATAGTGCTCTTTTCTTCCCCTACGATGGCACAGGCCAATGGAAGTCACTTGATAGGATGAAAATGTTCTAGAGCTGACTGGTGTAACATGGTAGCCACAGCTACATGTGGATATTAAGAAATGTGACTATTGTAGCTAAGGAAATTTAATTTAATTTTATTGAATTTTAATTAAGTAAAACTCAAATTTAAGTAGCTTCATGTAGCTAACAGCTACTGTAGTGTACACAGAACAGCACTACAACCTAAAAATATTATTTGGCTAATTCGCTAGCTTACTACAGACTGTAAGTCAACCACTGACTTCCTTTAGTAGCCTGTTTGTGAGTTCTATACCAATCCTAAGCACTTGGGACATCCTTTAGATGATAAGCCCCCTCAGATTCCAATTCTCATCTCTGCTGCCTTCCTTGCTGTTCCTTCCACTTGCTCTTACAGAACCAAGGAGTTTTCCTTTTAAAAGTGCTGAAATACACAAATGGATTCAGACTTTTCACTAGAAACCAGTGTGTTGTTATTCACAATAATGGATTTTTCTGGCAGTTTTTCTTTTATAAAGTGATCATCTCTTTACCTCAGATGTTCCATGTTTACGAACATTTTCATGAAAATAAAGATGACACAATATGCTATGCAGTAAACCTGTTCTTAAGCTTCCCTCTTCTCTTACCTAGTGGAGTTTCTTTGACCTGCTTGACTATTTTGCTGTCCACTGCCTTGCAGTGGGGAATCCCGACGGGACAGAACAGGGGAACGAGACGTTGTCCTCACAGGAACCTTTGGGTAGAAAAATATAGCAATTAAAGTATTGAAAATAGGAGGAGAAGAAAAAAGATTTCCCTACCCAAATACATTTTTACAGCACTCCTACTTATGTGAGGATTAATCCCTACCACCACCCACCACCCCACCCCAGCCCTGATCCTTCTCTGCCCTCCACAGATACAATACATAGAGAAAATTTAGTTAAAGGCATCAAAGGAGCCAGGACAAACAGCTTTTCTATGTTTCTATAACATTCAAATGATGTTTGGACTAAAGCTTTGTGGCAGGGGACATACAAAGCATTTTGCTGAGATAATGTGAGGATCAGGAAAATCAGCTCAAAGAAACCAAACAATGGTCTACAAATGGATCAGCAGGAAACAAAGACTGGTAGGAAGCAAGAAAATATTCAGAGGAAGCAAATTCCAAGTGGAGGAAAAATAAACGAAATGAATATGTGCCTTTTGTTTGATTTCACCAATAATTACTAAAACCAAACCAAAACAAAAAATTGAAAAACCAAAAATCCCTCAATTTAAAAAGAAAAAAATCATTTTAAAAGAATTTTTATGTTAAATCTTTCTTAAAAGGCCTTTTCTGAAATTTTTGATATTCATTAATATTGCAAAATAATTTGATAAATGCTTTTGTCTAAGTACTTAAGACAACAGCTAGAATATATTTTGATTCTTTTTTGTTCTAGAAGGATAGTCTTTATCGACTTATTCATATGTTATTCTGTTACTTTGTATTTAAGTATAGAGTTAGCAACAACCATTATAAGCTAACTGGCCACTGGCTGAATATAAGTGTGTTAACTACGGAACTTTCCCCACTGTAAAAAGTTCCTTTGAAGTTTCATTGCCCCTTCATTCTGGTGAAGTCACCATACCCTTAGTCAAAATAAATAATTAAAAGAAAAAATAACAAAAAGGAAAAAAGCAGCACACATCTGTCTTTCTGCTTCTTACCCTTGGAGGCACCTCGTCACTGTCTGATCTAGACCAAGCCTTTTGGGTGGGGTCAGGTACCTCCGACTTAGAGTCAGAACTCTGACTTAGCACCTCACTGCGGGAAGGTGGACATGGGTCCTGAGAGCGAAGATGGTGGTGTGCAAATTTGGGAGGAGAAGGGTCACTGAAGGAATGGGATCGCGAGACAGGGGAAACATTGTTCTTGAGAGATGCCAGGTGGGACCACTGTACCTTACAAGAAAACAAAACACAAAACATTCAATGCGTTCTGCATAAAACGCTTCTCTGGTCAATACCAAATCCAAACCAAGAAGTGAGGGAAGGCAAACTGGGGCAATACAGTCCTAGGGAAGCCAAGCAGAGGAACAGTTACACTTCTAAGTGATGAAGCAGTCTGGGGAATATGATATATAGAAAAAAGCAAATGTACATTTATAAAGAAAACTCTTTTAATATCCAGACTAACATTACAGATAGCAGTAAACATGAAGATTAATGAACAAAACTAAATCAAAACAACCCTCGTAGACCTCTGGTCCTGAAAGGGAGGACAACGTGCTTCATGCACATCCATGTCAAAGTGGAGGCAACAGGCAGAGAGAGAGAGAGGGAGGAAAGAAAAAAAAAAATCACAAGACAGACACTGCCATACATGCAGACCTAGCGATCCATCCCCTCATGGCACCTGGCAGTGTCAGGTTTCAGACCCAATGACCACAGAACACATTTCATGAGCAAAGAGAAACCCCTTATGTGTTGGCAGACTGTAGTAATATAACTTAAAAATACCCAACTTTTCAAATACACCAACAACTTTGCTGCTTTCCTCTCCCAAGTCCTAAAACCTTCAAACCTTAGAGATCTCCATACATGTTCACAGTGGTTATGAAAAAAAGGAATTTGGTTTTATTTAGGAATATTCAATACTACTGTTCCCTCCAATAACTGCTACTGGAGTATATATGCCTTCTACTTGACAACATAAGAAACAGGACAAATAATCTGTCACCTGAGTTAATCTGGTTGCTTTTAATTTGGTAGAACAATCTCTGATATAATCTGTATTTTCTTTATTGTATTTTATCATTTTAAAATAAGTGTTCAAGATTGTAATTTACATAATTCTAGCTACGCTATCCGTTATTCAATGCATTTAATGAAAACTAAATATACCACATCACAACCAGTTTAACCTGTCTGAATGCAAGATTCAGAGTAAGTCCCAAGTCATGATTTCTAGGACTTCTGGAAGAGTGACAAATTCCACTTATTGGTACAATCCCAGAGTGCTAAAATGTTTAAAACTTTCAGGGGGAAAAACACGAAACTGAAAGTATTATCTGTAACTATAATAAAAAATGCATTTTAAGACAGACTCCTATGTGAATAGTGTCTTCAAAGAATGTTTTAAGTATAGATTTCAGCCCAAAGCGACTTTAGGTAGAAGGAGGAAAAGGGAGACTATCTCTAGGCACTGCATTAGTTAATTATGAATATAAAAGTAGCCTACATAATTCAAGAACTCCTATTTTTTAAACTGTTAGTAGCCAAACAGATAAAAATTTTCTATTTGTGGTTAAGTTTAACTTTTGGAACAAAAATTTTAGTCCTGGACTCTTTATACAAGTGATGTCAAACCAACTCTACCAGTCTCTTTTCCCTTCTCTCTGTCCTGCTTTCCTCACTCTCTGGGCTTGTGGGTCAGTCAGCTCTTCTGTGACTCAAGGGACTGCTGACCCCATGTAAATATCTCCCTGCCTATAAAACCTCCCACCCCCACAAACATGCCCTTTGCTTAGGTCTGGTTCTTCCTTTTTCTTTCTTTTTCTTAAGAACTCCCTCCTCACTTGGATTTGTTTTTAAAAATACCACAGCTATTTCTATTGCAAGAATATGAACTTTCATCCCCTGACACATGCAGCTTAAGAACTTGTTCCCAATATTCCAGATGACACGGTTTCAAGGAGCAAAATGTCTAAAGTCACTTATTTTCAGTAAGAGAATGGGGACCTGTGTTTCAAGGATCTTTCAGATCTCTGACATGGGTAATCCCTGTTGTTACCTTTCTTCTCTGGACAGTTCAGAGGGTTCTCTCTTAACCACACGGCCCTCAGTCCATGGGCTTCTCCTTCACCTAGACTATGCAGAATGGTATGGCCAGCCCAATGAGAGGTCATGACTTTTCCCCCTGACCCACTACAGGGAAATGCATACTTAACGTTCTAGATCATACCTTCTTTTGGATCTTGAAATTTTTGAGAATCTAATAAAAGGCCCCTTTCCCAGAAAAATATGCACAGCTGGACAAACCAAGAAATTCTATATGCAATTTCAGGACAGACACTGGCTTTCTAAAGCCCACTCGTGGAACTGGCCAGGAGCCAAGGATCAAAGGTTAGGAAAGGTTCTGGTTCTCCCTCTATATACTTTTGATACTAACTTTCCAAAACCTAAACTGAACGTTTTTTGTATTAAGCACTTGTTTATGAACATTTGAGTTAGGGAAGACAGACTAAAAGAAGAAATCACTCAATCTAGATATTCTTTAACAAGTACAATAAAAATCTTTTTAAAAAATCCTTCTTTTCTCTTTTCTGAAGGTATACTGCCTGTATGTTCATCTAAAATCACTCCTGCTAGTGTCTTTTCCTCGTAAGTATGGTAACAAACCAAACTGAAAACATTACAAGCAGGCCCGTGGCTCAGTGAGCTACTGTATGAGTCTCCTCAGCCCACAGCCACCTGGCTGTTGCTACCTGTGGCTCAGCTGGTCTCTGCAGGGCAGGATGCACAGACTCGGAGTTGCCATTGGAAAAAGACTCTGATCTGGAAGGCACTGGTGGTTCCAATACTCTGCCTGTCTGCTTAGACTGGGCTTCAGGGGAGCTGTGGTTAGTTTTCCTAAATCTATCTTCCACCTGCATCAGAGAATTAGAAGACATAACTCAGTGTTAGTAGGGAAAAGCAGAGATGCTAAAGAAAGCCTGAAGGTGGAAGGGCCCTAGGGATAAGTTTTGTCTTTTCTCCAACTACAAGGAAAGAGAAGGGGGGGCTTTAAAAAAGAGGGAGCAAATAAAATAAGGTTAAAATGTGATTTGAGATAAAGAATACTTATGAAGATAAAAATTAAGCCTTTAAAATCTCCTGCTGGCAAGAATTTTTAGATTATTCATGATGATAAACTAGGGAAAAAAATTAATGTCACAACCAACTTAACCAACAGATTAAAAGATTATCATCAAGAATTCAAAACACATTTCATTCTACCAAGAACACTAGCATTCCAGAATAAGCAGAACACTTATTCCTAGAATCTACTCTCTGGGAGGGTGAGACATGGTAGAAAGATGCCACCTATAGGCCAGGTTTAAATACATTCTAGAAGCTGCCCAGGTCCCCATATTCCTAATATCCTTAAACAGTTACTGCTTCCCCACATCCTTACAATAAGGCTCTGGGTAGTTCCGTAACAAATCATCTTTAAAAAGTTAGTAAACTGGGCTACAGGCACACTTTATTTTCATTGCAATTTTGGAGAAATAGCTAACCAAGCCACTATTCCCTTCATTTACATTAGAAGAAATGATTCTGCCATATAATCTTCTTTCTGTTTAGGTTAGTGTTCATCTGCAATTTGTTAACAGAGGCACTCTAATCATCCGTCTATGGGTTTAAAAACCACTAACCAGGTAAGAGACCTTGGGCAAGTGTCCTTTCACTTCCCCCATCCACAATTTCTCAGCTAGGAAACCAAGAGAGTGGCTCATAACTGGTGCCCATTGTAGCCTTAATATTATACAGTTCCTAAGAGTCATTCTATTACTTTCCAGGGAATAATCAACACTGGATCAATGCTTAAGCAACAGAAGAAAGAAAATACCTCTCGAGCTCTGTCAGCAGGCTCATAGTGGGGCTTAGGCTCCGGAGCGTGATAGCTTGGCTTGCTCCTTTCCTGCTGCGGTGGCGGCGGCTGCTGCGGGTGCGGCCTCCTGTGGTCATGCTGTAGAGACAGGAGATATGCTTGTTCTTGTTGCAACTGCCTCTGGAGCCTCTCTGCCTGCCGGTGCTCCTCCATCTCCCGCCATCGGCACTCCTTGGAGAGGGAGAGGAGAACACTAAATCTATGGGACACTGCAGAGCTCGCCTCTTCTCTGGATTCATTCTCAACTTTTTAAAAAGAAAATGAATGCCCTTTTTCCCCCTTGTTGGTAACAGAGCAAAATGACTGGGATTTTAAATAGCATATTACCTGTGGAAAAATCTGACAGCTTGTTGCTAACCATAATATCACTGGACAGAGAGAGAATTCAATTAAAAGCTGATTTCGGTGGTTTCAAAAGTAAGAAATACTTGACAAAAATCCTATGGCATGTGCTTTCAGCCCTTAACATTCTAGTTTGTTCACCGAATGCCAAGTTCTGTTCAAAACCTTGCTATCTACCAGAGAGAAGTTTAACTCTTTTTTAACAGGAAAATAAATAAATAAATACATGCATGCATGCATGCACGCATGCCACCTTGAAATGTGCCCAAAGTAGCATGACCACAGAGGACGTTTCCATTTGAGCCTGTCAGCCCACAGCACTAACCAAAATGGTCTGGTGATCACCACAGCTATGCCCAAAGCTCAGGGGAGGGATGGATCAGTGAGCCCTAATGCTACGGAACAAGACAGATACAAGGCGTTACCAGTAACATGGCCTGCTCCTGGAGCAGCTGCTGCTGAAGGATTTCCAAGTGCCGCTGCTCCTCTTCTAGCTGTCGCCTGATATACTCCTGTCACACAGAAATTACCCAGCAATCAATTTATCCAAAAGGAAAGTATCAGAACCACCTGAATGGAGCACCAAGAACCATTTGCCCCAATGGTCTTCAGTGGCAATACACTTAGTGAAGAATATATTATAAAGTGCATGCTGAAGGATTTTTCCTAAGATGTTCAAATTGGCCAAGACCTAAAGAGTCTAACAAATGATGATATACACTCCACTGATATACACAAAGGTATCTAAAAATTTTTGTTCAAACACAGCTGTTAAATACAAATGCAAGATTTCAAAGAACCATGATAATTCCTCTTAAGGACGGCAGACTCCAAAGAAACCAAGAGTTTAATTAGGTAAGAAACCAGAGGGGTTCACATTGCCCCAGAGGGCTCTTATTAGTCATTATTTATAACTGGCATAGATTGCCAATTTTTAAAACCCCAGCCCAAAACCTGTTTAATATTAAAACAGAACAAACATGATTTGTGTTTTCTCTGATGAAACAGAAGGTACCCAGAATGACTACATTCTGAAAGCCATGCTCTGTAGACACCAGACTCAGGTGATTTCTCACAAATATACAGGCCCAGGCTCTTCATGGTGAGACTGTGAGACAGTGTGTGTATTTCTAGGGCAGGTGAAGGGGTGGGGGTGGGGAGGAGCCTATTTTTAAGGGGAGGAGAACAAGTCTCTGCAACAATGAAAACAGGCAAACACACTCAAAATATGTAAAGAGGAGAAATCCAGCCTTAAAGTTGCATGCATATTTAAGAGACTAGGAAATCAAGAGACCTGGACCCCTAGAAAGCCTTCCCATTTTCTCAGTCTCTTCATTTGACTCAAATGAGTATCAAGAATATTTTCTCAGAATTCTCAACATTTTTTTGTGAGGCTCAAATAGGCGACAGACATGAAACAACTTTGAAATACAAATGAAAGAAGTTTCCTTCCTTTTCAAAAGGGAAAAAAAGCCAACTACTCCATAAGAGGAGTAGACTAAAGGGCTATGAGGAGAAATTTTTTTCTGAAATTCAGATGATCGCTTTACCATGTCTAATGCTGACCACCCACTTGTACCATGGCACACACTTTAAAATAAAAATAGCCATATACCTGGGCTGGACAGAAGTTTTAGTTAACCAATAATTCTGGCAGAGAGAATGTTGGGTAACACAAATCATGACATACATATTTCCTTAGAAACCCTTATCTTACAAAATAAGTTTCCCCCCAAAAAGCCAATCTGATTCCAACCTGGACTCCAAGCCCCTCCATTGCACATGCTATGCCAAGCACTGCCCTTGCGTGCTATGTGGCCTTCCCCTGCAATGGCTAAGAAAGGAAATCTGAATTCCAACTCATCTCATTGAACTAGACAGAACTGAATTGTAACTTAAAAGATCAAAGTGGCACAGTTGTTTGGTTTTTGCCTTCCAAAACACAAGAACAACCAGGAAATTCACATCTATCCAAATCATAAAGGTCCTAACAAATAGTGAGCACACAGAATTATACATGTACACAAACATGCACACACAATGCAGAAATGACACATTTCTCACATCACTGTTAACATGGGGATTATTTTACAAAGAATAAGGAAAGCAGAATGAAACTACTCTGATGCTATTATTTTTTTCAGGAAGAGGTAAAGAATACTTGCTGTACTCAAAAGCTAATGACTGCCATTAGAACATTAAAGATTAAGTATTACTCTCATACCCTCTTCTCACCATCTAATTACAAGATTTATCCCTAGGGTATTTAATTTTCAAAAGCTCACTTTTACTCCTCTTTGCAGTCCCCAAGTAAAAATTAGAACGTGGAAAAAAACCCAAAAGAACAACTACTACAAAAACCCAAAATACATCACAGCCAATAATGTCAATAAGGTAACAAATGAAAAGTATCACTTAAATTCCTAAGAACTGGAAAACATGGAGAGAAGCTTAAGCATATGATTAGTACCGAGGAAAACAGCGGAATAATCAACTTTGGAAATTAATACCGTGGTTGATAAGCATTTTAAGGATGAATTTCAAGTATTATTTAAATTGGCCCCATTCATATCTTTTTTCTTTTACTAAAACCTAATAACAAAGAATGATCAATTCAAAGACGGGAGAGGTGAAGAGGCTCTGAGGGGCTCACATTGACAGCACAGACACAAAAGTACAGTCAGGTTTTATTTGCACAGGTGGTTCAGGGAATAGAGACTTCTAAATAGACAACTATAGCTGGCATCAATATACTTATTACCAAAACATGATGATCTTTTTTGGCTAAACAAAACCACAACGTTATTAGTTTTTTTGATCCACATCCGTATATACTGCATTATAAGCAACCATGTTTATCACAATATTCAGCCACTGGCTACTTCAAACATTTCTTGTGGTTGGTTTCTAATGTCATTACAGAAAAGGCTAATCATCATCCAGATATCTGGGGTTCAAAGCATGTAAGCCAAAGCCCAGAAGACATATTCAGAAATTTTCTGGGTATCACACTGGAGACGACTCAACGGGTTTCAATGTTTGTAAATGTAAAGATTTAACCGCCCTTTTTTAAAGATGAGACTCAATGTATTGCTATGCTTCAAGTTGTGCTCCATCATTTTGAAACCTCTCAAGTCCTGAATGTGTTGTAGGTGCTCATACACATGCGTGTACTTTTTGCCCCAAATCCCTCAACTCTACTAAGCAGCAAACCTCACAAATTCATGGGTAGAACATTCTCTTGTGAACTAACCTGTTCTCTTTCAACTCTCCTCTTTTCTTCCTCTGCCCGCCTCCTCTCTTCTTCCTCTTTACGTCTTCTCTCCAGTTCCTCCAGACGCCTCTTCTCTTCTTGTTCTCTCCTTCGCTGTTCACGTTCTTGTTGCCTTCTAGCTTCCCGCTCTCTCCTTTGTTGCTAGGGGAGCAAAGATATGCAGTCAGTAGGAATCTTCCCCTTACAGCTTTCATGACAGTTTGCTGACCAGTTACAGGCAGGTGCTAATGAGGGGAGCTCACAGACCCTGGCTCTACTGCCCAGCTATTTCCACACTGCCCCTATGTACTAGCATCCTCTTAAATACTGGTCAAAGGTGGTGTGTGTCTGCGAATCTTCACACAGTGTGGTTCCATTTTGGTGATAGACTATTCCCCATCCTTCACTGTATTATAGCAACCAAGGGACAGGAGATTCTTTATCCTTGCATATCACCAACAGAATTACTCAGGGCCCTTAAGTCAGAAGGAAAAGACGACAAAGGAATAAAAGAGAACAGAAGTAGAGCAAAGACAGGTGAGGAATAACTGAAAAAGAAGAAAAGGAAAGGAAGCAAAAAACAAAAACAAAAAAGGAAAGGAAGCAAATATCATGAAAAAGAGAAACTGACATCAACAAGCATAAGAAATGCTGGGATTATTACTATGAATGTAAGAAACCACTCCTGCACACATGCTTACCACTAGTCTTGCATTGTGCCAAGTGTTTGACCTCCTTTATTCCATTTCTATTATCTAATGTAATTCTCATAACATATCCAGGAAGTAGGTTATTTCACTCCTACTTTACAGATGAGAAAACATGTTCAGAAGAATTAAGTGAGGGACGTCTGGGTGGCTCAGTAGTTTGGTGCCTGCCTTCGGCCCAGGGTGTGATCCTGGAGTCAGTCCCAGGATCGAGTCCCACATCAGGCTCCCTGCGTGGAGCCTGCTTCTCCCTCTGCCTATGTCTCTGCCTCTTTCTCTGTGTGTCTCATGAATAAATACATAAATGAAAAATCTTTTAAAAAGTCTACAACATAAATATAGTTAAAAAAAAAAAAAAGAAGAAGAAGAAGAAGAGTTAAGGGACTTGCCCAGTGTCACCTAACTAGCAAGCACCACCTGGAAGGGCCACTGCCTCTAACACCCTATAGTATTAAACAGACACAACTGTGTATCCCACCAACAGGGAGGTTGGTGCTACTAATCACCAGACTCACTCTGACAGCCTTTCCTAATCCAGGCTAGCCTTTTTTTTTTTTTTTTTATGATTATTTATTTATTTATTCATGAGAGACACACAGAGAGGCAGGGACACAGGCAGAGGGAGAAGCAGGCTCCTAACAGGGAGCCTGATGTGGGACTCAATCTCCGCACTGGGATTAAGCCCTGAGCCAAAGGCAGATGCTCAACCACCGAGCCACCCAGGCATCCCTAATCCAGGTAATCCTATATAACCCCACAGAATAGAATATTGGCATACATTGGGCACCTGTCTGGACACTTGTCTCATCCAGCCCCAGACATCTGTCAATAAAGTGCTTCCACAGTATTAAGTACAAAATTAAACCAATTCTTCCCATGAATATGAAAAATGTTAGCCTCTAGACTCTAGACTAGTACCATCCAACAGATTCTCTGGGATGATGAAAATGTTCTGTCTCAGCATTATTCTATAGAGTGGCGACTAGCCACATGTTGGTATTGAGTACCTGGAATGTGACTAGTAAAAATGAGAAACTTAGTCCTCAACTTTATTTCAATGAAGTTAATTTAAGTTTAAATAGCTACACGTGGCTAGTGGCTACTATGTTAGACTACACAGCTCTAAAGAATACACAGCCATGACATTTCTTAAGACACACACAGGAAGCTGATATTATTACCGCAAAGTTCAATGTAATACTGAGATTATTAAATAAGAAAATTTGGCAACAAAAAAACAAACAAAAAAAGTTTGGGATGAAGCTACTGGAGATATTAGATACAAATATTTATAATGGGTATAAAAGCAAGTATTTATTATAGTTTCAGTATTCCTTTTGGGTTTCCCCCGACCCTGCCCACCGCTGTAACAAGCATTCACTCTTGAAGGCAAACATTTAAAATAATTTCCTGAGAAATGTACAGAAATGTCTTACATGTGGAACCCCTGGATAGAGAGGATTACTTGGTACCTGGTCTCTCTCAGGTGAGTACTACATCACCACTATTCTCAATACAGTCCTGAGTCAGCTTTTTGGCTCACCTTCCTCTCTTATTACATACATTTCATTTTTATTTCTTTTCCCTGCATTGCCTGCTCTTAGAATTCAATGCACAAAAATACAGGAGCTTCCTGTGGGTAGGGGTGGGGCCATAAACAGAACTGAGTTCTTGTCTGTTTAGAAATTACAACTTTACTGGCCAAGTTATCTTTATTAAATTAGAACACCTATACTGCCCCGTACAATGCACTTGTTGCCTGTCATTTGCTAGCTTAATGCCTTTATACTTTTTTTTTTAATCTTAAAAAAAAGAGAAAAAAAGAGGACCCTATTCAAAATCAAATCTAGGGAGGACAACACAGAGTAACCACCTATGTGCCAAAGGACTCAGGAGCTAAGGCTTTCTGCACTGAGGCCTTTCTCTACTGCCATGGTGCTACTTGCTGTTCATGCCACCTGGCCCTGAGCATGGCCTTGCACCCCTGGGAGGGAGGTCTTTCTTTTTTAAAATTAGCTAACAGAAAATAAAACAAACAAAACCATTTCCTCCAGCCCCATGACTTCATGAGCAACATAACAGAAACTTGAGGTAAGAAATCTGAGAATCTCATCCAAGCAGTGTTACTAGAGCTTTCTACTTCAAAGGAAATTAAGTAAGCTCTTTTATTGTGTATCTTTTGCCTTTTCTATTTAGAAGCAAAAAGAAGTGAGTGGTTTTTACTAGTATATAATTTACAACAAATATACAATAGCTAAGAACACAACCATTTTTTAACACTGGTAACAAAAATCATTATATTTTGGCCAAATGGAAAACAGGTTTCTTTGCTTTAAATAGAAATTATTTAATTCCTTCAGTTATTCCTAGCTAGTCATGTTTTCCAAAGGAAAACATCCTCTGACTTTTCTATTGAATATAAAGACATTCAAAATAAAACAAAAAGCCTTCTGATAAACCTAAAACACAAAGAATCTCATTCAATCTGTTTTAAAAGCTTAAAATGGTATGTTTTCCTTCAAGAGGTGAACATGGAAGTTCTGTAGAACCTTCCATCTTGAGGAGTGAGAGTGGTTTTGTGTACTCTACTATTTTTACAGAGATACTCAGCACCGCTTAGTTCTGAAAACAGTCATGGGCAAGGTTGGCAACCATCAGGACACTTTCAGGTTTATAAAAAAGAAATGACTTGCTGGAATACATTGGGTTTAGCAAACACCTGGCAGGCCAGGTAAGAAGGGCCTCACCTTTGGATGAAATGAAGAGCCCACAATCACAAAAAATGTGGACAGAAAGCTATCCAATGAGGTATTATGTACATAATTTTCTTCCAAGTTAGAGGAAAATGGGAGAACGAAGAAAAGGGAAACAAAAAGAAAGGGAAGCCATGTCTACACCCTTGAAATTCCCCCTCAGCTTCTGAGAATTTAGGTTCCAAGTAAATTAGATTAATATGAACAGGTCAAAAGTGGCAAAGAACCTTAAACTTCTATTTTACAACTTTTAGACAACAAAGAAGCCAAAATGGGTTCGAGGGATCCTTTGAGAAGTTATAATACACCACGGAAACCTAGAAAGACAAGTGAGATGACTCAAGGAATACGGCTTGTGGTCCTGATTCTGCTTCCTGGGTCCAAGCCACTTCCCCTCCCTGAGCCTGTTTCCTCACTTGTCAGAACAGAGGTGTGTGCAGTGGGGGTGTGAGGGAGGCAGTGTATATTACCAATTGTCATGGTGTGGAGTTTGCAATGGGGTGTTTTGTTTTGTTTTTTAAGTCAACAGTTGGTGAAAAAAAATTTTATAAAGATCTCGTAAGCAATGAACTGTAAGAGAATCATTCCTCTTCAAAAGATCTGGACTTTACCCTTCCTTGCCCACTATACTATCCTGGGGAGAGTGCCCTGGTATACCAAAATTAAAAGAGAGAAAGAGAGAAGTGAAGAACTAAGATGATAGGCCTCTATATCAGCATTCTCTCTAACAGTGAGCAAGATAATCAATGGAGGTCTAGGAAAAGAAAACAGTGAACTTTTATTTACTTGTATTTGTAGCTCACCCTTTTTAAGATAGCTCCTTTTGCATGTTTTATAATATACATACTTAGTGCAAGGGTATAGAAGTGGATCTATATCAGATTTACACCTTGGTTTCTTTTATTGACAGGATGGACGCATGATTAAAAACCCTTCCAGGCCATTGCATTGTTCTAAGCAATACCTCAGGACCACAGAGACACAGACCCACAACAGTCTTAGAGATGTGCTTACTGCCATTTCTTTATATACTATGCAGACTATTAAATATTCTTTGATTTTTAGATGATGTTGAAGGTCCCCATTTAAACCTGTGGGATCACAGTAGCAGAAAGAAAAACCATGTGCTGCACTTGCTTTTTCCTCTCATTATTAAAAAAAATGCTTTTTCTTTAATTTGAAAGCAAAGCTGTCCCTATCTCTGCTGATGCTTTGGCTATTATCAGTAAGGGCTCCTCCAGAGAGCCAGGAAGGGAAATTACTTCAATAACAGTCCTAGATGGAAAGAAATGACAGGCCGCCTGCCACTCAACCACCACACAGCTGGCAGCCAGGTGCAGTCTAGCACCCAATTCATATCTGCCTCCAGATTCAAATTTCCTCTATGTCTTCAGAGAAGAAAAAGGGAAGGTGCAGAAGAGCAGCAGAGGAGTGAACCAGGAGGAGAGCTGGCTTTCCACATTAGCCCTCTCATCTGGATGCCTTCCCAATCCACTGAGCACAAGTGTGATCTTAGGCCGCCTACTCCCCAGACCCACTTCTCATCTCTCCTCTCCTGAGCTGTTGTCACTTAAAGCTTCAGAAAATGGCAGGACCTCAGGTCACATGGGGTCTAAGTGGAAGCACTCATTCTCCTCTGAGGCAGCAAAGTGGTAAGATAAGATGTGTACAATCCATTTTCTTGGTTGTTTCCAACTGCATTGAGGGCAGGGCTCCCAGTCCAGGAGGAAATCCTGACTACTTTCATCTAATTAAATGCTACTAAGAGGCAAATTTTAAGTCATCTTACAAGTAGCTTTTTTCCACTTTATTTACATTTTGAAACTTTAAAAAAGGTTTACTTATTTGAGAGAGACAGAGAGAGAGAGGGAAGGAACATGGGGGAGTGCAGAAGGAGAGGGGGAGAGAGAATCTCAAGCAGACTCCATATTCACTCAGGGCTCGATCTTACAATCCTGAGCCAAAATCAAGAGTCAAAAGCTTAACTGACTGAGCAACCTAAGCGTGCCTTGCATTTTAATTTTTTAATGAAAGTACTAAGCACTTTAAAAAGTCAAAAAGAATATAAGAGGCTTATATCAAAAATATGATGTCCCATTTCTCCTCACCCCCAATTCTTATCTCCAAGGTATAACCACTTCCGATGCTTCTAGCTTTACCCATAGTATTTACACAAGCTGATTTTTTTTCCTAAAGATTTTATTTATTTATTCATGAAAGACATATACAGGGGGAGAAACAGGCAGACGGAGAAGTGGGCTCCATGCAGTAAGCCCTATATGGGACTCGATCCCCGGACTCAGGATCACACCCTGAGCCAAAGGCAGATGCTCAACCGCTGAGCTACCCAGGCATCCCTAGAAGCTGGTTTTTAAATACCATGTTTGTAAGAGTTAAAGTTTTTTTCCACTTTAGATACCATCTATTGATTTCTCCCAAAAAATATCCATGATACAAGCACAATCTTATGCTCCCAATCAAGTCCTGTGACAAGTTCTGGTTAAATGAAAACCATACTCAAGGCAAATTTGAGTTTTCTGAGAAGCTATTGATTGCTTTATTTTTGCTGTTGTTTTCATGTGTTTCACTGGCTTTCTGTTGGTCTATCACAGATCATATGTGAAGTCTCTTAATACTACCACACACCTCCTTCCAGTGTGGTCAAAGTCAATCAGGTATTCTTTCTTTATTCTTAGAGATTGAATCTCATAGCCCTATCCTCCCCCCATGCCAGCCAACACCACCTGCTCTTCAGATATTCCGCACTTGCCCACCAACTTACTAGGAGCCCTTCTGAGCTCTCTCCTATACAGGATTCCGTTTCCTAGAGCCCTTGTTACCTTTCCTCTTCATTTGCTGAAACACATTCTCCAACAGCTTCTTGAGGAGGCTTGTGGACAAGGCAAAAGGTTTTAGCAATTTTGCAGGCCAGGCCCCAGAATCTTTACCCTCACAATGTACATATAATTTTGACTGAGGGAAGGAATTTTTCCCTCTGATTTCCACAAGTATGCCTAAGTTTCCAAAAGTGCTCTTGGAGAATCTCCAACCATTCAGACTCCTGATAGTACAAGACTCATGCACACCTCTCTAACCTGCTTCCCCCTGACTATGGCTTTCAGAATCATCTCTTCATCCTAGACATTTTTAAATATCAAGACAATGTATAGAACTCTGTCATCTACACTTCCTTCAAGGTCTTTTTTTCTATTTATATTGGAATCCCTTGTGTCAAAAACTTTTCTCAGTGCCCACAATCTTGGCTGTCCACTCACAGGTAAGACAGTAAAAAGTGAACTATAAAGGCTGTGGAGAAGCACTTGGTAACTATTAAGCTTTAGAGTAAGGTGATGTAAGGCAGCCTGGTCATTTTACAGGGGTCTTATGTCCCTTGGGGATCCTCCCAATCCCCTCTCTGTGTTGGGCACCAAGTGGCATCTGTGATAAGTGTGGCTGCCAGCACTATGGGAGCGGAAGTGCGTGTGCTTGCAGGACCTCTCCTTCCATGTCCTCATTGTACTGGGATTCTCCATGTTCTGAGGCTTTGCTGTTTACTGTTTCTAGAAGTCTGTATCTGCTCCTGCCAAGGACACCCAGCGTAACAGCCTGGCTTTGGCTGCCTGGGGTGGGTGAGTCTGACTGTCCACATATACATGCTTCTAGCCCCACCTGTTGCTTCTCATTTCTTCCAGAATTTGCAGTACTAGCTCTCTTACGGTCTTCCCTCTTCCATGTACTAATTTCCACAATTTGGTTTCCTTTCTTGTTCTCATTGTCCTTGTTGTTTATGTTTTTGTTTGTTCAGTCACTTTACCAGGATTTCTCAATGAATGGAAGATAAGCATCATGTTTTTGTTCAACTGTTTTCCAAAGTCAATATAATGGTTATTATGTAATTATTTAACACAGTTAAAAGTTATTATTAGTTTAATTCAAAATGTACACCATAAAATAACAGTAAGCAAACTTCTTACAAACAAGAACAGGCTATAACTGATGCTCTCAACTGTCAAATGAAAACCTCTGAGAGGCTCTTTCTTCTGTTTCCTATGAAAGTATTATACTCTTGGTTACTAGATGAACACACACACACACACACAAAAACCACCACAAACTTCTTGAGAGCAGGAATCATGTTTTGCTCATCTTTTTCACTTTGTGGTAAATATCACAATACTTTGAGTTAAATCTAACCCTCACACTGAACACATGGCATCCGAGACAAAAATTACTGTGATTTTTGTGTTCAACATTTAGCATTTAAAGTAATAAAAGACTAAAGAATCTGTTCATATCTCTAGGTCCTAACAAGATTCAATCAAATCCTAGAGTCATCTTTTTGAGATCCCTTGGAAACCACATAATGGCTTAAACAATAATTATTACATTTGGATAGTGTCTCATACTTTATACAACACACCCTTTTACACTTCAGGATATTCTATAAGGTCCTTCAAAGTTCTTTCAGGTGTCTCTGAAACTCAAATTAAAGATCTCAAGCCTAAAGGTCCATTTAAGAATGGGCATACATTTCAAGAACAAGTCCTTTCTTTCCAGAGATGCACCTAGGACTACAGATGACTGATTCATCCACTTGAGAAATATTAAAACACCATAATGAGCACACAAAAATAAAGTAGACACAGCCCCTCCCCTTCAAGTCTTGTAGGTAACACAGCCACATGCTTTTTAAAAATCCACAAGACAATGTGAAAAGTGCTAAGTTTCCTAGGACTAGCCCACTAAGCAAGTTCTGGTTTGGTTTGCAAACCAACTGGTTGACAAGACTGATGGCTAAAGTGAAAAAACAAGGTAGTTACGGATTCCTCTTCCACATTATACTTTAACATTTGAAACTGTAAAATGGACCAAGAGCAACATTTTAAATTGTCAACCATAAAAACCACTACACTCAGAAGAGGCTCTCAATTTAAGGGAGGAGGGATAATTAAAAATTAAAAAAGCCCTTAGTAAACATATCTTAATAGACGATTAATGTGAAAAGCTGGCCTCTTACAATAGAACCTCAAAAGAAAGTAGCCAAAAATAAAACATATATGCCATCAACTAAGTAACATCAATTCATACTGGATTAACCTTAAGCCTGTGATTTCAAATAACAAAACCTAGGAGACTCTAACAAACATGCCCTCTCAGGCTTTCCCCACTAAGAATGATTAACATGATATAATCCTGTGAAGCATTTGCAAACTGATGCCATCATTATTTTCTTAAATCACTCTTTGAAAACAAAATCAAACAAACTGAAAAACTGCATGATGCTGTAAAGTGACTTCCAAATCTTTAAAATTGTAAAGAGATTTCTTTATTTCTTAAATTTTCCCAAGCATGCCTAAGTAAATATGTACTTATCCAGCAATGCTTTAATTAGGTTCCCTTTCTAGTTTGGTACTTAAAAGTAATGCTTTCATCTCACAATTCTAAAAACTTTTCTATGTCACACTGATAACAGTGAGGTCCATGTAAACACACTCTACTAGACTTACTGGCTTTAGTAGAAACTAACTGACTTTAATAAACCAGTCTGTTCTTCATGTTCAGCTAACTCCAAGCACTTCTGAGGTACTGCACAGACATATCAACAAACACTGAGGTTTTTTCATACAAGTTCTGATGAGGCCTTAGTAGAGAAAGTATTTGCTTCTTTCCAAAGACAACCCTTCCTCATCTTTAGGCAACAAATTAACATTTGCTGAATTAAGCGAACTCTGACAAAATTTAAGTGTAAATATAACCAAACTCTAGACTAGGATGCCAAAAGAACACCTGAGAACTTATAAGGAGTTCAGAAAGACAAGACAGCTAGCTACCCGCTGTCAATAAATGGAGCCGCTGACTTCACAGAAAGCCAGGCCTGGGTTGGAGGGGTACTTGCACGCCCTAATGTATGTACCACAGCTGGAACTGTCAAAAAAAAAAAAAAAAAAAGATGCTAATATATACTCTCGATGTGAGACGATCATGTCTGCCAAAGGCCTTTGTGTAGGCAAAGAGGGGTGAGGGAGTGGCTCCTGTTTCTTTGCAATACATGAAGACTCTGGAGGAAGGAGTCCACCACATCTTCCTTCCAAGATCTCACAGCTAACAAATCTATGGGGCAGTTTATTAATTTTTTTTTCTTAGAAATTTTTATGTTTTCTGACTACTATAATTTAGATTCACTACTGATCTCGCTTCACACAGAGAAGTTATTTTTCTCTTGCTTTCCTTTGTTTTTAATTTTTTCCACTTCCACTCACCTCCCTAAAATTTTAATTGCTTTAGAATTTGTAGAAATGATAGAAATGAATATAAGCAAGCATGGGTTCTCTTGATGAAAGAAAAAGCAAATAAACTGCTGGAGCTGATGCTAACTTTTACCCTGGATGTGGGGCAATCAAAATCACAAAGTAACAAATCCCAACTCTAGGGCTAAAATAGATGACCATGTATCATGGTCATCTCCCCAAAGGGGAAAAGACTGGGAAGAGACAGAGAAATGGGGTATTTTAACTTTTTTTTTTTTTATAAAGGAAAGGATAAATTCTAACCCTGAAATAAAAGTTTGGTTTTGACTCCTATTATACTAAAGAGATCATTTATACATGGTTTAAAAAAACCCAACCAGAATGTGCTATCATTATGATGGCACAAAAGGCCTTGCTCAAAACAACCCTTCCCTAAGAAATTTTCTTTTCTTGAAGTTTACTAAAGTAGCACACCAAACCACAGATAAACATATCTTGCTTTTAGTAATAATTTGGTAAACTTCCATGAGATCAAAATGAAGATGCATAAACCAGACAGGAAATTTAGTGAAATATGTAACAGGTTCAAAAACATAACCAAAATATACCAACTAACATAGTAATCTTAACTTAGACTATTGATCAGGTTTGTTCTTAATATTTGTATTGAAACTGAACAAAGAATTGAGAAAACATGCTGCTAATCAAATATGTGGATGCCATGGGAGTAGGGAGAAATAGTTAACAGATATCAAATCAAGACTCAATGGAAAAAGAGCATAAAAATTAGGATAAAATGACAATACAATTAAGTATTCTTCATTTGTGCCTGCCTCTCAAAAAGGTAAAGAATGGAATGGGAGAAAAAGCTGGCCTGTGAACAACTTTTATGGGAAAAAAATTAGCTAGAGGTAACATTCTATTTGAGGCAGAGGTAGGACAATGCATCTAAATATGAAAGGTAATATTATCATATTAACATTTTTGATGCAGGGGGTCATTACCACATGGGGTTCTGAATCTGGATGCAATACTTCGAGTAAGTGGAGAATACCCTAAACGGGTCCTAATGAGAGAACTGGGGAGCAGACGCAACCACTTGAGGAGCTGTGAAGTCCAGGAAAGGACTGGACTGAAGCTGCCAGTGTGAACTTGGCTGCCTGAGCTCAGCATTCTCCCCCTTTCAGCCTGGGACCATCCAAAAGCAACAAGGAAAATGGAAAACAGAAATAGAAACTTAATTTCCAGCAAAACTGAGAGACAGCCTTGACATTACCTGTGTTGACTTCTAAGACCTCCAGTTCAAACAGGAGCCAAGGAGGGGGAAGTGGAGGAAGACAAAGGAGAGGGATCCTAGCAGCGGCACATCTCAAGAAGCAAAGAAGAGGGGAGTATAAAACACACATACTGATTTCTTAACTATACATCTCCATAGTTTAAGGACCTGTAAGGGGCAAAACCACTCACCTGCAAAGAGGGTTGAGAATCAGGATGGTGGGTGCCAAGGGTCCTTAGTCCCAATGAGCCTGATTTTGTGGCAGTTGCCAAGAAAGGAGAATCTGTACACAGTTTCCCTACAACCTCGACATTTGGGCCATTTCTTTTTGCCAGTCACCGACAAATATTATTATCTTTCTTTTTTTTTTTTTAATTTTTTAAATTTTTATTTATTTATGATAGTCACACACAGAGAGAGAGAGGCAGAGACATAGGCAGAGGGAGAAGCAGGCTCCATGCACCGGGAGGCCGACGTGGGATTCGATCCCGGGTCTCCAGGATCGCGCCCTGGGCCAAAGGCAGGCGCCAAACCGCTGCGCCACCCAGGGATCCCCTCTTTTTTTTTTTTTTTAAGTAGTCTCTAAGCCGATGGTGGGGTTTGAATTCATGACTCTTTATATCAAGACTTGAGATGAAATCAAGAATTGGACATTTAACCAACCAAGCCACTTAGGCACCCTTGTCCTTTCAGTTTTAATTGTCATCTATCTTATGACTGAGGCTATCTCTATCTACTTTGTTAATAACAAAGGGAATCTCTATTCCCCAAAGAGTTCTGATTGAAGCTTTAATGCCAATAAAGGGCTAAAAACCATTTATGGTTCAAATATCCCCAAATATTCCCAGAATTACCTTCTGGGACCTAGAGTGTAGACAATGCTTACTTACCCCAGGGTAGTAAAAAGGAGTGAGATCACCAAGAATACAAATCAGTGGATTCTATTCATGCAAATGTTTTGTTTCCTTTTTTTTTTTTTTTTTTTTTAAGATTTTATTTATTTATTCATGAGAGACACAGAGAGAGAGAGCAGGCACACAGTCAGAGGGAGAAGCAGACTCCATGCAGGGAGCCTGACGTCGGGCTCGATCCTGGGTCTCCAGGATCAGGCCCTGGGCTGAAGGTGGCGCTAAACCACTGAGCCACTCAGGCTGCCCCTGTTCCTGGTTTCACACCCAGCTCCATCTTTCCTGGTTAAGAGGTGCCAAGAGGTGACTGTGAGTTTGAACTTTTACTGAGAAGCTGAAATTAAAGAGCTAATTGAAGCACGTAAAGTACAAAGTTCTCAGCATACACATCCCTAATCCTCTAGTCTTTAACTAATAAAGCAAAAATGGCTGTCAAGCTTTAGTCTCTCTCTCTGGCCAGTGCTGGCCTTCACTTTGCAATCCTCCTCTTCACGAGGCTGGATAGTGGACACTTGTCTCATTACCACTCGGCCTGAAAGTAACTTCCCTGGCATGTGTTACAAATGAGCTCAAGCTGGGATCCCTGGGTGGCGCAGCGGTTTGGCGCCTGCCTTTGGCCCAGGGCGCGATCCTGGAGACTCGGGATCGAATCCCACGTCGGGCTCCCGGTGCATGGAGCCTGCTTCTCCCTCTGCCTGTGTCTCTGCCTCTCTCTCTCTCTATGTGACTATCATAAATAAATAAAAATTAAAAAAAAAAAAAAAAAACAAATGAGCTCAAGCTAAAGTTCTAAACCAACAAACTAACCTGTATCATATCCTTAGTGAAAGCACAGCCCAAGATTTAAATGAACAGTGGAGAATATTGCATAAAGTACTATAAGTAGCCAGAGCCTCAATACTCAAGCATTCTCACATATAAAGTCCAAATGGTCAACATGCAACTTCAAAAACCCTGGACCACTCCGGATTCCTGTTATGTTCAAAGAGCACCAAGAAGAGTCTTAAAAATACTACAGAAGAGTTTGCAGTTAAACTGCAAAAAGAGTTCTATAACCATCAGTGTCCTTCCTACAGAGGCGGGTTAAGTCCTATGTTTTCTTCCACAAGCTTGTGCTGAATATTTCCAGTCTCCTTAGTTTGGACAGGCACTGGTTTTCTAAACTAGGAACAGAGTATAGTTTTCAGAATTCAGACTATAAGCACATAAAACAAAGATTCCTCCAACCCCAAAATACTATTAAATAATGGGTAAGATACCATGTGTTGTTATTTACATTAAAGTCCACTGTTTAGTATCAATACAAGGCTTTCTTGTTGTTTGGGTTCTTTTTCTGCCATAAGAAATAGGAGTCAACAAGGTGTATGAACTAAGGAGAAATGGAAACTACTATGAATGAGAAATTTGGAGCTGTGAAGTATGTACTAAAAAGAAAATAAAAAGTTTTTTTTGAGTCCCAAGTGAAAATAGAAATAACATTTCTATGAATTACAAATGAAAAAGCTGTGGGTAACCACAATACCAATGTTAACAGTATTAATGAATTAAATGAGCAGGTAGTACAAAAGGTATTTCCCCACTACAGGGTAGAACTAATCCCACTACATTAACAACTAGGTTACAGAACAGCAGGGTATATTACACCCAATGTAATTTTATTCTCATCCCTTATATCTTTTTTTTTTAAGATTTTATTTTTAAATCATCTCTATAGCCAACATGGGGCTGGAACTTACAACCTGAGATTAAGAGTTGCAAGCTCTACCGACTGAGCCAGTCAGGTGCCCCTTTCATCCCTTACTCTTAAATGTACCTACAGGGGAGGTATTTATTTTTTAAAAACCTCCCAAAGTTAAGGCATTTATAGAAAAAAAATGTTTTTCTTGTGAAGAAGTCTGAAGTTTCAGAAAAATATGTACACATGCACTTGGACCCAGAGGCCAAGAGAAGAAAAGAAATCAGGTCAAGCCTGAGCTCGCCAACTTAAACCACAAACAGAAACAGCCTTTGCAGAACTGGTATGATGCTGTCTCTGGGCCCCTGCTGTTCTGCATCTAAGCACGATATGATGATGAGTAACTGTGGGGCAGGGCCTGAAGCTTTTACAAGCAAGGAAAACATTTCAAAAACCACAAGGAAGGTGAGGCCTCCCAGTCCCAAAGCATAAGCTTTCCTTCTGAAGTGACCTGCGTAGTGAGGCCAGGGAAAGGTATCATGTCAGGAGGGCACAGAAAACATTCCTTCAAGTGTCTGGCTACAAATGTGAATAAAAGGAGAAAACCAACTGGACAGCTCCCTTTTCCCAGTTTACCTCTTCTAGTCGCCGCCTCTGTTCTTTCTGCTGCTCGATGCGTTTCTGCCTCTCTGCCAGTAGCTGCCTCTTATACTCTTCCTGCTCCCGGAGCTGCTGCTCCTGCAGTAGCTGCTGCCTCCGAAGAGCCTCAGAACGTTCCTTGTTCTCCTGCTGCAGTCTCAAGAAATCCCGACGAAGTGTCGACTCACCAGGCACATTGACAATGGAGCTGGAGGAGGAGGCAGGACTTTCAGGGCTGTGCACAGATCACTCTGCCCCCCAGAGGAGACCAGAGCCTCAGTGTGCTGCTCCACTTCTCATTCATCCTCTTGAGTTCCTCCCACTCTGAGAATCAGCTAATAAACCCAGGGGACTAACTGCATCTACAAGTCTACAGTATGACATCTTTCATCTATTTCACAAATATCTCAAACTCCATTCTGGATGTTTATTCAACAAGACATCTCTACTTAGGATTCTCACATCAGCTCAAACTCTGTAAAAAGAAAGTTGAAAATCCCTGTCTTTCACTTTCTCAGTTTCTCCTTGACCACCTTACTTCCCACCAGGTCTTTATCATGTATGCCCTCCCATTGCCTATTTCCAGAGTCAGCAGCTGAGCCCAAGAATGAGACACAGCACAGATGAACAGTACCACTGATAGCTGGGCTTGCAGCTGAGAGCCACTGCTCCACTTCTAATACCAAATAACATGGTACATCAATCTCCTTAAACTGCCTATTTCCTTGTATCATACTTCCATCCAAAACAATTACATTGCTCTTCAGTTCAAATTAAAGTATTTAATCTCAAATGGATTTAAATATTCTCCTATGTAAGAGAAAAAGGTATTATGGAGTTGTATCAATAAATTTTCTTATCTCTTCCTATGCTCTCTTCAAACTCCCAATGCCTGTATATAGGTCCCCACAGGTCTTTGAACATATCCTATAGGCCTCCTTTTGTTCAATGAGTCAAATTATGTATAGCTGAAATCATGAAGGACTGCCAGGTGAGACCATTATTAAAATTTTAAAATCCCCTATTCCCTGAATAATTTAGTTACTATAAGGTTCATACTACCAAACCTTCAACCTTCTGTTTCACTGTACCTTGGGAAGGCACAGATAACCAAAACATAGACTATGAGTTGGATCAGGACAGAATATACACCAGTAGAAGAAATGAAATGCTAGTAACCACACCTGTGGGGAGAGCAAAACAAAACAAAACATTTTGGGAAAGACTGCAGTGTTTTTCAATGGAGGTCCTACTGGCCCATGGGTAGGACAATTCTTTACTCGTAGGACTATTTTATACACTGTACAACATGTACCGTCCATGCTTCCTGGAGCAGAAAGTGCCAGTGGCAAGCTTCCTTCCCCCAGAACCAAACACAACCCTACACATTTCCCAAATAACTAGCGGAGGGGAAACAATGCAATCTTGGTAAAGCACCACGGGATAAGAGGAACCAGAGAGGGACAATGTTTATAAGAATCTTTCAAAGAATGAACAAGAATGAAGAAATTAAGGCACTTTCAAAGTACTTTAAAATTTCTTGAAATCCTGGCAAAAACATAGAACAATTTCTTCATAAAGCAGGGAGCTGAACAATGAGTGGCCTTATCATTACCTTGGCTCTCCTTCCTGTTCAGGCACTTCCTCCTCTTCTTCCTCACTCCCACTGTACTCATATTCGGTTTCATCTATAAAGAAAAGAGCATGATAAATGGGATAGTTACAACTCATGACACATACAGGTACAGGCAAGCATCTCCAAGAGCATTACAGCAGAAAATAAACAGTATGTCCTTTAATGAAAAGGACAATGCACACAGTGAATCTGAGGGAAGGAAGGGTGTGACACCCAATTCCCACAAGCAATCCCCTGGGCTACCCTTCCTCCCAGGAGAAGAGTAGATTCCAAGGCATCAACACCGTCGCTGATGGGATGCACTGCTGAGGGGGTACAGGGCTGTGAGAGGGGCTTTCAAGCTCCTGATGTATAAGAGAAGTCACACCCCCCCCCCCCCCAAAGCATCAGCAAATTTGGAAAGTCCCACCAAAGCCAAAATGCAAAAGAGAGCCTTAACTGCCCAAACTAAGGCAACCAGGAGAAGTCGTTTGGTTATTGTTGGCACTCAGGGAGCTGCTTAGAGCACAGCAGAGGGAAAGGTCTGCAGGACTGGCAACAGCTGAAGCACAGGAGGTACTCAGGGCATAAAGACACAAAATCAAATGTTCCCACAAATTCATCTCACAAAGATGAAGCCAGGGAAAAACTGATGCAATGACAATAGAGCAAAAGGAGACCAAAGTTGCTTCTCTTTCAGCAGATTAAGCACAAGTTTCAACACAAGCAACCTGTTTTCACTTCAACAGATTTTATGCTATTTTTCCCAAAAGTAACAGTCCATTTTATTGGACCTTGTATCTAATGTCAGCACTGCACTCCAGAGAGCAATTAAATCTAGAAAAGTTGAAGAGATTTATAAAACAAATCTATTCACAAGTAAAACTTATTTCCAGCTTTTTTCAGAGATAAAGAAGTTGAAAATCAGTGTCCTGGTAAGAAAAACAAGTCTGAGAACTTAAAATGGGGTTCAGTCTATATTATATATAATTGTAGAAAAATATATCTACAAGTTCATCAGTCTCTATGACATTAGTTCTTTTCATTGCTAGACAATCCAAACTATGTAATTTCAAAGAACCTAAAAATAGGCTAGCTTCCAAAGGAAATTCCAACCTGAAGAATCTTTAGAATCCTTCAAATAGTACTTTGTTATGTTTAAAATTGTGTACTATGAACCATTCCTTACTGATGAGGGGCTGAGGGTATTTGAAAGGTAAATGAAGGCAAAGGAAGGGGGAAAAGGTCATTGTGACTTGGAAACTAAAAAATGAAGATAAAGTGCTCCACTGTTCCCACCTGCAAATGTGCACAGGACTCCAGGCTGAGCACTTGGTAAATGCCTGGCACAGCGAATGTTCCAGGACTTTGAGCTATTATTAAGAAAGTACATACTGGGAAAATAATCCAGTGTACAAATAACCTTTTCCCAAGGAAAAGCTTTGTTTTCAAACTTTAGTTCACTTGTTGCTAACTGCATAGCTTAACGTACAAAGCTTAATTACTTTTATAACTGAATATGCCAGAGGGCCTAAAAGTTGCTGTGAGCATCATTGATGATTTAGCTCCGAAGACTGAAATGAACATGTAAAAAGCTTGGTACAGACCTCCTAAGAGGACTGCGAACAACTCTTATCACCTTGAACTTAAACTTTTTAGTTTCTTCTTTGGCCTTGAAGTTTGAATATCAAGAAAAATTCTTTATCAAGATGCCAGTTATTCAAATGTTGTTCTGTCAAGTTATGGTAAGAATTCATAAAACAGAAAGATCAACATGAGTGAGAGGCCTCAGGGAAGGCTGTGAAGACAGTGATGAAGCCTGACTGCACCTTGCTGGACAGAGGGAGACAGGGCACTCCAGAAAGGTGGACACAGAACATGGAAAGATATAAAACCAAGATACTGGGAATAGAAGGGAGCCTTAAATTAGCATGAGGGCATGTTCATGCTGTGCCGTAAGGAGAAAAAAGTAGTCAGGCACATACGTGGCCCAGGCCTAACCACGCCACCTGCACAGAGTAAAGCAGTACGAAGTCCAGAAGGTTCTTGAGCAGGAGAGAAACAGGTGAACACACTGATGATGATGTTCACAGCTGATGCTCAATAAACCCTGAGTGATGTATTCAGAACACAAATGCCCATAACGAAGTAAAAGGGGCAGCAAAGACATGCTCCTGTGGGGGAACAAGAGAAACATCCCTCTGTGATGACCAGACACAGTGCTGTCTGTCTGGGGTTTGCCTCGTGACCCACCATGCAGCTCCAATCCACTCTACCCGAGCCACGGTGGACCTAGGCTCATGATTGACCTGCAGAGCAGAGACCAGCAAATCCAGCACTGGCCAAGAGAGCATACACTCCTGGCTAGAAAAGGAGTGACCTATTCTAGTGGGCAAAACCCTAAAACATTATTTTTTAAAAATGAAAATAAAAACAAGTTAATACCTTTCTCTCCTCTCTTCTTTCTGGTCCGGTCTATATGGTCCTTAAGCTGGATTCTAACTTGCCTTTCATTTGGCTGATCCCTTATAAAAGGATGTTTCAAAAGCTGCTCTGTGGAGGGTCGCTGCATGTAATTCTTCACCAGGCACCCTTCTATAAAACTAAAAAATTTCTTTGACCTATAAGAGGAAGTAAAAAAGGTCATCAAATTTCCACTACAAAGAGCAAAGCTCCAAAATATCAGTAAATGTTAGTCTGAAAACATACTAGAGCTACAGAATTCACCATGAACATTCTGCAAATGCACAGGAAAGTATTAGGAATTTGGGACCACTGTGGATAAGAGCATCACTTAAGCACAGTTTAAGAATTACACATCACCGACAACATACCACAAACAGAGCTTTAAAGGAAGTCAGATTTAAATGAACTGGATTTAAATGTAATGTTGCTTATTAATCATTTAGTCACTGGAAAAGGCAAGGGGGTAATAGGGAGGTTTTTGTGAAAATAAAGGCAGAGGACAGCAGATGTCAGGAACCTGGAAGACAAGGACAGACATAGAGATGAGGAGCCGGTAAGAGACCAAATGCTGGGGGCTCTTGAACCTGTTAATATGACAGTTCCATCAGAGTTTCCAACTGCTTTATCTGTCAATTCTCTATGCTTAATGTACAAAGGTAGAAATACATAATAACTCTGAGGAGGGCAAGGACTCTGTAACCTGAATTTACCCTACCAGTTACTTTTACTTTTGTCTGTTTCTCCATGCCGGGCACATGATGACCCCCGATCCCCAGGCTTGGCCGAGCCACTCACCCATCCTGGCTGTTGAGACTCATGTAAGATTTTCCTGGCAACGTTTCACTCCTACATCCCCAAAGTTAGGAGCCTTTCCTAACTTGTCTTGTTTGCATTTAATAGACTGTATACTTCATGTTTATGTTTCTGTCTCCTCTGCTGGGGTACAGGTCTGGAACCGTTACCTATTTTTCAATTTGTTGACAATGCCCAACACTGAGAGTGAGCAGACCACGAGAGGTATATAATAAATTTTTGTTGAATGAATGAGTTTTCAGTCTTTAAAAATGTAATTTAGAAAATTAGTTCAGTTCTTTCCAATTATTTCACTGCTTTAAAGAATCATTTCCACTGTCTTGTATTTGCATTCAAAGTTACCATTTTTTTTCAATTCAACAAATATTTATATATCAACAGTTTACATTTGTTTATGCTAGGCTCTCTAAGAAATACACATAGGAAATAAAGTGGGGGAAATCTATGTACACACAACAGTAGATGGGTAAATCAAACTTACAGAAGAAAGATAAGAACTATTGCTATGGAAGGTTAGACATCAAGAAAAAGTAGGATAGTTGATATTCTAGAGATGGGGGAGAGAACCCTCCATTCCAACATGAACAAAGGCAGAAAAGTACCAGAGAATAAAGAATCATTTTCTGATGTTACTATGAAAAATGGAAAAGAACAGAAAAACAGGTCAGGGTCTGTTCAAGAGAAGGGCCCTCAAAATCACTCAGCAAAGTTGTGACTGGTTAATGAGAAACATGGAAGGTTCTACACAGTTGTAGTGCATCTTGTTCTAGCATAGAGATTCCTAAATTCCACTGCCCACAATTTGAGGACTTTATCAAAAATACAAATACCTGGATCACTCCTCATACTTAAAAAACCAGAAACACTTTGAGACTGGAAACCTAAATTAAAAGATTCCAAAGACTCCTAACTCTGGGAAATGAACAAGGGGTGGTGGAAAGAGAGGTGGGCAGGGGGTGGGGGTGACTGGGTGATGGGCACTGAGGGGGGCACTTGATGGGATGAGCACTGGTTGTTATGCTATATGTTAGCAAAGTGAACTCCAATAAAAAAAAAAAAAAAAAGATTCCAAGGGGATTCTAATGTAACATGTCTACAAATTAACATTTGGGAAATGATAGTCTATAATATATTCTTTAAAATCAATGGTCAAAGTTCTGCTGGAAGAGAGTTCACTGATCACTTCTCCAAGACCAGCAGGATAAATATACATTGGTGGATAGGAAGACGGCAATCAGAAAGGAGGAAGAACAGTATGTTTGCAATCATCTCATTTTTTAGAATACTTGGGTAAAACGACAGCAATGATGTAAATGGATGAAAATTCATCTAATCAAGTTTAGAGAAAGTTTTGTGTAAAAACACAGGGAAAACTTGTCATCTAGATCTTCTCTTTACGTTGCTGTATTATACACAGAATGGTTAATCCCAAACTGCAAGTAACATATCAGAGTGGGGCTAGCTGACAAGACTTGTGAATTGGGAGATACCCTGAGACAGAGCATAAATTCCATTTTCTAAAAAAATAGCATTATTTCACTTAGCTGGATAGTGTTACCCCAGCTGCACAGCTTACTCCTTGATGATGCCCACTGTCCACATTTGGTTTCCTTAGGGTTGGCCACCACAGATGTCCAGAGTTACCAAATTTCAATACAAAAGACCAACTGGGTCTAAAATCCTGGCAACTGTACAGTCTTGGAGAACTCTCTAAAAACTGGAAAGTACAACTAGGCAAGCTCAGCTATCTGGAGTTAAATATGGTTAAAGACAATACAAAAAGAATGAGAAAAATCCTGCCAGCTTTGCTGGGAGAAAGGGTAGGGAGAAACACTGAGGAACAGGAAGAAGTATGAAAGAGTAAAAATACGTGTGTGTGTGTGTGTGTGTGTGTGTGTGTGTGTGTGTGTAATGCCCACAGATGGGAAAAGAGAGCTACAGGACATCAGAAGATGAGCAACCAAGAAGAAAAGAGCTGACAGCAAGAGCTAAAAGACCAAATCCACAAGAAAAGGCGGCTTGATTGATACTGAAATTCTTTGCATATTTTACAACTAAAGTCAGGAACCCAAGAGGAGACACACTTACTGGAAAACCAGTGAGACTAGTTTCAGAAGGGGAAAAAAACCACCATGAGAGTAGGTGGGCACTAGAAAGATATGTACCCAGGAACACACAAACAGAAGAAGGGGAGAGGGCCCACATGCATGAAGAGCTTGAGTGGAGACAGAAGTGACAGAAAAGCACTCAGAAAAAAGTTCAAGAGGAAACAAGTGAGCAAACCTCTCAGGCAAAAACAAAACACTACCCTTTCCCTCAAAGACTTTTAAAACTAAACCAAACTAACTCTTGCCCACACTGCTACAATTAAAGCTTTCACCAGGGAGGGTCACCATCATCTCCCTTCACTTTGATAAGGGATCTTTGTTGAGCAAACAGGGCTGCAGGGAGAAAGAAAGGTGGCAGCCCAAAGACAAGACAGGACCATTCCTTTCATTTCTGGAATGAAAAAAGATACACCTAATTGCAATGTTTTGCAACAATTACCATAAATGCCTTCATTAAAATTAAAATTCAAATCCTAGGGATCCCTGGGTGGCGCAGCGGTTTAGCGCCTGCCTTTGGCCCAGGGCGCGATCCTAGAGACCTGGGATCGAATCCCCCATCGGGCTCCCGGTGCATGGAGCCTGCTTCTCCATCTGCCTATGTCTCTGCCTCTCTCTCTCTCTGTGACTATCATAAATAAATAAAAATTAAAAAAAAAAATCGAATCCTATTTCACCTGTGAAGCTGCAAAGTCAGTACAGCTTTCCTTTGGAATGTGAAAATGCTTAGCAAAGTAGTATACTTAAAAGTGGGCTTAAATGTTAAAATGAAACTTTTTCTTTAACCATGTTACAGTGTTTCCTATGGTCACTGTTACTATTCTGTAATTAAAAGAGAATTTTTATCAAGGAAAAAACATTTTTAAAAATACACTTCTTTACTGGTGTTTCAGGGCACTGGCTCTTAGTTCTTTGGGAACTGGAATGGCTAGAATTTGGTCTTGGAGTGAAACTGAAAAGAAACAGTTTTTTGTGAAAAGGAAAGAGCAACAACAACAACAAACCATACATAGCTTACCATTTTTTTGACTTCAGCCTGGGAGGAGGGTTTCTGGGAATGAGAAACAGTGCTCTCATTGGATGCATGTCACAGAGAGCTGGGGAGAGGAGACGGTGGCGTCAGTATGGCACTTATTTTACTCATTCTTAATTTCTAGGCCTCACTCAAAATATCAAATGCGCTATCCCATCATCTGACTGACAATCTTTACATCAAGGCAGTCTAGACATCCAGCTATGAATCCTAGGGCATACCCTGAGTTCCCCCATTTAAACACAACAAAACATGAAGAGGTCAAGAGCAACAAGAAGAATTTACAATTTCAAACTGACAGTGGAAAGTTTTTGTAAATCAAAAATAAATACAGATTCACAGTCTTAAAGGAATAAACAGCTTAAGTTTCTAAACCAAGTTTTTAAACTTTCTGTAAGATCGCAATGAAAATAATTATATTGTCACAGGGTCATTGTGAGGATTAAATCAGACCCTGGTTGTAAAGGCAGTCATACAGTGCCTAGACACAGTAAGCTCAATGAAGCCCTCCAGAAATGTTAACTGTTCATTTGCTGTAATATTAGGAAGGAGCAAAGATGAGAGAATAAAACAGACTATTTCCTTCCGTGCAAGTACTGTTTGTGTTTCTATTACTTGTCCAATAAAGCTAAGTCAAGTGCACTTGCACGCATTAACATGTTACAATAGGTAATGTGCATTTTCATATGTTTATTTACGTTCATGAGAATTTTACAAGGCAGCTGGGAAATGGGGGCCAAAGAAGACAATCTATTCCCACCGTGAGAGAAAACTGAAACAAAGGATCTAGGCAATTCGTCCCTGCCTCAATTCCTCACATGGAAACATGAGGAAACACATGGTAGTCAAGACTGACATCCATTTCTGTATTGCAAACTAATTTTTAGCTGTTGGAAATTTC
The DNA here is from genome assembly GCF_053574225.1 of Canis aureus. Taxonomy (NCBI): domain Eukaryota; kingdom Metazoa; phylum Chordata; class Mammalia; order Carnivora; family Canidae; genus Canis; species Canis aureus. The sequence goes on from NC_135621.1 coordinate 43,974,825, forward strand.
TTTCATTCATTCAACAAATATTTATTCAGCAGAAACTCTGCAGCAGACAAGGATACATCCTTTGTATACCCCTTTACTAGGGGGACCAGCAGATAATGCTGTTTTGTCTCTTTGTTCTCTACAATTCTACCAGTCTCTGCTCAAAATTCAAGTTTATGACACTGTCATTGATTTAATCCAAAGGAGAAACAAATTTCACAAGTAACCAAAAAGCAAAAAATAAAACCCCAGCCTTATTCTACAGATAAAAAATTATGCCTCTGTTTGTAAAGTCAAAATGTTAAGTATCACTAAAATTTCATGTGTTAGGATTTAGTTTCACTAAAGTTTAAATTGTAAAATGAAACACTATTGCCTATTATCTGATGTCAGCCAAACTTCAGGTTACACATCTGAATACAACTTAAATAAAAGGTAAAATATAACCCACAGACTTCAGGGATCTTTAAAAGGAATAGTGGGTGCCAAGAATCCTTTCACATCTCAAACTTCACTGTACTTATGCATCCTTCATCTGAATGTCCCACCAGGAACTGCTTTACTCCTGAAGCTGTTCTGTCTGAAAGCTTGAAACTAGGATTAAGTCACATGTAACAACTGGGCTCAAAAGGAAAGAAGACTACTTACGGGGAGCACCTTCTGCCATCTCAATGGCTGTGATGCCACAAGACCAAAGATCACTCTGCAAAAATAAAACAGTGTGTTACAGGTACTGGATCAGATATGAAACCACTAACTTAACACTGCCAGTTACTCACACAAATGATATAAAGGCATTTTTCGGTATATAAACTGAAAAGAAGTTTGCCAAGAAATTAAAAGCAAACACATCTGTAACGAATACCTTCCAAATAAATGAATGAAAATATAAAGATAAAAACTGGTATGCTAATTAGAACCACTCACATCTAGGACTGAACTAGAGGTGGTCCATGGAAAAGCTTTTCTTTAACTGCCACCATGTGCTCTGTTCAGTATGTTTTCTCATTTCTTTACATTCAATACCTTAAGACTCTTGGCCCAGATTTATGTTTAATTTTGTATTTTATGTTACTATCTCAAATTTAATTAAGATGTTAAAGTTTTAAAGGCTAACTTAATGTAACACTGTATGTTAATTATACTTGAATTAATAAAATCTAGCATAGTTCAGTATTTTGAATCACACTGCTAAGCCTCTCCACTCTCCCCTCAAACTTATAATAAGGGGTGAGCAATAAGCTGCCTTTCTGTGCATGGAATCTCTTCCTTCTGAGTCCCCTGAAATATTCATCTTCAGATTGGAATTTTAACTGTATTCCCCACTCAGATACAAGTTCTGTGAGAGCAGGAACTTTTGTCTGTTTTATTCACCTTAGTATCCTCAGAATGGTGACTGGGATGTAGTAGGCACTCAATAAACATTGGCTGATGAATGAATGAAGTTTTATCAGCCAATTTCTTAAAATCCAAACAAGATTTTTAAAAGCAAACAATGGGTAGTTATTACCATTAACATTCTCTTCTTTATGTGCAATTCTAATGAAAGAATTACTTAAAGTTGCTTAGTTTAAGCGTTTTCTAAATAACCTATAATTATGCTACACAATTCAAACATGTTTGATTACAAGAAGGATAGGCCCAAAAATTTCTCCCTTATTTTTATGAGTTTTTTTCCTACTATAGAGCGCAAAGGAGGGGTTTCACCCAACTTGACCCAGTGACTAATCTTAGCAGTCGTGGGACATGCAGACATTCCATGCCACCTGGTGTGATGCAACACAAACCATACTCATTTCCTAAGGCAATTTTCCTTTCAGGTTTTTCTTGATACTAATTGAATTTCTCCAGTTTATAAGAAACAAAGTAAATGCCTTATAAAGATTATAAAGTTAAAATTCAAAAATGGTAAGGCATATCTGAACTGTAGAATAGGCCTCTTCAACAAGTCAATGTCATGAAAAAAAGGAGAGGGAGTTGGTTAGCCTTGATTAAAAGATACTCTGTGGCCAAACTACCAAATACAATGTTTGTCCTATATTAAACACTCCTTCAGATAAATCAGATATAAACCAGTTGGGTCTAATTATAGATTCTGTATAAGAAATTATTTTTCTTTAAAAAAAAATATTTATTTGAAAGAGCACAAGTGAAAGAAGGAGCAGAGAGAGAGGGATAAGCAGGCTCCCTCCTCGATGTGGGCTCGATCCCAGGACTCTGAGATCATGACCTGATGCTTAACCAACTGAGCCACCCAGGCACCCCAATAAATTAATTTAAATTTAATTTACTTAATCATGACAATATTTTGGGTATACTAAAAGAGGTTTTCAAATTTTGGAGATAACAAAATGATGTATTCAAGAGAGGAAAGTCATACAGTCTATATATATATATATATTTTTTTTTAAGATTTTATTTATTCACAAGAGACACAGAGAGAGAGGCAGAGACATAGGCAGAGGGAGGAGAAGCAGGCTCCATGCAGGAAGCCTGATGTGGGACTCCATCCTGGGGCTCCCAGATCAGGCCCTGAGCCGAAGGCAGATGCTTAACCGCTGAGCCACTCAGGCTTCCCTTCATCACCTTTTTAGTTAATCCACCTCAAGCAGAACTATGAGAACTAACTCCATAATACTCCAGCATGTGAAAACATAAAATAAAAATTCCTCCATACCATATGCTTAAAATGAGTTTCATTAATTGGGTATTTGTTAAAAAAAAAAAAAAAAAAAACTAAAATACACTGGAGAGTATAAAGATATGAACTCAACTTTGAATAACATTAACAGGTACATAAACACTCTGACTCATTTAATTATGGCAAAACAAATTTTTTTGTAATGATTTTTGTAAACATATTCAACCTGAATCTGATGATAAAACAAATATGGGTTTTACACTGGAACTGAAAAGTGTATTATTGATACAAGTCCCTAGAGGTCACTCTAATAATTTAAATATATTTGTGTACCAAATCAAGCTGTAAAGCTCTTTAACAGTACTCTAAAATTTCACATAGATGAAACTATTGCTATATATTCCGAAAATATTTTAGAACTATAATATCTGATTATAATATATTCTTCAAATTTAAAAGGACAACAAACAGGGCAAAGTATTTAATTTACTCATGACAAAAAGTTCTATGCACAAGACAGTGTCACACTGCCATGAAAGCAGTGTACTCAGGAGAACCAAGGTGACAGAAAATGAACAACGAGACAGCATCTCAATACTGTGCTGGAAAATCTGCACCTGCAACAAGGTTCCTAAGTCATCCTCACTGCAACAGCAGGAAGGGATGAGGGGTGTGCAATTTGTAAGCAGAGCCCCTATCCCTCAGGAAGACTAGGGACCCAATGAGGCCAAGAAAGCAGGTGCCTCTTACTCTGTAATCATAGGTGGCATCTGGGTTCTCATCACAGGCAATAACCTCAGGAGCCATCCAGTAGGGGGTGCCTATGAACGTATTTCTCCTCCCAACGGTCCGGTCAAGCTGAGCACTCACGCCGAAATCAACTGTGGGAGGAAGAAAAAGGAAGGGGTAGAACATAATTAACAAACCACAAGATGAAGAAATGTGAGGAGGAGGTATCTGCAGTATAAACTCAAGGAGTAATAAGACTTCATGGACATGCAAACACCTTAAGATCACCAGCATCAATAAAGAGAACGGTCTCCAGAGCAAAGCTGCCCAAATGACAAAATCTTCTACCAGTTTGCCAGCTCCTAGGAGGCCTGGATCCAGCCACTTCCCGGAGTTGCAATGACAGTGACCTCCAGAGGGACTTTTAGACTAATTAGGATATTCAGTGCTTGTAGGAAACATACCTGCCACAAATTAGGATCAAGTCATAGAAAGCTCCAAGTTCAGGAGAACTGACTAACACCCATGTGACTTGGCTTCTTAAGCAGCACTAACCACAAAAAGAGAAGAAACCCACAAAGGTTTTCTGGAAAGTACACAGTAATGAATTCAATAAAAAGAATCTAGCTAAACTACAAATATACTAAGACATTCTTCTCAAAGTACCTGGGACTTCTGATTTTTCAGAGTGACCCCCACATCCCACTCAGCTGAATGATGATGGTGGTCTAGAGGAAAGTTCAAGGATGGGAGACAGAGCTAGCAAGAAGATTATGGTCCCTAAAGGAATGTTTGCCCACGACATCACTATGCACACTGCTATTACCCGTAGGACTGCATGAGGGGAAGCTCCTGCCGAAGGGCCTATGGAGGGCTGAGATCACTGACAGGGGTTGGGTAACAGATTCAACTTCTGTAGGCAAAACATGCTCAGGAAACCACCTGACCAGGAGGTAGACTCACATGTTCTGACACAGACACATATGGGCCAGGCAGTACGTGCCATTTGTAGTAACTCAGACAGTAGTCACGAGTGATCATCAAGTGATTACAGAAGAATTATCACAGTCCTAGCACCAGGGGGCCAGTGCAGGAAACAAACACAGCTTACAGAGTCACCGAGAATGACAACAATTCAAGTGCCTCCCATTTAAGCTTTGAGGGGATTTCCCAAATCAGCACACTCTTCCTCCACAGATGGTCAATAAATGGAGGTACTAGGCAAGAAGGCAATAATGAAGATTTCGTTTTTAAGGTTTAACTACTGCGCCTAGGATTTTTGAAAGATGGACTAGAGTCTCATAAGCGTAAAGAATTTTTTTGTGTGATACCTTAGTGGAAGAAAACTTAAGGCTAATTGTTTAAAAATTTGACAGAAACATTATATAAAAGTGGGATTAAAAAAAGTTCAAATCCGGGTAAAGGAAACAGGAAATAGAGAAGATCCATTATAAAATCACCTCCAGGAAGATACCTTGGACTCCATCCATCTATGCATAAATTTACTGAGTATCTAAGTATATTTAAGGCACTAAGCTAGATGTCAGATAAGAATGCTCTTGTAAATAAAACATCATAAGTTGCCATACTTCCAGAATTTATATTCCAGTACGTAAGTCAGAAATATAAGTAAACAAATAGCTGTATAATTATAAACTGTGATCAGGATTAATGAGGAAACAAACAGCGTATCAGAGGGTCAGGGAAAGACTCTGAAAGGAGGAAAAAATCACAACTTCCAAACTGCCCCCAATGGGGAACAGTATGTGCAAAGAACCGTGTGGGACATTGCAAGGAAATTAAAAAAAAAAAAAAAAAATGAGTGAACTGGAGAAGAGAGAGGTGAGGATGGTCGCAAAACAGAGCAAGAAAATAGTAGGGACTATGTCTTTTTATGGGTCATGGTTAAAAAAATGTATATTTTATTACAGTTGAAACAGGAAGCCACTAATGGTCTTTAAGGAAGAAAGTGCCGTGATCTGATTCAAACATTATTCAGTCTATTATATGGAGAGCAAAGCACAGGGGACAACCCTAGTAGAAAGGGAGGCTGGAGCCAGACAAGGCATAAGCCTAATTCCCAGAACAGAAAGAGAAAATGTGGCTAATAGACTGAACTTTTAGCTAAATGCCAACAAGGTTGGGAGTGCTGCTGGTATGTACTAGGGGCAACTATTAGATCATGTGGCACATGCATCACATACCAAGCTTCACCTCTGCATTCTCGGTCAGCAACACATTCTGGCCCTTGATGTCTCGGTGAATCACGTGATGGATGTGAAGATGTGCCAGTCCCTGAAGAGAAGAGACAGATCTGAATTTTATTCCTTGTTGTCGCAAATAAAGAGCCTGGAACACACTTTTGATAACAAAGTGGACATACAGAACTAAGGTTTAATGAACCCCATTTAGAACATACTACAATTCAATTTTAGTACATTTTCAGGAAGATATCACCGATAGTACCACACAGAAAGAAGTATCCACTCCCAGGTTCCAACAGGTTAGGTCCCCCGTGTGAGCAACATGACCAGTTTCTAGCCACTCCTTGAAGACACACACTAGATTACCATCTGCAGTTTCTCTGCTGTAATTTGTGCTATTTGTGTACAGGGTGGTTCCTTTCCCACGCTACACGTCCATCTTTCAGTGGGTGACCCTGTGGGTATATGTGAACTAAACCCATCCCATGGGAAAAACAAAGAGCCAGAGTGGGGTTTCATTCAAGTCCGGCTCTTGAGCACTGCATAGTTTTCCCACCACATAGTGACAAATTACTAACTGCTGATCAATCCCACTGCCACCCCAAGTGTAGAACAATTCTGCCATCGAAAGAGCTTTATGTTCAAATAAAATTTCTTTCTTTCCCAAGGAAATAAACCCTACTGGGCATACAGCACTTTCGGATGACCTTGTTTTGGGAAGAAGGCCCAAGAGCATGTCACTTATGAGAGGTGGTGGAAGAACAAAAACACATTTTGCATCCAACTATGAACTGAGAGACAAAAATGTGTCATTCTCACAACTCCCGTCCTTGTTCTGTCTTTAGTTAGAGAAGCCAAATGTATAGCTTGCCTCCTTAAGATACAAACAACCTATTTATTCTGAAACGTCTTAATTCAAAAAGGCTAGATCAGAAGTACAGGTTTATTTAATATTCCTGTTTGATTTTTTGTGTGAGGTTTTATTGTTATCAATACTGTGTAGGATATGCATTAAATTTAACAGCTGCTCTAGAACACTAATTTTTCTAACACCAGGGGTTTCTAAACAATAATTTACTAGTCTGCTTATAAAGCAGAATAGAGCTTACTTGATGGCTCTGTTTATTTTTCCACCACACAGGATGTGCCGTGTTATACCACAAAGCACTGACTAGGGGGAAAAAGCACTAAAAATATATGGTATGTTAGTGCTATAGTTAGGAAGAAAGTCTCTCCTTACAGCATGGCATAATTCTGAATAGCAAAGAATAAAGAACAACAAAAAAAAGTAGCTTTCCTAATTCTTTCAGAATTCCTACTTTTACTACTTTAGTTCATTTTAACTCTCTTAACTTTCCCAAACTCCTTCTATACAGGACTGTCTTAGCAAACACTGTGGCCTGCATGCACTCTTGTTTCTCATGAGCAATAAATATAAGAAACATCATCCTGGTCCCATTGCTAAAGGGTTGCTATATCTCCAGGTGAAACCCCTCAAGGTGTGTCTAATAGCTTGTAGACAACATGAACTCGAGTTACAATTATTCTGAACGAGCTGTCTGAAAAGAAAGAATGTACATTCAACTACTCCCATGGCAAAAGTAAGCCACAATTATCCCTCCTTAGCAGAGACAGTCCAAATAGAAATACTACACTAAATACCAACCTAGAGCAAATGCAGCAATGTTTCAAAGCTAAAAAACATTTTTCCTATAACTATCATATTCATGGACATCCAGCAAAAGAACAGTCAAAAGCTGTCCCTTCAATTCTGATTATGAAAGACTGTAAGAACCCATACACACTATGAATATCAGTTTCTACTAAAATGCATCAAAAGCTGTATAGACTGTAAACATGGAAGTGGGTTGGAATGAATATGCACTGGCTTTGTTGGTAAACCTTTGGTCTCGGGGTTCCAGTGGGCAGGCCCAAGAGAACTTTCCTGCTTATGTCTGAGGCCTATAAGCTCATGACTCTCAATCTTTTGAAGCTCTTAACATAATAACAGCATATGAATCTAACACCTACGAAACAATGAGGACAAGTTTTGCCATTGCAAAAATAAGCTAACCCAGCAGTGTCTTTGAGAACCCAGGTTATCCGCTTGAGCTGGTTCCTTCTGTTCTCATGACAGCTCTTCTGTCTTCTTACCATATTGCTTACACTTTACCAAAGTGGATTCTCAGTGATTCCTGTGAAAAGCATTCACTAGCTTGTGACACACTGACTCTTCCAGAGGCTTGTTTTTAGTTCACTTAGACTTCTGTCATAGGAAAAACTCTCACTCTAGATGAAATGTAAATGAAGGAAATCTTTGTTTCAGGTGCCACCAAGGTGGAAAACATTTGATGTATCTCAAAACAATGTCCATGAAGCTATTATATATTCAGGTCAATCAGGGCCTCAAACAACCTGGGCATCTTTGAAATGATGCCTGAGATCAACGGAAGTAAAATAGCTAAATATACCTATTACATGATAGGTAAACAATGCCATATATATATGTTTATATATATATAAATATATATATAAACATGTAAATTATCTTTGATGGCTGAAATACAGTTGATGCCCGCCTAGGACATTTATACTAAAATCTAGTTCTCTGTTTGAGAAATCCCACACTGGAATTATATATAGAAAAGGTATGTGTAAATATGTGTTTATAACAGAAAATAATGACAAAAATGAATATTTACTGACAATCAATTATGTACTTAAATTTTACATTAAATGATTCATACACACCAACACAATGAATTCTCGTAACAATGGTACTTCCCTCATAGGACTGGTATCTACATTTTATAGAAGAAGGTTAAGTCCTGAAAGAGAAGTAACTTCGCCAGGGGTGTGCAACAGGTAAGAAGCAAAGGCAGGACTCAAACCCACATCTGACTCACTCTATAGCCACTGTTCTCTCCCACCAACCATGCCAAGAGCTTTATTTGTTAACATAAATACATCTGCCCACTTGCTGAGCTCCTTCATCCTAGTGCAAGGCAAGATGCTTCATTTTCCCCTTTTAGACTCTGCCTCCTGTAATAACCGAGAGAGACAGGACCCTCATGTTTTAATAATGAAATCTGAGAATGATTACAAAAAGAGGATTACATGCTCACCCCCTACAACTAATTTTCTTCAGGGAATTGCTTATTTTTTCAAGGGCTTCATAAAATATCTAAATAAAAAGTAATTAAAACTCATCTCTGTGAATTCTAGCTGGCACTTTTTTAGACCTACAGTCCTTTATGAAACTTAAATACAAAAGAAGGGTAAATTTGCCTCTAAGAAAAAAGCAAAGTAACGGTTTTTTTTATTAGTGAGAGAAACATAAGAATTAGAATCCAGTTTAACTCCACAGTCTTTATTTTTTAAATGTGGTGGGTAAATAAAATCCAACCAAGTAATTTAAATGTGTAATTAAAGGGGTAAAGCAGAGAGAAAAACTGGGACAGCTGGCCAGGGGAAAGAGGCCCAATGGTAACTCACAAGCACTTTTCAAATGCAAAACGTACAGACCCTTTGCCTGTAGTGTCAGCATAGCTCTACTACTAAAAGCAATCATTTAGAATCTGCTAACATGGTAGTTTAGAAACTTTAACATAAACTGGCTTTCCAATTGGCTGTAAATAACATTAAACAGAACTTTTCCTTGTAAATACTGCACCAGATTCCAATAGTTAACACCAAAGTCCACAAGATGATTTTGAAAGCCAGCGTTTGGCATCATTAATATTGATTCATAAGCTTACACAAAGAAGTCCTGTAAAAACAATAGTTAGAGAATATTTCTCTTCACTCAGATTTTCTTTTTAACACCTGGAGGGTGAATTCAGGGAAATGCAGAAAAACTATTTTTAAGTCTATTTTCTTTAGATACTTGTCACAATCAAAACCATGATGTAGCTTAAATAATCAAACCCAGCTAGTTACATAGAACTCTTGGCTGTCATGAAAAGAACAATCTGTACAGTTATAACTAATGCAAAGAAATATTTCAGGCTAGGAAAAGGAAAATGGAAACACAAAACCACGCGCAGGGTTATCACAGACATGCATTTCTCCTTACCCTCAGGATTTCTCTGGAGATGTAAGCTATCCAGTCTTCCTTGAGCGTGTTCCCTTTGGTGTTCTTCACAAGGTCTGTAATGGACCCAGCCCCACAGAACTCCATAACAAGCTACAGGGTAGACAAGACACATAGTGACTAGCACATCCCAGCAACCAGTGAGAGCACCACCAAGATTGGTACACACTGGAGATGAGTTGGGAAAGCAGGGTCCAACCCCTTCCACCTTTCTTAAAGATCTGGGTACATAATCATTTCAGAAGCATCCAAATGGCCGAGAGCTCATTTCACCATCCAATTTATTCACTGTGTAGGTTTGGTTCAGGAGATTAAGACTTTCTGGTATTTTACAGTACATCCCCCAGTGCAGATTCTGAAGTATTCCTTCTCTCTCCTAAGCACATGGGTATGGGAGGACCATTTTGTCCTTAATCAGTGCCCAATTATCAGAAATCTGATAGAGATACTCTAGCATTTTTTCTCATTTGCCAGAGTCAAAGATATTCTATCATTTCACACATTATGATTCTCAAATTATTTTTATATTAAGAGAAATGCTATTTTAAGCAGTGACTAATTTTAAAAATACATTATTTACAATACCTAAATGTTTACACAATATCAGCACAAGTATGTTTTTTAAATACCTAGAAAATGAACTGAATTAAACTCTCCTTAAATTTTAACTTTGATTTTGGGAAATGAAGCTAAAGGTGAAAATTAAGACAAAATATTGCAAATTTTCTATAATGGCTTTAAAAAAAATTATAAAAAGTATTTATCGTCCTGCTTTATTAGTCCAGTACCTTTGGCATAACTAATGTGGTAACCATAGCTCTGGCAGCATCTCAATGTCATCATCTTTAGTATAGATGTGGTTAATAAGAGGGAAGATTGAATGTATATCAATTCTAGAAGTTTCCCTAGAAATTTCTAGGCATTTACTGTTTTCAATGAACTATAATCATTAATACTAATACTGACAGAACTCTGTTTTCTTGTGATTTGTCCCTTAATTTCAGGTGGCAAAGAAGATGCATTTAGTTGAGCTTCCATATTAATTAATCTCCATAAACAAAGTTTTTATTGTACTGGGTTTTATTTTTCCAGCTCCTGATTTTCTGGCTATCGGTTACATTCCTTTTAAAACACACCATTTTATTCTTGAAACATAAAGTTAACTTATTTCCATGCAATGTGAAATCAATGTAAAAATAAATATTCAGTAGACCTTTAACCAAGAAGGCCAAGGAAGATAACAGGCACTACCCACTTTGTCTTTGCTTTTCTCTCCCCTCCCTCTGGAAGGTCTTTCAAGTCCTTGTAGTACAACCAAAGAGGAAACCCCACAAAATGCTTGGGAAACATTTGCTTACCCAGAGTTGGTCATCATGTCCTGGAGGGCTCTTTTTAATGAAAGCACCATAATATGTTGCAATATTTCTATGATGAGAATATTTCTTCAGCATATTTATCTCCAGTTTGATTTCTTCCTCTTCATCCTTAAGAAATAAAAAATAAAATGTGTGGCTTTTGAATGTCATGATTTTAACTTCCACAACCATGGGCAATAATACAAATTCCAAGTCCCTCTTGCATGGGAGGGAAAGACATTTGCTTTATCCTTGTGACAAGAATCGGGGACTTTGACAGGGCTCATCTTTCGAAATGTGGTCACAAGCTATGCAAGAAAGACAGAACTATAAAAGTTACAGATATGTATAAGAAGTAGATGAAGTAGCTCTTCTACTAACTATGCCCTCTACACTTCAATTTGCTTATCTGTAAAAATGGGAGGGAAAAAAGAGAACTGATTGATACTTTTCAACTAATTACAAGGAAAGACTGTTTCTTTTCTAGAAAATGTTTGTGAATATAAATCATCTGGCACAGCTACAGCAGAGAAGGTTCACCTGTAACAACCTTGCACACAAGCATTACCTTCTGCTGTGGCCACAAGCAAATTACAGAGTCCAGACCAGCCCTGCAGGCCCCGGATAGATGGCATGCTTAATGAGATCCTCTACCCCGAAAAGAGATTCAGGTGAGTCTGGCAAGTCACAGGAATAAAACATCATTCAATGATAGCAGGTTGTTTTAAACTTGGCTCATCCCCCAGCCTCTTGCTTTTATTTAAGTAAGATGAGCAGGGGAAGAAATGCAGAGTTTGTGTTGGAAGATCAGAAGAGAGATGAAGGAAACAGATGGTGACACAGGCCTGGAAAATAAAAATAAGTTGCCCTTGTGGATGGGGAGGGCTGCCAGTCTCTGCCTCTCTGTTTCCTACCCCCCTGGGGCAGAGCCTGCAACAGTATGGGCATTCCTCCCTTACTGCAAACACAGAACAGACAGAGCTCTGCCCTACTACCTGCAGAGAGAATTAAGATTTATGGATAGCATGAGAACGAAGGGGAAAGCAGAGTTAAAGTGAGAGAAAGTGGAGGAAAAGAGAAAACTAGCCCTGGCTAAAAAAAGCCGTGTTTGAGGGAAGATAAAGATCTTTACCAAAAATGTGATAATCAGATCTCTAGAATTCCCTTTACTACATATATTTCCAAAAGGAAATAAAGACTGGTTCTCTACAATGTCCTCTATTCTCTGCACTGGTACACTCATGCCACTTCTAACTGATGTTCTCCTTTCTTCAGGGAAGACTCAAGACTTTCTGCGCACTCAAGGTGCACGCGTGTAAGAGAAAAAGAGGAAGGCCGTGCATGTGAAAATCAAGTGCATTGGTGTGGATACAAGGCTGAATAAACTTACTGTTGCAGTCTTGCATCTCTAAAAACCACTCATAAAGCCTCACAGACCTCAAGTAAGTTGTTAAAAGCTACAACACATCATTAATTACATATTAGTGATGAGACCAAATAAAAAAAAAGTCTTCTTAAAATATGACTTTCAGCTGTGCACTACTGCTTTAGAAACCATATGCAACAAAACATGGAACCACCTTAGAAGAATGATTCATAAGATGGTGGCCTCCAGCTTGGTCCCCGGACATAATGATCACAATATTACAGCATATTAAAAGGCATAGTTGTCATATGACTTTTGGCAGATGGTGGCTACAAATATGGAGCAGTCACATGGCCAAATACAGTCTATATAACAGTCTGTGTACAAATTCTCATTCAAACCCTATATATATATGAAAATATACCACATGTGTATCATTTCAATCTGATTTAAACATGGCCGTGTTTAAAGTAGCAATGAGGGCAGCCTGGGTGGCTCAGCGGTTTAGTGCCGCCTGCAGCCCAGGGCGTGATCCTGTAGACCCAGGATCGAGTCCCATATAGGGCTCTCTGCATGGTGCCTGCTTCTCCCTCCGCCTGTGTCTCTGCCTCTCTCTCTCTCTCTGAATTAAAAATAAAATAAAATAAAAAATAAAAAAAATAAAATAGCAATGAAAACTGACATACGAATAACTAGGATAGCTATCTTAATCCTAAACAAAAACAGAGTTCAACCTTGCCAGTATGAGAGAACACACTTTTTCCCCCCAAAGATTTCATTCATTTATTCATGAGACACAGAGAGAGGCAGAGGCAGGCAGAGGGAGAAGCAGGCTCCATGCAGGGAGCCCGATGTGGGACTCGATCCTGGGACTCCAGGATCACCCCCTGGATCGAAGACAGGCGCTAAACCCCTGAGCCACCCAGGGATCCCCAAGACTGATAGGTTCCTAACAAAAAGTTGCACATGACCATGGCCATAAATGTGCTCCTGGTAGGAAGCCAGGTGGTGTCACTCCTAGAAGAAGGCCTATGGTTAAACACGTTGGGCCCTGAAAAGTTAAACATCCCACTTTCCTTACACTGGACTAGAACTACATGATTAGAAAGTCAACTAAAGGTTTGATTTTTTTTTCCCTTTTATCCAAAATCAGTCAATGTACAAAGATCTGGGGTATAAAGACTACAGAAAAGCAAAAAACACTGTTGAACTAAAATACAGGAAAATAAAAATATTGCTTTTAATTTTGTATTTGCAGCCAATCATGCCATGCAGCATATGCATCTTACTGGGTTGCATGACTTTGCTTTATTGATTCACCCTTAACTACTTCCCTCCACTCCCCATATTAGCTAAATTATTCTGAGGGTCATAATTCCGTATGATGCTCTGCCAGTACATTTCACTTCTTGACAGAAAGCAAATATTGCCTACAATTCTCCCATGAGAAGCTTCTTGAGCAATAATTAAGGATCACAATGTATTTTGATTAGTTTTGTTTTTTTTTTCTTTAGCAACACAAACCAAAGTATTCTAGATCTGACTTGCTCACCACTCTTTTTACAGACAATTAAGAGCTTCCAGAGGACTCAATTTTCAGAGCCCATGGAGTTGAAAATCTTATGCATTATATACATTGAAAAATTCTCACAGGCTTCAATTCAGTGCTATCCATTGGTGTGAAAGACACTAAATATGCATAATGGTAGATACTTTTGGCAGATTATCACAGCACAATATATTTCCTTAAATCCAAGATGCCACTAGATAGTCACACTAAAGTATTTTATGTAATGAAACTATGATTCACCATCAACCATAAGCCATATACTGTAACATTTTTGAAATTGGGCCAAATATTAGAAACATGAAATATGATATAAAAACAACTTAAATACAATCAAGTTTGGCAACAGTTTTTCCAATATGACTGAAACATCCAAGTATCATCCAGAAATAGGGTAATCAAATTAATACAGCTTGCCAGAGTATTTCTGAGGTTCAAGTAGTCAAATCCTGGAAGCATATGAAATTGAACTACCAAAAATATTGAGAGGAAAGGAAACTGTCCTCTGAAATGAGTGTCTTAGGAAACAGTTTATACATACTATTCCTTCTCTTCTAAGATTTTTAAAAAGTCTATTATACATCTTACAAAATAAAAGGATGTCTCACACCACTCATTGTCATATACTAATTAAGAGTGCCCACCTTAGAGAAAAAGCTCCAGAAATGCAGAGTATGCCAATGCCTATGAGCCAAAACTGGAATCCTAATTATGACTAACATATATAATACACGTTGTCTTTGGAGTAATAATGAACCAACCTCTGAATTCAAATTTCCTTTGTCATAAGTTAAAAACAAGTTCGGTGGTCTCATTCCAACATTTAAATATGTAACCAGGGCAGCACGGGTGGCTCAGCAGTTTAGCAGTTTAGTGCGGGCTTCAGCCCAGGGTGTGATCCTGGAGTCCCACGTCAGGCTCCCTGCATGGAGCCTGCTTCTCCCTCTGCCTGTGTCTCTGCCTCTCTGTGTGTGTGTGTCACTCTCTCATCAATAAATAAACTATTTTATAAATAAATAAATAAGTAAGTAAGTAAGTAAGTAACCACCACTGCCGCCGCCACCACACCCCATTTAGCCTGAGAAAATACAGTAGAAAACAGAGTCAGGACAGGCTAGAACTGAAATTTAACAATCACCACCCCATATATGAAAAAAGGTGGAATGGACAAACAACATGACCTAAGTTTACATATCCCATCTGTCTAGGCCAAATCCAAATAGCCTTGCCCTTCATTCTCCTCTTTAGGAGGCCACAATCATATACAGATCAAAACAAAACTAAACTAAAGGTAACTGGAGAGAGGAAAGAGGACGTTTTGGTGAGAACGGGAAGGCTCCCTCCTGGTTTTCTCCAATGATGAGGCAGCTGCTAGGCTCCACTCAGTGATTTAATGCAGCTGATGCCAATTAGCATTTTGGACTCCAACCAGGGGAGCCAACTCGCAGAGAAAAGATCTTTGTCTTCAACTGGAATAGGACTAGGCAAGTAGTTTTCTGTAGCCTTCCTTGGACGCTTAGAGGATGGAGGAGGGGAAAACATCTGAATAGTGGTAATTTTCAAAAGCAGCTATAAGTTTGTATATAAGACCTATGGCAAACCCTGCCCAATTCACCATGTGATCAGAGAGGAGTGCATATTATGAATGCATTTTTAAAAACTGACTCCTTAACATGCTTTTTAAGCCATTATCCAAATTCTCTTTCCTTCCACTGATGGCAATAACAATGTGAGGAGAGACAGGCAGACTTTGGATAAGTTAACTGGGAGGAACCCAGAGGATTGGGAAATATTCTGAGTAATCATCTTTCTTCCCAGCTTTACAAAATTAGATCTACCCATTAGCAGTTGGAACAAAAAAGGAAGGGCAATGCATTTATCACTCTATTTTTGCTAGTGGAGAGAGGGCTGATAAAACAAGATATGCAACTATCTGTCAGGTTTCATCATCAAAATGTATAAATGAGTGTACACTTAGAATGAAAATATCAATTTTTAAAGACCAGTTTAATCTATTTTTTGTCTTAGTAAACTCTTACCAAACCCTCCATTCAATGACTATGAACTAGTAGAAAATTGAAAACAGATTACCTTCTACCAGGCAAATTCCAATTACACCTGAGAGTATTACTCAGTACCACATTGGTTGAATTAATCAAGATTATTATTAACTTTTTAAATCAGATGCACAAAACGTTATACAGCTTAAATTCACTGATAATCCAACCAAACAAAAGTGAACAGGCTGATGTAGGAAAAATTCTGGAACAAAGTAAGATTACAGGATCTGGTTCTGTAGGTCAAGGGAAGGATTAGCATGTTCTTTAAAATTAATCAGCCCACTTTTCCCAAGGTCAATCCCAGAATAAAAATCCAACAGAAAACTTTCAAAATTAATATAACTTAAATGGAAACCAGACACTTGAGACGTTTTACTCAAGAACAAACACTATTTAGGACCCATTTCAGACAAAAAGACATGCTCTCTAGTTTGCTACTGAATCAATGAACTTCTTCTGGGACTCCAAAGTCTAAGGGCAATGGCCCTGAGGCCCTTAACCTACTGTCTTCTATGTCTACAGGTACCATTCAGAACTTTTACTAGACACAACAAAGTCCTCACAGAGCTCTCTAGCTCCTCTGTCTTCTATAGGTCACATTACTCACTATATTTCTATGAGATTCTATCACTCAACTGCAATCTAGAAAGTGTGTGGTAAAGAATGAAACAATAGCACCATCTGCTTGGATGGACATGGGGAGGTGAGTGATGGGGGACAACTTGAGGTTGTAACAAGATGGTGCAGGATGGTGAATACACCTCATTCCATATTCCCTTCCCATCACACACTCATAAACAACCTTGGGAGACTGACCCTTCCATGACTAACACCAAGAACCACAAAGAGGCCAAAATACATCTCTGTGATAACTCCTTACCAAAAAGCTCAATGCAGCAAATGAACATGATGCTCTCAAACAATAAAGTCAAATAAGACAGATCACTATACCTCTAGGATCCAAATGAAACTATTACAACTTTCCAAAGTTTGCTGTCATCAATACAGAAGTCCTAACAGTTGGCATCAAGCCCCAATCTACAGTTTATAACAGTATGGGTACTAATGCCTTCAACAGTGTCACCTGAAACACCTCATGTTAGTACCCAATTTCAGAATCCATCCATTTTCTTCCTCCATGAGGGAATTAGCTATACACACACAGATAATACAACAGGAGTACCTGTTCTTGAGGATCCTAAAGTACAGCAACCTAAATCAAGACCTGAAACCTAGACGCTAACTGAAATGGAAAGCCAATCTGCCAGGTAAGCCTCAGTTTGGCCAAAATAAAATCCCCCACCCAAACACCTGACTCTAACTGAAGGAAACCAGAATATGTCACCCCAAAATATGCTGTAACATAAGAGTTAAAGGCACTTGAAAAACAGCAGGTGTAAGAAGGGCATGCTAACCTCCCATTTTCTTCCTGGAAGCAAGAGATAAAACTCCCAAGTGAAAGATGTCCTTCCTATACCAACTGAGAAAAACATGCTTATCACCAAAGACAGGGAGTTGAGGCCAAGAGAATTCTGATATAAGCAAACTTTGTTAACATATCGTTTATCTTCCTTTGGCCTGCCCATATATTTTAGTTTTCCACTACTGCCTCTCTCTATTCAACCTAGTATAAAAGCATTTGGGTTTTGCCATTTCTTGAAGTCTTCATTTTTCTTGTGAAGCCCACTAATTTATATGAGATACACATTAATTAACTTCTGTTTTTCTCTCACTTATCTTTTGTTATAGGGGTCCTGGTCGAGAACCTAGAAAGCCAGAAGGAAAGATTTCTTCCTCCCCTATATAATCAAACTTGTGATTTTATTATGAGACCAAAAAGATATCAGTAATCCCAAATGCTCAGGAGATAAAATATATTGTTGTTGTTTTTTTTTTTTTTAAGATTTTATGTATTTACTTGAGAGAGAGAGAGAGAGAGAGAGAGAGAGAGACCGAGTCCGATGCAGGGCTTGATCCCAGGACCTTGAGATCACGACCTGAGCCAAAGGCAGACACTTAACCAATTGAGCTACCCAGGGGCCCTGATAAAATATATTCTTGGTATCAATATTTTGCCACTTACAACACAAGTAAGTATATTCAGATAACTATATACATGTTTTAAGGAGCAGACACAAAGAAAAAAGAAATGTTATCAAAGATTATCTCTGGATTATAGATATTTTCTTCTTTAATTTACTTAATTTTCTATAACTGACATATACTGTTTTCCTGATTAGAAAAAGAAAATTTAAGAGAAGAGTTCAGGTTAAAGAAGACAGCTCCATAAGAATTCAAAATGAGTTTCTTTCTGGCAATTCACATGGTCTGGCTCCCTCTGGCTCCCTGGAATAAGTGTCTCGATCCCCTCCATGCTGTTCTAGAGTCATTGCCAATCTCCCTAATTGGGTTGCTTCCACAATTATGATGGGAGCCTGAAGTACCAGAACCTTGCTAATTTGCCTTCTGCTGGGTCAACTGCAACACAGAGGTCTGCCTTCACAGTCATTTCCTACCGTTTTCTATAATGGTACCAATCCTGACCCATAACTTCTTGAGATCAAGAATTTCCAAGCTTAAGTTTTTCCTAGAGCAAAGGAGAAGGTAAATGGAGTCCAGGGTCAACCATTATGCTACCTTCACCTTTCAGACCTGCCAGAGGGTCCCTTAAAGAAGACCTTGCCTCAGGCCATTCATACCCTTCCCTAAACTAGTGGTAAACTCCATGAAGCTTCCATCACTGCAAGCAAGAAAATACTGTGCACACTGAAGAAAGTCTTGCTTGAAACCCTAAAAGTTAAGGAAAAAAAAGAAAAAAAAAAAAAAAAACTAAAAGTATGCCCAAGTAATGAAAGGCAACAAGGGGCGCAACTCTGAAGAAGGTATGGGTATGCTAAGGGGTACATGTTTGTGCATTTCCTACTGGATCCATCCGTGTGTTCACAAGCACAAAGGCTCTTGCACCAAATCTGACATGATGAGTCAGATAAAGGCTGGGCTCTGAAAAATGTCTTCAGTTAAAAGGAATGATGGGCACTACTTCTCTTGGCCAAGATAGATTATCAAGGACCAGATTTACTCTCCCACCAGACAACTAGAATTAGACAAAACAAAGAGAAAAAGTTTTAAGACACTGGACACCAGGGATTGCAGGGCAATTGACCCCTGGGAGATGGGAAACACCAGAGAAGCTTTATAATTGCCCCAGCTTACTGCCTTGAGAGAGATTTCAAGCTCTCTCATAGGGAGAGGGAACCCAATCAGAGCCCAGGCAATTCTCTTGAGTTGAGACACTAGGAAGATGAGGCAGCTGGAGTCAGCAGGACAAAGACCAGAGGAGAGCCAGCTAGCTGGCGGCATTGAGCACGATTAAGCTCTGGAGACTACCACAATAAGGAAATAAGCTTCAGTTTAAAGGTGTATCCATTTTGTTATTTACAAACAATTCATTTTGCTGTGGATAATCTGCATATCTGGAAAGGGATTCATTCCCCTCTTTGTTCTGAAATGGTGGTTTATATCAAATACAACTGAGTGACTTCTGGTACACATTTCACATGCCTGGAGAAGTCTCTGGAAGATCCTTGTGGAAACCACATATTTAGAACCATTCTCTTAGCTCTCAATATTCAAAGATGTTTGTCACAGAAGTGATTCAAGACGACGATGACTAAGTTTCACATATCTTCAGGCAAAACAGAAAATACAATCAAGATATTCTAATTGTTTACAGACATCCCCCCATTTAAGAGCTTTTAGGTGACAGAATTCAGGAAAGATCATTCATTTGGCAATATCGCACTGCATCTACTCACATTCTGGGGAAGATGGAACTTAACACATGCAGAGACCACTCCAACACTTCTCAAAACTTCTTAAAATCTGTGTGATCATTTCTCACTACTGTGGTGCAGAGGAAAGCTATAGAATGGCACCAGAAATAATGACTTCAATACTTAAAACTCAAACCACCTTATTTTTCAATTTCAACTAGGAAACCCACTTAAAATGTGTCTCCCTCAACTTTCCCTACTTTTTAGGAACACACCAAAATATGTGAAAAGAGAAAATGAGAATATGTAATCAGAAGCTTCAAAATTCCAAGTGAAAAATGACTATACTTGACCAGCTAGTGGGTATCTGATTCCACCGGGCCACCATCTGCACTAAATTAATACGCAAACTGACCCCACATCACTCAATAAAACCCAAAAGGGAAGTTCTGCTCTGAACCAAATACCAGTATACTCTGTAACAGCCACAGAAACTTATCAAAATATGTCCCCAAGCCTCCCAAGCTGGAGAAACCCCTCTTCTCTAGAAGCTTCACTCTAGTTATGCTCCATGCCAACTGCAAGTTTTAAGCTCCAGAAGAAACTAGAAAGGTAATGAAAACATTCAGTTACATAAAAATTACCGGCTCTGGAGACAGATTATTGCTTTTCACAGTACTCACTGCCCCACAATGATTAGTTTAAAATGAATCTTCTCTATGAGAACATAAGCTCCAAAGACAGGGACTCTATCTTGTTCATCTCTGTACAGTGACAGTGCCTGTCACACTGAATGTGTAAGACAGATTATTTTTTTTTTAATGAGAGAGAAAATCCTTGAGCCTCACCATCCTTATGTATAAGATGAAAAACTCTAATCCATTCCTGGCCAGTGAGTCACAAGACAGGATGTGTGAAAAAAGACTCTCATGGTGCCTAGCACATAGTAGGTACTTAAATACAATGTTTGGGAAATGAATTATAATTATCTTTTACTTTATAAACAGCATTTAATGCAATTCTGAACACACAGCATTCCTAAAGTAGCCTGTAAAAGAGGCAGTCCAGGTGAACTCAAACCACATAAATCTCTGGCATCACCTGCCTTCTAGCAGCAGGTAGGTGGACAGACAATCAATAGCACACACTTTGCCAGGTTTACCGACTCATTATTGTGACAGGCTAAGAAAGCCTAGGCAAGGATGCCAGCCATCAACTAACCCACTGGCCAGCCACCAAAACAGGTAACACCACTATAAACTATTTTCTTTCTGACTGCTATAGTTAGGTTAGGTCTAATGCTAAAGAATGGTTAGCAACAGGTGTCCTTAACTCTATACGCAGTTACCTCTGTTCATACAAGGACATATTAAACTGCAGGTGCTCCTCTTGGAAAAACATGGAAAGATATCAAAAACCCAGATTTCAAAGACTGAAGGGAACAGATGACCAATTATCTTCAATATGTGATTTGACTAGAAATAAGAAAACTTATTCTGTGATTGATATTAATCAACATACTCCCAAGCCTTAAGGAATGTTACAACTACTATGGGCAGTTGATTCTGCCTCAACTCCAAGTATTTTCATTCTGAGACATGTTCTAAACACAATACATATTACTGCTTATATTGAATACTATTTGTATTTTATCAGAAAATCTTTCTTTAGGGCAGCCCCAGTGGCTTAGCGGTTTAGCGCCGCCTTCAGCCCATGGCGTGATCCTGGAGATCCAGGATCAAGTCTCACAACGGGTTCCCTGCATGGAGCCTGCTTCTCCCTCTGTCTGTGTCTATGCCTCTCTCTCTCTGTCTCTAATAAATAAATAAAATCTTAAAAAAGAAAAGAAAATCTTTCTTTAAATGTGATCTTAAAAGATGTAGATTATTATTTAAAATGTAAATTTTATTGCCTATAGGAATAAAACGTGTTTCCCATCAAATAAATCTTTTAGAGTGGAAGGCAATAATATGGGATTAAAATAATCCAATTTAAACAGGCCAACCAAATTAAGTTTCCACAAATTCTGAAGCTATAAATTTATATCTTATCTTAACCTTGCTTCTTTTACCTCCTATAGTCCTCCACGCACCCCAACGAACAGTGAGCCAGCTGCACAGTAATTATTTAAAGCAAAGGTGGTTTGCCACCAGAACACAGGTGTTGTGAAAAACCACCGCTAAACCTAAACCAAAATGGGAAAGGAAAAGACTCACATCAACATCGTCGTCATTGGTAAACCAAAATGGGAAAGGAAAAGACTCACATCAACATCGTCGTCATTGGACATAGATTCGGGCAAGTCTACCACTACTGGCCATCTGATCTACAAAGGTGGTGGGATGGACAAAAGAACTATCAAACAATTTGAGAAGGAGGCTGCTGAAATGGGAAAGGGCTCCTTCAAGAATGCCTAGGTCTGGCTAAATTGAAAGCTGAACGTGAACATGATATCACCACTGATATCTCCCTGTGGAAATTCAAGACCAGTAAGTATTATGTGACCATCATTGATGCCTCAGGACACAGAAATTTTATCAAAAACTGATTATAGGGGATCCCTGGGTGGCTCAGCGGTTTGGCGCCTACCTTTGGCCCAGGGCGCCATCCTGGAGTCCCGGGATCGAGTCCTGCGTCAGGCTCCTGGCATGGAGCCTGCTTCTCCCTCCTCCTGTGTCTCTCTGTCTCTCTCTCTCTCTCTCTCTATGTCTATCATAAATAATAAATAAATAAATATTTAAAAAACAAAACAAAACAAAAAACAAAAACTGATTACAGGCACATACCAACCAGGCTGACTGTGCTCTGATTGTTGCTTCCTGTGTTGGTGAATTTGAAGCAGGTAGCTCCAAGAATGGACAGACCCATGAGTATGCCCTTCTGGCTTACACACTGGGTATAAAACAACTAATTGCTAGTATTACCAAAATGGATTCCAATGACCCACCCTAGAGCCAGAAGAGATACGAGGAAATCGTTAAGGAAGTCAGTACCTACATTAAGAAAATTAGCTACAACCCTGGCACAGTAGCATCTGTGCCAGTTTTCTGGTTGGAAGGGTGACAACATGCTGGAGCCAAGCGCTAACATGCTTTGGTTCAAGGGATGGAAAGTCACCCATAAAAATGGGAATGCCAGTGGAACCACACTGCCTGAAGCTCTGGATTGCATTCTGCCACCAACTCATCCAACTGATAAGCCCTTGTGTCTGCCTCTCCAGGGCATCCACAAAATTGGTGTATGGGTACTGTGTCTGTGGGCCGAGTGGAGACTGATGTTTTTAAATCTGGCATGGTGGTCACCTTTGCTCCAGTCAATGCTACAACTGAAGTAAAGTCTGTTGAAATGCACCACGAAGCTTTGAGTGAGGCTCTTCTTGGGGACAGTATGGGCTTCAATGTCAAGAACATATCTGTCAAAGATGTTCATCGTGGCTGGTGACAGCAAAAATGATCCACCAATGGCAGCAGCTGGCTTCATGGCTCAGGTGATTACCCTGAACCATCCAGGCTAAATCACTGGATATTCATTCACCTGTGCCTGATTGTCACACAGCTCACATTACTTTTACTTTTGCTGAGCTAAAAGATAAGATATATCATTGTTCTGGAAAAAAAAGCTGGAAGATGGTCCCAAGTTCTTGAAATCTGGTGATGCTGCCATTGTTGATATGGTTCCTGGCAAGCCTACGTGTGTTGAGAGCTTCTCTGACTATGCTCCTCTGGGCCATTTTGCTCTTCATGACATGAGACAGACAGCTGCTTAGGGGTCATCAAAGCAGTGGACAAGAAGGCATCTGGAGCTGGCAAGGTCACCCAGTCTGCCCACTGCCCAGAAAGTTAAATGAATATTATCCCCAATACCTGCCACCCCAGTCTTAATCAGTGGCGGAAGAACAGTCTCAGAACTCTTTGTGTCAATTGGCCGCTTAAGTTTAATAGTAAAAAACTGGTTAATGATAACAATGCATTGTAAAACCTTCAGAAGGAAAGGAGAATGTTTTGTGAATCATTTGTTTTGTGTGTGTATGGCAGTTTTAAGTACTAGTTTTTAAAATTAGTACTTTTTAATGCAAACATCTTGACCAAAACTCTGTTACAGAATTTTGCCTGTTAAAGCAAAAGTTTAATGAGAAAAATAAATAAAGCAAAAGTATAGAGTTTTTTAGATTATCAGAAAGATAATGATTAGCAAACTTTTTGTTATTAATCACAATCACTTTATGTAGAACTTTAGAGTGGTCTACTACATATATTTCACAAAATTGTAGTAAGTCATTTTGGTCTAAAAATATCTCATTAACTTGAGATCATGTTCCTTAATCCATTTTCTTCCTTCTATACACACACTCACACACACAGTGAAAACTTAAACTGTAGGCTACAATCACTGGAAGAGAGATCTGAAAGGAAGGCCTGAGGACACTACAGATGCTCTCCGTCTGGTGAAAGTCAAAGAGTGCCACTCCCTAAAGAATATGGTAGTCCTCACCCAGGGATCACTGGGTCCCTGTATTCTAAATGACATGGAAGCAAAATACATGGTGAGTGTGTGCAGCCTCCCAAATCAGGCTGGCCAAGTCCGAGTAACCGTTTAAAACTAGAACTCTCACAGAGGGCAAGAAAAAAGACCAGCAGTTATCCCATGCCTACCCTTGAGACTGGAGGTGTGGAGATTTCTGCACCAAAGAAAAGGAAAAAGGAACAAAAGAAAATAGATCATCGCCAGCAGAATACACAAAGTAAGCACCTCAAATGGCATCTCCTCTGAGGGGAAACCCTGGTTTACAGAGATCAAAATACAAATCAGTAACATGTTCAAATAAATTTCTCCAGTGAAGACTCTGAAAGGACGTTCACCACCCAAACTCCTAAGAACAAAGAAAGATATTACGTTAGAACCTGCCCAACTCATCCACCCCAAACCAGCAATATAAACTGCTACATTTATCATCAACCATGACCCAAAATAATGAAGGCTAGGAAATTGCTCAGTCACTGTTCTTGACAGCCATTTAGCAAGAACCACATCCCTATCTATGTATGCCCATCCACCAGTACCAATGTATTCAGTGAGGACCTACTTCGTAACATACACTGTTGTAGGCACTGGGAAGAGAGAGAGCAGGAAAAACCCCACAGTGGTACTATGTAATTTTGCCTCAATATCCTCACTAAAAATGTACAGGAGCTGAGAAATGCATCTCAGACACTGCAATCCTTGTGAGATGTGAATCAAACTAAACCACTCTGGCCAAAACCTGCACTGCTGGTTTTGTTACCTGTTACACCAAAATAGCCATTTCTTAAACTTAGGATGAAGAAAAGAAGCATGTATCCACGTGGCACTGGACCAAGTGATTTATAGGTACATACTCAGTAAGACAGTGATACTTTCAATTCACTGATATCTTCAAGTCTGCAGAGAAAGCCACCCTGGGCTCCTCTGGAGTCACTTTTGACTTCTATACCGAGTAAGGATACTTGGCATTATTCCATTATGCACCAAATAATTTTCATAGAGTTGGAGGAGAAGAGAACTACATTCTTAAACCAGATGTTTGGGGTGTTGGTGCTGCCAAGCACACATGGAAAGCCCACAGCTGTGTCCATCGATCACAGACATGAGGTCACAGTCCAGCTTAGAGACAGGCTGGCAGCCAGCTATCTTCCCTTCCATACAAATGAAACAACAGATGCTGAAGATATTATGTAGACAAATACTGAGACTGAAATACCTCAATTAAGCAGGTGATGGAAGATGTGAATCAAGTATCAGTAGAAATACACAGAATCTATCAAAGAAGTTTAAAATAGTATGTTAGTTTCAAACAGTCATCAGGATTTTCCTAAGTCGTATACTGCTTCCTTTCCCTAACTCCAGTTTTCTTTATAAGCAGTAAGTTAAAATAATAAAGATAATGACAAATACCTTGTAACTTAAGGAGCAGCTGTCAAGGAAAATGTATGGAGATTAAGCAACCATGTTGTATAGTGGCAATTAGTGCCTGCCGCCTTTCAAGACCTTGTAGGCCAACGGAAAAAAACAACTAAAAATAAAAAGTGCTTCCAGCCACACAGTATTACAAAGTTACTGAAACTAGCCTGTTCTGTAGTATTTTACAACCTGAAGGGCCACACTGTACAAAGTATACTGACAGAAGTAAGCACTACATAAATATAAAAGGTATATACATACTATTAGCAAGCTTAAAGGTAGAAGTGAACTGTCAAGCAGTGACTTAAGTTTATGTTTGAGACTGACTAAGACTACAGCACTGAGCTAAACTGTTTAGGAGAAATCTTCTTAGAATAAATACAAGCTTATTTTTAAACTAAATGCAGCCATATAAATAAACACACATGTTCAGTGGGGAGTTCCTTGAGTGATTAACAGCAGTAAGAAATAGCTTTAATCCACAAGACTGGAAACACATCAAAAAGTCAACTATAGTTATCCTGTGGGGGTAGGCAGAGGGACGGGGGCAGGGGCAGTGTAAGGAAAAAGGTTTTCCATCTTTCGATTTTCTACACAGTATATTACTTTTAATGTTAGAAAAAGGGCTATTTTATCATTTAAAAAATAATTTTACACATAAAGGCACATGTATGTATCTAGAATATATGTGAAACTAGAAAAATATACACTAACATGTTAACAATAAGTAAGCCAAGGTGACAGAATTGTGAAATGCTTTTTCATCTTTTTATTTCTATTTTCTCTCTAGAATATCTACATTTCATAAACTAAAAAACAAAAACAGTACTCCAGAAGGCACTTAAACTTTTTGTTCCTAGTATTTGAGCTATGATTTGTACACCATAAACGTATTTAATTTATATATAATTTATAATAAATTTTAAAACTTGTAATAAGTTTTTAAGTAACTTGTAATAAATATAAACATATACCATTGTCATTATGCTAAACTTTTCTTAGAGGAAGGGAAGGATAAAATTTCATTTTCTTACCACTGAGAAGATAAGCATTACCAGCAAAACTAAAAGGCCCCAAAGACCTTGAACTTCTAAGCTAACATGAGCAGTTAAGAAAACATTCACCATCTGTGATGACCTCAACTCTACCTGAAGCAACATCAGCTATAAATTTTGCTGTATTCAAACCACAAGTGGGGCCATAGCCACTGGCTCCATGGATTAAGAGGAAGATGCAGAGTCCTTGCATCTGTCTACATGAAGCCAATAACCCTCTCCATGAGCTGCCAAGCCACAACCCCTACACACACTGCACCCACACCAGACAGCATTCATCTGCTGACCAGCAGGCAGGAGAAATGGGCTTGTACTCTCCATCCTCCTAGTGGGGAAAATAAAAACACACAGAGAAGAACTAGAACAACGGTTGCTAGTATGGCTACTGCAGAGGCAGAGGGCTTATCTTGAAAATAACAACTCATTTTGCTGGACTTCACTATGACAATCCATTTTCCATCACAAATATGACCACAATCCTTTTGGTCTCTGGACTGACTAAAGGATAATGGCAGTTGCCCTACACACACACAAACTATGAACCAGAGTATCATTACAAAGCACTTATACAAATATAGCAGGACTCAATGTTAGTCAACTTACTCAAACTATCATATAAGAAGTCCTGTTAGTTTAAAGAAGGTGAAGACAAAAGATAAGAAAAGGCTGCTTGAATTGTGAGCAGTATCACTCCAAATGTACCAAGTCACACAGGGCAACTGGGTCCAGTCACACCATGGCTCTCACAAAGACCCAGAGGCTGCTGCTTTACCCGGCAGTTCCAAATGTTAATCTCTTCTATCTTAACAGTCTTTTTTTCCTTTCCCCTTTTGAACAAAAACATCTGTGTAGTCATTTTCTTCTTCTTTCTAAACAACTTAGGGAAGAGCAAATAACCAGGGAATCTTCTTTAGTCCTAGCTGCAGGGGGGTAAAAAAAATCCTGCAACTTCAGTAAGTGAACAAAGTGAGAGAAGAGTAGCTATAGCCAGGCATATTAAGAGTGAAACAGTGACAAAGAAAGTGTCTGTCCACTCTTTTCTTCAAAAAACATCTCCTCTCACTCACAAGAGAAGTGATAACCAAGGGGGCTCTTGGGAAGGTGATTCACCACCAGGAAATACCACATAATGACACATTCCCACATCCTAACAGTTACTACAGTTACTGCTGCTCTCTTAGTTATGACAGAATGTCACACCAAAGACTTTGTTGTTTTAAACATCCTTGTTCTTTAGAAATAAGAAGAAGTAGAGCCTGAGATATTTCTCACCTGAAGATCTGTGAGGAACCGAGGGAGAGAGGGAGCTGGTCAGAAGTCGGGTGGGGCAAGAACACAGGCTTGCTTGGAATTTTATATTTGGTTTCATCTCCCCATCTTTATTTCACCCCAAACTTCCACCACCTTAAGGGAGGCGGGGAGGACATGCTCCATGTGAAGCAAGGTCAGCAGAAAAGCCAATCAGCCTCACAAACAGGATGAAAATTGGACGGCAGCGTGACATCACTGCTAAGACCCAAGCCAAAGAAGAATCCCCCAACGGTGTGGTATAAAGAAACTCCAGTGAAGACGGGAGTTCTGAAAAAGTTCCTAAGTAATACTTTATTTTATTTCCAGTCATCAAAAGTTAGCAACATTATCCACTCTTTCTCATGACTCTTGTAGTTAAGCAAATAATATTAAATCAGTAAAGATGTTAAATATTTCATCATGCCCAAACATGAGAAATAAAGAAGTGAAGGTTTCCCTATAACATGCACCTCAGCATCTCTTTATCTAATAAAGGAGAAGTTCCTACACTGGATAAATTTCCTTCTATTTCTACAGCAAGTCAATTCAGTACCTACTGTGTCCAAGATGGTGGTGCTGGGCTGCATGACTAGCTCTACACCCAACTGGAGAGAGATATTCACTTGGAAACCAGTGAGACACAACAGAATACTAGAAGAAATTAAAATAAGGGGCGCCTGCAAGGCTCAGTGGTTGAGCGTCTGCCTTTGGCTCAGGTTGTGATCCAGGGGTCCTGGGATCAAGTTCTGCATCAGGCTCCCTAGGGGGAGGCTGCTTCTTCCTCTGCCTAGGTCTCTGACTCTCTCTGTGTCTCTTATGAATAAATAAATAAAATCTTTAAAAAATGAAATGACGGGGATCCCTGGGTAGCTCAGCGGTTTAGCGCCTGCCTTCGGCCCAGGGCATGATCCTGGAGTCCTGGGATACAGTCCCATGTCGGGCTCCCTGCGTGGGGCCTGCTTCTCCTTCTGCCTGTGTCTCTGCCTCTCTCTCTCTCTCTCGTCTCTCATGAATAAATAAATAAAATCATCAAAAAAAAATGAAAATAAACAATTTCTATGTGCAGCAACATGATTGGATCTCACAAACATAGTGTTAAGCAAAAGAAGCCAGACATAATAGTACCATATGGTTCCATTTATATCAAATACAAACATAAGCAAAAATAATCTTTCATGTTAGGAGTCAGGATACTGGTTATTCTTGGGGGCGGGGAGGAATTACTGACCGAAACAGGGCACCAGGGGCACTCTTAGGAGGCTAGCAATGTCCTGTTTCTTGATCTAGTTGCTGGTTCTTGAGTAGATGTGTTCACTTTTCGGAAATTTGCTGAACTTCTAATGTATGCCTTTCTCTGTATTCATGTTATACTTCACATACAAAGGCAAGTAAGTAGACACAGTTACCCTTGAGAAGTAGGTTCTTTCAAATCTTTCCAAACCTGAAAACACACTGCTATAACACAGGTATATTAAGGAGAAAGAATAAAGGTATCTGAGAATGTCCAGACATAAAAGAAACAAGATAAACTGGCACAAGGTTCTCAGGCCTTGTGAAAACTCTGCTGGACTTCAGAGCCCCAGACACCGTGACAACCATGAATCACAGATCACAGTAGCAGTCCAGGCCTAGAGGCAGGTTTCCACCTCCTCAGGGCTTGCACTCTGTCAGAGTGGACGACCAATTAGCAGCAGTGAGTACTACGAAAAGGAGCCAGCAGATCAATTTCTTTCACCTCACCATGGCTTTGAATAGAAGCTGACAATTATAACGATCCGAAAGATCACTGAAAACCTCTAACACATACTGAATAAATACAGTGCCCAAGGTTCAAAGGGACATATTTGAATCTGTAAAAAAAAAAAAAAAATTAAAACAAGCTTTGGGGCAGGATTACAGTTATAATATAATCTAGGCTTTGTTAAACCACATCAGCATGTAGAGTTATAAATCTAGGAGAGTTGCATCTGTGGCACAGCCTAGCTGTTATGGGGACTAGGCAGAGAGGCTGTTCTCTCAGAGTCTGCTCTTTTGCCAAAGGACAGCTTGTTGGGGTAGCTTCCTGCACTGCTTAAGGGCCATGTGTGGATTAGCACTGCACCCACAATACTGCCAATGTGGAAGCTAAAAACTTAGCCAACCAACCAGTTATTTCTCTAATCTTGCTTTAGATCATTCCCACTAAAGTCAACACCCTTTTCTATAGGTAAGTACAGAAGTCAGAATAATTAGAAGATATGGATTCTGTCACTAAAGATTTCTCATTTTCCTTCTCTCAGAGTATGATGCTGAGGGGAGGAGAGGCAGTGAGGTTTCTCCAAACAAGCAAGTAAAGCTTTTATCCTAAAAGCTCTTTCATTGTCATAGTAACTATATGTTCTCACCGTGGATTATCACTGGACATTGACAGAGTAAGAAAACAAGCAATTTCTGTAAGTTTTATTATACGGGCAGTTTAGTTTAGGCTATGAATTTATACTCAGTACCTATAAAAAGAATTTAAACTGGAAAGCAGCTATTGGAATTAACTTTAGAAAATCAGGTCTGGTGGGGTTAAGGAGGTCCTCTTAAAAAAGGGTTACCATTTTAAAAGGTAAAGCATTTCAATGGAATAGGCATGGGGTATTTGAAACCTGTTCTTTCCAATCGTACTGCTTCACCATTTTACTACATCTCAAAGGGTATCTCAGGATACATAATTAAAAGATTAATAAAAGTTTAATTTTCAAATAGTTTCATAAACAAAAGCACACATGTTCACACACACACTCATACAAAACCATTAACCAACTACATATAACTTCTTTGGGCTTTGGATTCTTCACATAAAAAAAGAAAAAAGATGAACTCTAGTAGATTTCTAATTTGTGTCACAGGACTGACCATTCATTCAACTATCATTCATGAAATGCCTTCTATATATGCCAGGCACTGAATTTGGTACTTGGGATGATGCATCACTGAAAACAATTAACAAAGATCCCTGTTACCATGGAGCTTATATTCCAGGGTGAGAAGGGATGAAATGGAGCAATGGTAGAGGAAAGTGATATACACTAAGTATAATAGGCCAGTTATACACTGTGTGATGGAACTGGAAAACATACAACAAGGTATGGGCATTAGGGGTTGGTCAGAAAGTGCCACTGGGCATGAAGGTGAAGGACTGGGCCATAATGTCATGAAAGGGGGATGGGGGGAACAATAGTAAATGGGAAGTCTTCAGGTAGGAGCTCCCTGGCAGGAGAAAGAAGGAGTAGGCCTGTGTAGTTGGAGGGGGGGGGAGGGGGGAGTAGGAGAGGAGGTATGAGACAGAACAGGGCAGGAGGCAATCTAATGAGTACTGTCAGCTACTCTAAGAGCCTGGGATTTTTTTTTTTAATTTTTATTTATTTATGATAGTCACACAGAGAGAGGCAGAGACACAGGCAGAGAGAGAAGCAGGCTCCATGCACAGGGAGCCCGACATGGGATTCGATCCCAGGTCTCCAGGATCACGCCCTGGGCCAAAGGCAGGCGCCAAACCGCTGTGCCACCCAGGGATCCCCAAGAGCCTGGGATTTTACTGTGAGCTCAGTAAGGAATCAGTGATAGATTCCGATCAGACTTTGTTTCTAAAGAATCACTAGGCTGCTATACCGAGAAAAGAGGGGTGGACAGGGTGGTGGGGGGGCGGGGCAGTAGTAGTAGAGGCTGTAGTGGGAAGGGACAGATCCATATGTGTGATAGTTTCTTACAGACTGTTAAAATTTGTTAGGAGTTTCAAATATACAAAAGTAGAGAAAACAGTATAATAGACTCTCCTGTACCTATAATCCACATTCCATAGTTATTAATTTGTGGCTTACTGCCTCCCACTGGCCACCAAGGGCAAAGATTATTTTGACACAAACTGGGTATTGTTCAAAGGAAGGGAACACTAACAGGATTTCCTAACGAATGAGATGAGTGTTATATATTAGGCAGAGTAGTCCCTAGATTCCTAGGCTTTTTTGTTTTTTTGGCCTGAGCAAACAGAAGGTTGGGAATGCCATCAATTGAGAAAGGTCAAGGCTGAAGGAGGAACACGTCTATGGAGGAAAGAGAAGGAACTCATATGACATACATTGAGTTTGGGCCATTAGACACCCAATTAGAGATGCTGAAAAGGCAAGTGATAAGTGAATGTAGAGTTCAGAAGAGTCTGGTCCCAGGACCTGAGAATACTATCACTAAAAGTCCTGCTTAAAAAAAAAAAAAAAAAAAAAAAAACGTCCTGCTTGCAAGGGTCTAAGATGTCAGGAAGGTTTCCACCATTCCCAGAATTGATAAGAGTGGCTCACCATTTCTAGATGGTTTGAACAATGTGGTCTATTGTTGAACCCCTGCTTTCCAGCCAGGAGTCTGAAATTTTTGGTACATATCAGGCAGATGTGCTTATGTGACCAGCTCCAAATAAAAAATCTGGGGTACTGAGTCTCTAATGAGCTTTCCTGCCAGACAACAACACTTCACATGTATTTTGACAACTTATTACTGAAGGAATTAGGCATATTCTATACGACTCTAGTGGGATAGGACTCCTAATAGGTTGTGTCTGGTTTCCTTTGCACTTTATCCCATGTGCCTTTTTCCTTTGCTAATTTTGCTTTGTGTTCTTCCATCGTACTGTACAAATCATGGTTGAGGGTACTATATGTTGAATCCTGTGTACTCCCAGTGAATCATCAAACCTGAGGATGGTCTTGAGAACCTCCAACACACAGCTTTTTCAAAAAATTTGCTGGGAATAGAAACAGGAAGGGAGATGTCAAGATGAAAAACAAAATTTTGCACTTATAGCCCAACAATTGGAAAAAAAAAAAAAAAAGCTGGTGGGGAAAGAAGATGAGATTTTTAAAAGAACAGGGCCCATATTTTGAAACTAGCAATTTAGGTTATGCAGATTTTGCTGTGACTTTTTTATTCAACTACTTACTTAGAAAAATGTCTTGATTCATGTAGCAACAGAACTTACAGAAGTGACCTGGAGAGTGCTCATTAACAATTACAAAGAGCATCCATTCAAAGCAAGTTTTGTTTTACCAAGAGATCAAGAATAGCTCCTTCTAGAGCATAATTAATTTTCTATTCTACCCTGGATCTGAGAATAGTAGGTATTATTAAAAAGACTAGGTGTTCAGTAATGGTTTCAATGAATGAATTAATGCAACTTCATGAACAGCATTAAAACAAAACAAAACAAAACACCCCTGCAAATCATGGTTGATATTTGCCATTTCCAGTCCCAAATGAATCAAAACTGCATCTAACCAAAGCAATTAGTACTCTGTCATACTTTTGGTAAGAATGAATGGCATTTTTCTCTATTTCTTTTTAATATTTAAAATTATCCCACAAAGTAACAGAAAAAACATATGATTATAGAGTACAATAATACAATAAAAATATACTAGGACATATCTATTAAGAACGGCATCCAATTTATTAAAGGGAATCTATATATATTTTATGTCAATGCCCAAAACACTTCTGTAAATTCTCCTTTAAAACTACCAGGACAGGGGTGCCTGGGTAGCTCAGTCAGTAAGCAACTCCCTTCAGCTAGGGTCATGATCCCAGAGTTTCAGGATGTGAGTCCTGCATTCGACTCCCTCCCTCCCTGCTCAGTGGAGAGTCTGTTTCTCCTTCTCCCTCTACTACCCACCCCTCCCATGCTCTCTCTCTCTCTCTCTCTCTCTCTCTCGAATAAATAGAATCGGAAGGAAGGAAGGAAGGAAGGAAGGAAGGAAGGAAGGAAGGAAGGAAGGAAGGAAGGAAGGAAGGAAAACTGCTAGGACATTCTTTAGAAAACAGCAAAGCTAAGCATTATCCATGGGAAGGGCTCTGTCCTAAGCCTAGAAGGGCTATGAGAACCCTAAGAGTTACCCCTTAACAAAGAGTTTCTAATCTAGTACAAACCCAGTTTCTAGTCTAGTACAGAATAATAGAACAATAAAAATGTGCGGAAACTGTTCTCTGGGTGGTTGTTAGAACAGCACTAGAAAATTACTCATAGGGCCAGACAAAAGTAATTGCCAAGGAGATAACAGTGATGCCTATAACCAGGGGACAAAGAAGCCACCTGATGCAGAAGATGCAGGAATGAAAAGGAAGAAGGCCACCTGGGAGAGGCCAAGAGTATCTAAGAAGGAGAGTAACAAAAGTCTAGGAGTAACAAAAGTCTTCAGCAAAAATGAAGAAGGAAACAACAACAAAAACCCTCATTTACTGTGTAAAAAATTAATATGCTAGACACTTTACATCTATTCTATACTTCTGACAAAAGCCTGGAATTTTTATTCCACTTTACAGATGAGGAAACTGAACCTTCATGAAACATAATTCTAGGCCCTAGTCCAACAAAGGGTGTTACTACTGTCTTGGGTAAAAGCCAGCACAGGACTATTGAATAAAGAGGCTGACTTTCTATAAGGTTCATAAACTACAAATTCATCTTGAAAAATATTTATAGGCCTCAAATTTATAAGAAAATATTTCATAAGAAAGAGTAGAAAAAAGATAAATCATTTTTTATTAGTTCAGTGACAATTCTAAAAACAAAACCCAAAAATGTACTGTCTCTTTCTAATCACTAATAATTTTAAAGGACTCTTATTTTCTTTCCTTAGAGGGATGAAATTCAAGTGTGAAGAGCAGATCAATTCTTTTTTTTTGGTTTTTTTTTTTTTTTGAGCAGATCAATTCTTATGGCTAATGTATAACATCTATGATTATTCTTAGTATTCTCAATTCTTATGGCTAATGTATAACATCTATGATTATTCTTAGTATTCTTATTACAAAGACTGAGAATGCTAACAGGATCACAACTTCAAAGTCCTCTATGGCAACAATGTATTACTATAACTTTCCTGGACAATGAAAACAATAATGCACATCTATTACAAGCTTCTCCAAGCATCCACCAAAATTAGATCACCTGTACAATTCATCAAAGATCTGAGTACCAGGACACTTGGGTGCTCAGTCAGTTAAGTGTCTCCCTTCAGCTCAGATCATGATCCCCAAGTCCTGGGCTGGAGCCCCACATCACATTGGGCAACCTGCTCAGCAAGGAGTCTGTTTCTCCCTCTGCCCCTCATCCCATCCATGCTTTCTCTCACTCTTGCTCGATTTCTCAAATAAAATAAAATCTTAAAAAAGAAAAAAAGATACCAGTACCTACAACTTACAAGGTATTGCAACTTATTTGCTGCATTAGAACCTAACTACAGACCACCACTATATGATGCTTCTAATGTGAACTAGGATATATCATGATTGCAATGAATGGAAGACTGGGATGATACTTTGGCAATAAGTGAAACTTCAAGCAGATCACTTTTCTGAATACAAACTGTTGTTATCCATCAATAAAATGAAGGCTTTTCAACATGAAAAACAACATGAGGTATATAGCTGACCTAGTTTAAATCATTCTTTGCTTGTAAAAATCAGTTGCATTCTTAAAATGAATTAATCCAAAATAGAAACATATTCTATCTCTGTCAAAAAAAACAAAACAAAAAAAAACCCCTAATCCTTAAAAAAAATTTCACTGTCATTTCACCAGCATTTAAAACACTTCAACAAGTACCCATTTGTTGAGAAGTTCACATCACCCTTCATATCACTTTGGGAAAAGAAGGATTGATGGATTCAAAGAGGAGTAGGCTTCCCAATCAGGAAAGCTTGGAAACGAGTCCTAGCCTTCGCTCTTTCATTCTAAAAAGAGAGGACGATGCTATCTGTCTCCAAAGTCTATTGTGTGTAATTCAAGCAAGTACCTGTATCATACCTTACGTGATAGCTGGCACAAGTCTTCTAAAAAGGGCAGCCTGAGTGGCTCAGCAGTTTAGCACCGCTGTCAGCCCAGGGCCTAATCCTGGGGACCTGGGATGGAGGTCCCATGTCAGGTCCCTTGCATGGAGTCTGCTTCTCCCTCTGCCTATGTCTCTGCCTCTCTCTCTCTCTCTGTGTGTGTCTCATGAATAAATAAAATCTTTAAAAGAAAAAAAAAAAAAAAAAAAACAAGTCTTCTAAAAAATGTTAGTTCCCTTCATGCATTCTATACTTTTCCCAGGCAATAGACATTCTTTATCACCTTAGATGAATTCTAATCTCTAGTACATTTTTTTATAAAAAGAAAATATTAGAAATAGCATAATGCTTACCCTGGCTCATTTGTATAAGGTTGTTGTATGTTTACTTTATTCTATACCAGGTTGATATCAATGGAGATATCAATTAGAGTGATATCATCCCCCTCCCAAAGAGCAATGAAAAGTGGGTTTTGGAGGTAGAAGAAAAACTTACCACTCTTACATACAGAGCATAAAGATATCCATACTGCACAGAAACAGATACATAGGTATTTTAAAATTTCATAAAGGGTGATTAGGAAAAATATCTTAAAGGCTTCTTAGGGAGGTGATAATGAAAATAAGGCTGAGAAATACTGCTGTACTTTTTGAGGATACAGTGGAATTACTAGTTCTCAAAAATCAGTCATACTTTTTAATTAAAACAAATCAAAATTTAATCAAGAGTTTTTCTTCAATAACTTGTACCATTAATAATAATAAAAAAGGTATGACTTGTGATCTTTATCTATAGAAAAGCTGACTAAGGAAAACAATCCTAATTAGGAATTGCAATCTAAGATCAAGATCATTTAAATTAAATTAGAAGCTATCAAAAGTAAGAAAATGCCAGATAAGGAAATTTGGCATGCCGTAAACCTGGCACATCAGTTTCTCTCTCAGTGGCAGAGAAAGACAAGGTAGCTTGTTAAGAAAGGTAAAAAACAAAAATAAATAAATAAATAAATAAATAAATAAATAAATAAATAAGTAAGTAAGTAAGTAAAAAAAAAAAAAGGTAAAAAACAGAAGACAAGGAAAGCAAGTCTATCGGGGGCAGGGGTGGGGGAGGTGGAGGAGGGCGCCCAGCTGATGACAGAGCTGACACTAGAGCTGACACCGTCTCACTTGATACTTGACCAGCCTTTCCCTGACAGCCCCCAGCCATGATATGATGAGTGGGCCAGAGCCAGGGGAAGGCCAGGGAGAAAGTGCCACCACACCAGTTGGCCTGAATGGAAGAAGCCAGAACCAAGCTGTTAAGGCCTGCAGCATTTAACTAGACTCTGAGGAACAACGGGATGGAACAAAAGGATGGAACAACAGGTCACACAGTCCACAGAGATCTCTCCCTCCCTTTCTTTTGTTCTTATTTTCAGTCTAGACAAGAACAGCACATTTGTGATATTGTGCTCCCCTCCAACTGAAAAGAGAGAAAACTGTTAAGCCTGGTTTAACTTGCTTAACTGTTAAGCAAGCCTGGCCTTGCTTTGTCACTGGAGTAAGTCTGTTTTGCTCTCTCTTGTCAGAGCATGAAGTCCATAAGAGCAAGCAATATGTCCCCCTCCTCTTCCCTGGACCTAGCTCAGACGGTGCTCAAACACTGTTCCGTCAGATATGATCTTCACTTGCTTAGCACTGGTGGGCTGCTTCTGGGGCTCCTGCCTCTCCAATTTGATGATAGGCAGAGGCTAGGGTTTTGCTGGCTGTTCCAGGCAAGGCCATGTTTTCACACAGCTTTTATGCTTTAAATCCCTAGGAACACAGTGCAAGGAATATGGAGGGTACGCAATAAAATCTGCCAGCTGGCTTCCTGCACCCCAATGACCATCAGCCCCAGCATCTTCCTTTCCTCCAAGGAATATGCCACAATTACCAACCACAAAATTTTGGTCCTAAGATTAAAAAAAGTATACTCTGACTGATCTGGTAAAAACAAACTTTAGAAAGGAGAAAAATGATCAAGACTCTTCCAGTCTTTAAGGTCCAGATCAAATCAGTTCTACTTAGAACCTAATGTTTCAAACTATTACTACTTTCAAAGGCTCATTAAATTGAGAATCAAAGATCTGGATTCTAATCCCTGTAATCTAACTAGCAATGTATTCCTGAGCACGAGGTGCCAGTGTCTCCGAGCTAGAATTCTTCAC
The DNA here is from genome assembly GCF_053574225.1 of Canis aureus. Lineage (NCBI taxonomy): Eukaryota > Metazoa > Chordata > Mammalia > Carnivora > Canidae > Canis > Canis aureus. The sequence continues at coordinate 44,012,907 of NC_135621.1, forward strand.
CTGTAGATATGAGCGGCCAGCTTCTTTCCTAAGGTTCCATTAAAGTATGGGCTTTCAAACTTGAGTGTACAGCAGAATCGCCAAGGAGGGCTTGTTACAACCAGATTGCTGGGTCCTAGCCCCAATCCAGAATTTCTAATGCAGTAGTCTGGGTGGAAAGTGAGACAGCGCATTTCTAACAAGTCCCCAGGTATTGGTGCAGGTCCAGAAACTGTAATTTGCTAATCTACTACTTTAACCCCATTTCATGCCAAAATGGCCAAGTGGAAGAAAGACTATGGGACTGGCCAGGAGACTGAAGTGTATGCAACACTCCCAGTCCATGGTGATGTACTGCAGTGAAACAGCACTCCACAGAGCACCATTTCATCTCAGTTTGACATGAAATACCACATATTAAGTTTGCCTCTGTTCTCTCTGCATCACCCCAAGAAATGTTTTGTCCTACCTTGCCCAAACAAATGACAAAAACAAATAAGGGCATTGTAACTATATGGCAATACTTGGGGGTGAGGTGGTCTATCACCCAGATGATCTAGAGTAAGCGTTTTAAAAACTGTTTATCGGGATCCCTGGGTGGCGCAGCGGTTTGGCGCCTGCCTTTGGCCCAGGGCGTGATCCTGGAGACCCTGGGTCGAATCCCACATCGGGCTCCCAGTGCATGGAGCCTGCTTCTCCCTCTGCCTGTGTCTCTGCCTCTTTCTCTCTCTGTCTCTCTCTCTCTCTGTGTGTGATGACTATCGTAAATAAATAAAAATAAATTAAAAAAATTAAAAAGAAAGTGCTACTGATATATGCAACAATATGGATGAATTTAAAAAAAAAACTGTTTATCAAAATGCATACCTTTTTATATGGTTTTGACTTGTGACCAATGTAAATGATTTACACATTTAAAAATTAATCTGGAGAAAAAGCAAGCCCTATAAATGACTCAACAGAAACTAAACTGAGCTGAATAACAAATTTATGAACCATATAGAGAAAGGAAATATTTCAAGTAACTTCTGAGCATAGCCTTCTGACTACAAATCCTTAAGAAGTATATTCCAAGGACCAAAAACTTCAGAGAAGAAGCATTCAGATACTGGTTTCTAAAGATACTTCCCACTAAAAGGAACTACAGCTCTTGAGACAAAGAGATTCCAAATCCTGGCCAGTGAGCTTCAAATACCTACTTGTGTCAGAAAATACAGAAGTACTTAGAGCTAAAGGAGTCATGACAAAGGGCATGGATTAACTCCCATAGCCAGATGAGGTACAATTTGATTAAATAAACAGTAATAGCTTTAATTGATAAACACATTGAATAAATAGAATTGCCAATGTCTATAGCAATATCCAGAAAAAGAAAGACAAAGAAGGGTGGGAGTAGCTAAGGAAACTCTTCTTTATAGACTGATGCTAAATAATATAGAAGACAGAATCTAAAAGTCATCATTTCACTGTAATAACTAAATCAGGAAAGAATCACCAAATGAATGGCAAAACAATTAGTTAAAAAGCTGTTGATGAACAGAATATTCACACAGTGCCCAAGTATTGCCCTGGAGATTATTAACAAAGTTTGAAGCTAGCAGTACATCCTAAGAGGGGAGAGCTCTGGTTAACTCCCTCTCCAATCAAAGTTCAAACTTGGCTTCTCTAACAGGGAGACAACTAGAGGGCTGTGACTCCTAACGTGATACAACAGGAAGGATCTAATACCATGAATGAGGTATTCTTGCCTACACACACACATACATATCATCTAATCGAGAGTCTTAACAAGCCTCCCAACCTAATTTCCAGTTTCCAGGAAATGTAAAAGGGAGGGACCAGTTAAAGCACAACACAAGGAAACAGGCAAATCCAGAATGTGGGATATTTTACAAACTGGCTGGATTCTTCCAAAAGCCAATTTCTTAGAAAAGAAATAAAATGGGGATCCCTGGGTGGCGCAGTGGTTCAGCGCCTGCCTTTGGCCCAGGGCGCAATCCTGGAGACCCGGGATCGAATCCCACGTCGGGCTCCCGGTGCATGGAGCCTGCTTCTCCCTCTGCCTATGTCTCTGCCTCTCTCTCTCTCTGTGTGTGACTATCATAAATAAATAAAAATTAAAAAAAAAAATAAAAGAAATAAAATGAAATGAAACGAAACAGGAGGGGCCAGGAGGATACGGAGGAGCTATCAGACAAAAAGTGAGCCAAAAGATAACTAGATGTAATGCACAAACCTTGGCTGCACTAGGATTTGAAAAATGTCTGTAAAAACATTCTTGGCACATTTGAGGATATCTGAATAGACTGAACATCAAGTGAAATTCTGTAAGCATTAATTAATTCTTTCAGGTGGTGTTATGATTATATGGAAGACTGTATTTTAAGAGAAGCACACTCAAGTATGTACAAGTGAAGAGTCATGGTGGTGCCACAACAATACACATACAACACACATACAAAATGTTAACTTCAGAGTTGTTCATTTAGGCATTGGCCTAGGGGCGGTCTAAGAGCAGAGTGACTCAGAGTGTTCATTTCTCCTACAATTCTGTAATTATGAGCATTTTCATAGTAAAAAGTTCAGGGGATATTATTAAAATGAAAACATATTCTCAGAGATAAATCTTACTTTAAGAGTTTATGGACCCCAAATTGAGTTATTGATCTAGCGGATTTATCTTCTTACCTTCCAGAGCATTAATTCAAAGTAATAGAATATCCCAGAAACTATCATTCCCCATGTTAAGATATGAGGACTGAAAGGAAGGAGTTTAACAAGAATCCAACAACCACTTCAATCAAGTTTCCCTGAAAACAACTCAAAAACATACATACACACAAGTGCATGTCCAACTGGGGAAATCTGAACAAGCTCTGTGGACTGTATCAGGCCCAATTATCAGTGGCCTGCACTGTTTTGAAGCCATGTATAACAGTACAGGCTTGTTTGCTATAATCGAACACTGGAGTAGGAGTCGAGTCCTTAACTTGTAAGAGCAACTGTTCGCCTTGCTTGATTTTGCGTAAGGAACTCAGTTACAAAGATGCTACTACCACAGCAGAAAACTGGGTGCAGGGTACATGAGACTCCCCTATATAATCTCTGCAAATTCATCGAATCTGTAATTATTCCAAAAACAAAAACCACGTTATAGATCTCATGTTCTGGTCTTCTCCAGTTTGAACATATCCTTAACATGGCTTCTTAAACCCTTCCCACAACCACTCTGATAAATGACAAGCTTTCTTTAAAAAGAGCCTTTCAAAATCCTAAAGATAGTCAATTCTTAAAATTGTGAAAGTCTGAGAAGAAATACAAAAAGACTGCTACATCAGCTGCAAATTCCCCCTCATTCCAGCCTGCTCCCCACTCCTGCTCTTAGATCGCCCCTAGGCCAATGTCTAAAACTTTACAAGCTGGAAGGCCCTTGATATGAGGGGCAAGGATATGTTTTCCAGGGTACCAGCTGTACAATATCCTCTATCCATAATCAACACTCACTGTGAGCCCTGACTGTGCCCCAAGCTATAGCACAGAGGTCACTCTGTATAGAGGTCACTAAATAAAAACAGCACACAAGAAACATTACTGAAAGGCCAATATGGTAAATGGCTGATTTGGTTTGTATTTGTTCTGAAGACTCACCATCTGGTTTTCATTTTACCTGAACACATGGGTTTTGCTTAATTATTTTTAAAGGAGTCCTGAAAATGCATTTGTCCAACATTGCCTGATCTGCAGGCAAGGAAATACCTTTTGTATACAACTCAACAAAAGTGGAATACAAAAGGCATCCATCACACACATAGATATGTATTTCATAGCTATGCTCACAGAAAGATGATTAAAAGAAACCAAAGCACCAACAATAGATATTATAAAGTAGCAGTATTTACTTTTTTAAAAAAAGCAGTGACCATATAATTGAGAAAAATGCAATTCTCGGGGCACCTGGGTGGCTCAGCTGGTTAAGCGTCTGACTTGATTTGGGATCAGGTCTTGGTCTCAGGGTCATGGTACTGAGCTCTGTGGTGGCTCTACGTTCAGCAGGGAGTCTGCTTAAGACTCTTTCTCCCTCCACACACCACCGCCTCTCACATGTGCACATGCTTGCAAGCTCTCTCTCTCTCTCTCTCTCTCTCTCAATAAATAAAATCATCTATGTATATGGAAAGAAAAAAAAGAAATGCAACTCTCAGAACTTCCAACTGCTTTGTAAAATTCCAAAAGCTTACGTTCAAAATGGTGTCTCATCTGCTAGTAAATAAGTCAGGAAGTGTGTTAATAAATGCCAAAGAACAGAGGCTCCAGCTAGACCATTTCCCAATGCAGCACCAGCATCATGCACAGTGGCAGGAATGGAAGCTTGACAGGAAGGTGCCAACCATCATTCCATTCACAGAGGGCACTTCGGAAATAACTTGACTGCTGTATTTAAATTACAGTTAGGTTAGAAATTCTGCTCCTTCACTACTCTTTAAAATAATCTTAAAAATAATATTTAACTGGAAAGCATCCAAGATAGTGTCACTATAAGGCAACAGAACAGTCCATTATCATAGTATGTTACAAGTTTCCTTAGGCCATTCAACCAAGCAATGGGTCCTTTTTATTTTTTTTATAAAAAATATTTTGTTCATTTATTCATGAGAGACACAGAGAGAGAGAGAGAGAGAGAGAGAGAGAGAGAGAGGCAGAGACACAGGCAGAGGGAGAAGCAGGATCCCCGCAGAGACCCAGACACAGGACTTGATCCCAGGACCATGGGACCACAACCCGAGCAAAGGCAGACGCTCAACCACTGAGCTACCCAGGTGCCTGCAATGGGTCCCTTTTCATTATAAAGTCTCTAGTATTCTCTGTGGCAGAAAAATGAGAGCAGCCATCTCATAAAATGTCACATCTTCAAATATTTGTATAAAGTTCTATCAGTTGTCTCATAGTCCACAGGCAACAGTGTTTTCTAATTCGTACTAACAGTGCTCACTTCGGCAGTACATATAATTCGTACTAACAAATATGCATATTGGAGATGAGCATGTTTTTGGAGACCAAGAGTAGAACAGGACCATGGAGGAAATCTCTCTAGAATACTCAACTGTACATCTGAAATCAGTTCAGTCATTATCTCCCTAGATCAACCCCAGATTTGGGGAATATTATGGTCTGATTTAAAGATACCCAATTAAGGACGCCTGGGTGGCTCAGCTGGTTAAGTGTCCAACTATTCATTTTGGCTCAGGTCATGATCTCCGGGTCATGAGATCGAGCCCCTGCTTGAGATTCCTGCCCTCTCCCTCTGCCCAGCACCCTCTTCTCAAAAAAATAAAAAAATAAAATTTTTAAAACTATATCCCAGATCCCCATGGCTGCTAGCTAACTCTAGAATCTATGATAATGATGGTGAATGTTATTTATAATTAGGCAAGTTAGAAGCAACCATGAGAATGAAAAGTAAAATTTCAGATAAAAATAATTTAAAGTAAGATGGATTTGGTTCACTGCGGTCTATGGTTATCTTCAAAAAGTTAAATATGGACTTGTGCATGTATGTACATGCACAGGAACATATACACTTACTTTTGTGTGAGTTAATTTCTCCTCTTTCCCATCTAAAGCTACAGAGTAAATCCTCATGTGACCGTTTCAAGAACTATTTTTTGCTACTAAATTTTGCCAACAATCTGCTCAGCATTCTAGCAGATGTTTCTGTTTTCAAACCTCTGGGAACTTGGCTGGATCTGTTTTCTTTCCCCATGTTAAAAATAAAAGAAATGGCCCAAATGTGGACTAATACCCCAGAGAAGTCTTTCCCCACCCCACACCCCCTCGATCTCCCTATCCATGTGACCTCCATGGGCCCTTCTCAAATCTTTACTTTTCCATTAGAGATGTTTCCAATTATGGTCCATTAAGTTGCCAAGGATGACATCACTCAGTTTTTTTGTTTTTTAAAGAAAATGCTACTGATTCCTAGTTACTTGGGGGACCATCTGCAACAATTTAAGCCAACTAGTCTGCTGGACCTTATGAACCCACAATGTCACAGGGGGGCAATTTGTTCAAGATCGATTCTACAAACAGAGTAATACTATTACATTGGGGGTTAGAGGGATGGAGGATCTTATTTTTTATATAATGATTTCTTTAAAACTATTTGTGACCCAACCATACCTCAGTGACATCCATAACTTTGATGGCCGCCAGCTGACCTGTTTTAACATGTCGACCCTGAAAAACAGAGAAAAGAAAGATAATTGGCATCACATTTTTGCAGGATCATTAGAACACAATGGTTACAGTTTCAATAAATCATCTCTTTTGTACTTTTCCCCAAAAGTGATGATGAAATAGTCTCGTGCTCTCCAGCAGAATATGGGTTATAATATCAATGAGCCACACTTAATAAACAAAACAAGTAGTAGAGACAGTAAGTTTTGATAAAGTATCAATTCCTTTCTTTCTTGGGTTCAATTTACATATCATTACCTCTCAACCTAAGCAACTTAAATAATATTTTCTTCTATACATCCGGTTGGCCATGTTTTCTTTCTTAACATTCTGCATAAATAAAATGACGCATCGCAAAAAAGCCCCTAGATATTTACTGTTAAAAACGAATAGCAGTCACTTTTCCCTGGTGTACTCCCAAGACCCATTACTTGATTTTATGAAAGTTATACCAAGGGTCTTATTTGAAGCTTTTCTACAGTCCCAAAGTGAGGTTGAGAATAATTACTCAAAATAAGGCAGTGCACAAAGAGATAGGGATGATGCAGAAGGAGAGAGTCTTCTTACAGCTACAGTATCATTCCTGACCTAGGACCTAAAAGTCATTATTTCTATCCCTGAGCATTTCAAACCAATATGAGGTCATTCTCTCACCCAGATGCACAGGACTAGATTTAATTCCTGTCAGCCCTGACCCTTCCATCTACTCTTTGCAGTGCCCTGATGGCCATTTCTCAGGCGAGTAACACAGAGCTACCCAGATCTCCTGAGCTTGATTTACTTCAGGACTTTGTGGACAATGGTTCTTCTTCAACAAATGTAAAACAGAAAGAATGTTCCTGTATCTCCTAAGAGCCTGCCTCTCTTGTGGTCTCATGATGAACAGTTATGAAGTTTAGAACTTGAAACCTGAGGAAATCTCTCCAGTTAGTCTGGAAAGCTTATCTAGGAATTCAAGTTGCATCTAGGACAAAACACCACCATGAAAATGACATTGTATTACAAATACATCTCAACTGTATGTGGTCACAGTGGTATGGAGTCCTGCAATGGCCCAGCAGTTCATGAGCAGGAGTTACACAACTCTACAGGTAACCAGGACAAAATCCACAGGCCAAGAACCTTATCCCAACTCTCACCGACCTGCAGATGCCACCACCTCCCTCTAAACTGAACTACCTTCCTGGTCTTCAAAAGTGCCACCATAAAAAGGGGGGCACCATTCCCACAACACACATACACTTGCAGTTCAAGCAGTCTTAAGTTCTGCTTCTGAGGGGAGCAGGCTGGTCCCACATCGGTCCACAGCCCAAGGAACTGCCTCCTGCCCTGTCAGCTATTCCCCAGCTACCATTCCACAAGCATGCTTTTCTAGTGTGGCCAGCCTTGGCAGACATAAACTGTCCCCTCAACTGTGCCTTCAGTACTCCATCATCACATCTTCCCCAACATCCTCAGACAACCCTCCCGGACAGTCTGGCACTCCCTCCTGCATTCACGGCTGAGTAACCCACAATCCTGAAAGAAAATGCTGCCCTGCATACAGGTTACCATACAGCACACAAAATGATCTAAGAAGCCACTCGACATCTATAGAAACTCCATCTCAGAGATACACAGAGTGGAATACAATTGTGTGTCAGAAAGTAGTAATTTATGAATATTATATGGGCTCCCATACTTCTGATTCTATTGCCATTTTTTCCTACCTGTCTGTCCGAGATTCAGTATCTTTTGATAATGCCCATCCCTGAATTACTCATTTAAAATGTGCATAGGGACGCCTGGGTGGCTCAGCGGTTGAGCGTTTGCCTTAGCTCAGGGCATGATCCTGGGGTCCCAAGGAGTTCCGCATCGGGCTCCCTGCATGGAGCCTGCTTCTCCCTCTGCCTAGGTCTCTGCCTCTATGTAGCTCTCTGGAATAAATAAAATAAAATTTTTAAAAAATTTTTTAAAATCCCATGATTATGACTGGTTAACACAACCATGAAGCCAAACTGTGATTTCCTCAAATCCAAAAGCAAAGAGGAAAACTTCAGACAACAGTATTGAGTAATCTTATAGAACTTTCTATATAAGGAACACAAAGATCATCTATCTCCTGAGCACCCAGGCAGTCCTCAAAACTGGAAACACATACCTGGTTACTCTTCCTGTAGCGAGGTTATTTCCAAATTACTAAAGCAAATTTCTTGCTGACAGAACCAAATGATGAGAGAAAATGTCACAAGAAAATTGCCCCCAGATCTGCTCTTTTTAAGAAGTAAATAGCACTACCCTGGGAATGTGTTAGGTGATATGTGGGGGAGGGGAAGGTCTTCTGAGAATCTGATATGATAACATAAGATCTTTATAGATGAAGAAAATCCATGGGCCATGGAAAAAAACCACTCCAGAAGTTTATGTAATAATAGCAGTATTTCCCTCTATGCCTGAACTCAAGACCACAGACTATTCTCAAGATTTAGCAATTTGACAGCATAAAAGCTTAGAGCTGTGAATTCACTCAGTGTTTGCTTTCACAGAATGTGAGCTTCCCTTACTAGGGGATTAGAGAGAATCGGTACCTAACAACTAATCAATTATTTTTGTGTTAGAGGATGGACCACACAAAGGCATTAGTCTTCATTAATGTATATATCAGGTATTCCAAAAATTACGTCCATTTTAAAGTTAAATTTAAATTAGGAAATTGTCTAAGAATTCTGTCCCTCTCCTTTCTAAGAAACAAGCCAACATACTGAAAGAAATGAAATTTGAGATCCTGGCAGTGTTTGGCTTTCATTTCTCTGACACCACTTCATTACTGTATTTCCTTGGGAAAGCTGCTTAACTTTCACAAGCTTCCTAGGATCACTGTAGGATCCCAATGCCCTTTTTAGAATAAGCAGGCCATAAATAAAGAACCTAAAGTATATAACGCCCTAGTCATCATATCTGGCATATAGTGGGCTCTAAGATGAGAGAGTCCTCCTCTCTCCACTCCCACCAGAGGTCCATGCTAATAACCCTTTCTCCTTAATTCACCTTGTAACTACCGTAACCCTAGTCTATTTAGGCCCATTTCTCACATTTTTTTTCTTTTTTTCTTTCTTTTTAAAGATTTTATTTATTTATTTATTCGTATCACACACACACACACAGGCAGAGGCAGAGGGAGAAGCAGGCTCCATGCAGGGAGCCCAATGTGGGACCCGATCCCAGGACCCCAGGATCACGCCCTGAGCCAAAGGCAAATGCTCAACCACTGAGCCACCCAGGCATCCCCATTTCTCATATTTTCAAAAGGCATGGCCAATATGGGGAAAGGCATTGGGGTGCTAAAGTAATGTACTACCCTGATTTTTTTTACCCTGATTATTTTTTTAAAAGAAACCAACAAACTAAGAGAAAACCTCTAAATTTGAAACAGAAATAATAATCTATCTACTCAGATGGGTCATCTTTGCAAAAAAGAACCAAAATGGTGAGCAAACAGCCCAAAGAAAAAAACTACAGCTGGGACTGAAATGTACCAAACATCCTTACACCTATAATTGCGCATGGAGGTCATATGAAGAGTTGTTTGAAAGGATAAAAATCTGTCTGTGATTTACTCAATTACTACCCCAGAGAGAATATATTAAAGGTTCCCCTCAGGGTTGGTTACAAACTTAAATCCACAAAAGCCAGGTGCCCCCACCCATCAGGAAGGCCTTACCCATGCCCCTTTGGCATCACTTTAGAAGTGTAACAAATGGCCTTCAGTAGTACTTGAAGAGAAAATACACATAATCGTAACCAACTGTATTGTGCTAGGGGTCAAAGATATAAGAAAAGACATTATTTCACTAAAGTCTGAGGCTACACATCTACTATATCATTCCACTCTGACCTTTATACCACCTCTTAAAGGCTGCTTCATGCAGTCTGCTCCCTGTGATGACCAATATGATCACCTTCCTTTATCTGAGACTGCATCCAGCATGCTGTGTCACTTAAATGCCTAGCCTGCACATGGAGAAGTTTGGAACTTAATAGGACCTTTCTTTCTATTGTATCATCCACTTTTAGAACACCTCAGTATATGACTTGGTCAGTATTAAATATACATACCTAACATCCATTATGAACCTGTTTCTCTTGGCCTATTGCCTGCATTTCTTGGACATGGTGTCCCATCCAGCATTATAAAATGCCAGAAGGAAGAGACTAAAGGCCCCTGGTTTTATTTATAAGGCACCAGGTGAACATTAATGCACTTAACAAGGCATCCAATGAGGAAAAGCCCCCCCAAATACTATTCACAGCTATTTTCTTAGTAGTGCCTGAAAAATCTTATAAAGGCCAGCAAAACAGGCCATTATCTTATTCTATAGATGAAGAACTCTAAAGTGAGTGTTATCTACCCATGGTACTATGGTAGTGGGATTCTCTTTCCATAATGATTATATAAAATGCAAGGGATTCACTCCTATCATATCTACCAGCTGGTCAAGTTCCTGCTATTGAGGGCCTTTTTGTTTTTAAAGAAACAGCTTAAATATTTCCACCTCAGTGTCTTCAAAGGGTTACCATGATTTGAAATTAAAATTGTTACTGCAATAAATATTTCACACAAAGTCAAATTGGCTCACACTAGCCAGAATTGTCCCCTTTAGTAGAGCAACCTTTGTGGCATCTGATTCATTTTTGGTCTTTAAAGGGGGAAAAGGAATGTTTCTTTTTTTAAAAGAAAAACTCAAACTTTCTTGGCAGACGTTCAAGCTAAGGAAAATGCCCTAATTTCTAACTCACCTTCGTGTTTCTAACAGAATCAAAATTGCCACCTTGCATCTGCAAATATGCATTACATTTGTGATATATGTTCCAAGAAAAAAAAAAAAAAAACACAACACACATACACTTCATGGTTTTAAAATGCAGGGCATGGTGGCAGCCTGTCCTCTAATGAAGCCTGTCCTAACCCACAAAGAGAAGCTAAGTGGTAGAAAGAACAGCATTCTAGGGAAGCTTTTAAATCCCAAGAGGAAAAAGATGTAATATCACCAACTGACCAACTACTAGGAACTAACTCATGTTACCTAGACCTCAGGTAACTCCATTAGAATACAATCTGATGAACATGTATGCTCACTGAAAGGCAAAATCTGATGGTCTCATTTACAAGAAGAAACTCAAGGGGGTGAAAATGATTTGAAGAAATGAAAGATCAAGTCCTTAACTCAGGACTCATCTCCTTGGGGATGGTCATGCTGCTGTTCAACATCAATCATCCTTTGTCATTGTATGGCATCACCATCTCATATCTTAACAAGGGTATGCACTACAACTTAGCAGCTCCATTTCTGCACACAGAACTTCCTACTTAATTCTGACCTTTCTTTACAGAATCCTAAAGGTTTTGCACTCACTCAGCCTTCGAGAGTAGATATATTATTGGAGAAGAAAATTCTATTAAATTTATGACACTCTTCAGGGTAAGTAAACACAATTCAGGAACAACAAATATTTTCTTCTCTCAACAACCCAGAGGGGTGCACACTTTTTAGCCTGAACTCCAGCAAGCATGACCCTTGTGACACCTGGGAAGCATGCCAGTACTAAAGACAGGACTGTAAGAACAGGATACAAGGCACCAGGATGTCCCCACTCTTGGAGCATGTAGTGAACAAAGCACTTTCTATGCACTTTCATTTACTCCTGATACAACCCAACATATGTACCAATGTCCTCATTTCACAGAGAAACTAAAGCTTTGAGAGGGTTAAGTGGTTAAGTTAATCAGCTCAAGATTCACACCCAGACTTGTTCCCTATACAAAGCTGTAAACTTTAGAATACAAATGATCACAATCATCTCATTAAACCAACTTACATAGAGGAGCTGCCAAGTATACCATTCTATAACATAGATATTTTAAGTGATTATAATCAAACATGGCAATATAGTAACCAATAATAAAAACCTACTCTGAATCCCTGGATTTTCCTCTCCTATGATAAATCAGAAAAGGTCAATGAAAGAACATCCCAAAGGAATTATTTAGGGAATCTGAAGGCATATGTGAATACATTCAGAGCCTCTATCCTTGGCTTTCTGCAACAGGTAACAGGCTTGTTTGTTCCTTCCTTTATCTCACCATAAATGTTCTTTCAATACATATTGGAGATCAGAATGCTTTTTCTTTTTGATGAGTTTAACCTGAAACAAAAACTCCAGAGATTGGGCAGCCTGGGTGGCTCAGTGGTTTAGCACGGCTTTCAGCCCAGGGCATGGTCCTGGGGGCCTGGGATCAAGTCCCACACCGGGCTCCCTGCATGGAGTCTGCTTTTCCCTCTGCCTCTCTCTCTCTCTCTCTCTCTCTCTCTCTCTTTCTCTCTCATGAATAAATAAAATCTTTAAAAAAAAAAAAAAAAACCAGAGATTAACTTTCTGATACTGGTTTTCTCTCTGCTTAAAAGAAAAACCTATCAATGCCAGAACTCTGTAAGCTGAAGGCTGACTATACTTAACCAGTGCCCAGGACATGCTCTGTGCTGCCAGAGGAGATAAAACACTGCATCTGCCATCAAGAAGTTTACAATTTAGAGAGGTAAAAAAAGTCCACAAGAAGGAGCACTAACATGGTGACAGAGAAACACTGTACACTCTGTAGCAGAAACACTTAGGAAACAGGACAGCGTGACACCAATTGCTTTGGCATGAAGTACAAAAGGTGTTGTTAAAGGGCCATCACTATGTGTCATAAAACTATATCAACTCTCTCCCAACTTGGAAGAAAAAAGGAGCTTTTCATACTCTGCACCAAACCAAGAAAAAGCCAATCTCTCCCCAAGTCAGAAGGCTTTCCAACATGGTGATGTGTGTGCCTGCCACAGAAGGGGCAACAACCAGCTGCCCCTCACTCCCATCCAACCTGGGAGTTGTTATTTGATCTTAATCATTTTTTAGCAGTGTTTTGCTGGTTTGCAGATGTAATATTTTAGATACAAGAGGTTTACCATGAGAGAGGGATGTCAAGTGTTTCTATTAAGCATGTCAGATTCAATTACAAAAATCACTCACTTTTATCCATGATGTATAGATTTCCAGGTGCCATCCCAGACCCACATATGAGAATTCCATAAGCAGGGTATAGGAACCCATGACTTTTTAAGACAGTCTCTAGTGATTTTTATGCATTCCGAAGTTTGGTAATCACTTTTCCAAGCTTGTATTAAAAAGCCCAAATTCAAGCTCTCCTATCCTTTTTGGACCATACAATATTTACTTACAGTAACATATGCACTCATTGTCTTAGCTGGGGTTTTTGATGTGTGAGGGTTAGATTCATAACACAACACATAAATTCCAAGAAATGTCAAATATGTTTATAATAAAAACAAAGAACTTATGTTCTGAAGTGTTCAGGAGCTGAAAGGGATAGGCAAGCCTAGTTGAACAAAACAGCTGATTTTACAGACAAGAAAATATACCCAGAGAGCAGGAAGGACACACACCAGTGAGGCTATGCCCTGATGTGTCTATTTTCTCCCCAGGATATCTTTTCACATCACACAGAGTTCAACTTAAAAATTCCAACAGAAGGAAGAAAAGTGAACAGCCTGAGCACAGAGGATTTTAGTGAAGTTAACCTACTCTCTACTACACCATACCGATGAATGCAGGTCATTATACACTTGTCCAAACCCACAGAATGTACACCATCAGAGCAATCCTAATGGAAACTATGGACTCTGAGTGATGATGATGAGCCAATGTAGGCTGATCAACTGTACAAAATGTGCCACTCTGGTGGAGGATGTCATAATGGAGGAGGTTATGCACATGTGAAAGCAAGAGGTATGTAGAAATCTCAGTACCTTTCTCTCAATTTTGCTATGAACCTAAAACTGCTCTAATAAATAAAGATTAAAACATTTTTTAAAATTCGAATCTGCTCCACCTTATATGTCCTTATTTTAAAGAACATAAATGAACCTAACCTACATGACCATGTGGTGAATGGTATGAGCTCAGCCATTGACCACTCTTTCTAAGGTTCCATATCCATCCACCACAAAGGCAAAGACAAGCTTCACCAGGTCTTCACTCTAAACTCAAAACCACAGTGTCCCCACTCCACAGTGCTCTTTTCTAGGAAGTGTCTGTGAAAATTCCAAAACTCAACCAAAGAAGAGAGGCATATTACCCAGACAGCACTCCATAAGCCATTTAAGATAAGGAACCATATAATTAACTTGAGAGAGACAGCTCAGAGTACTTCAGGAAACACTGCAGTCTTGTAGCATCTCCTTACAACAGAGCAGGAATAATGCATGGCCCCATCAACACCTGCTTTTTCCATCACACTCCTCCACAGCCCAACTAAATGTGAGGTAAGCAGATTCATATTTTTGCGCATTTCATCCTTGTAACTAGTATTTCTCTTTAGAGTCAACATCTTCCTCCCTTCTGTGATTAGGGCTGTGGATGAGCAGGCAGGCAGCGAAAGCACAGGAATATGTGTTATGAGATTAGCCCAGATTTGCAATTTAATAAGAAGACAGTGCTTCTATTCCCTCAAGAATTTAAAATTAAAGACCTCAATATAGAATTATGCCTTTCTTAGGTTGGAGCTATCTTATCTGGAACAACATTCCCTTTAAGGACAATTGTGCCTCAGTAGCAGAGAATGTACAGATTTAACTTCTACTAAGAGGCATAATCAAAATAAACAGCACGTAAAACTTTAGTCTCCACTCCCCAATTATTGAGTCGTTTTGATGCACACATCTTTTTTTTCTTTAAAAGCCCAATCTGGATGGAAATCTTTCCAAACCCTGATCTTGAGTATATTAAAGTTGCTTTTATTAATGGCCCAGGGAAATCATTATGAACATCAATTACTATCCTGTCCTTGCAATTAAGTGACAGCCTCAGGGAACATTACATAAGGTGGTAATATTCTGACTCCTACAAAGAAAGGGCCTGGTCATCTGGGTTCTGCATGCTTCTTTTGTCATTTTCGGCTGTGTTCTAGAACAGATTGAGGGGTGGGGGGTTGCTGGCCAGACAGCAAGCAAGTTCCAGTTAGGTGAGCTAGCACTGTAGCAAAAAGTACCTTCATGTTGAGAAATGAAGATAATTTGGATGGACACATATACAAAAGGGACAAGAAAAGAAATACTGCCATGAGAGTTTATACGTAATTCCTTCAAAGACAGGAGGGATTTGGCTAGGCAGCGGGTCAGGTGGGAAGAAAGGGCAGCTGATTTTTAAAGACACCTGGTAAAGCTGCATAAGAAAGGACAGTGCCCCTTTCAAAGGAGGCAGTAGCCCCCACATATGAGCCAATGGCTAAACTACAGTATCAAGTGTAAGGAGTCATGTTTTAAGAGGGAGAATTTTAAAAGCACCAAAAAATACAAAAACAAAAAAATCAGCCAATCTATTCTTACATCAATAGAAAATGAAAAAGAAAAGGCACTGGAATGTCTTCAAATCAAAGTATAAATAAAAACAAAACAACGGAGATTTGGGATTCTGTAAACAAGCTATCACTAACATTTAATATACGTTTGCAACTGTCTTTTCCCATAATTATCTGAAAAACTTAATTGACTTCAGATTCAACAATTTTAGTTTAAAATAACAAAAGAATGTCTAATAGCATAACAAACTCCAGATCCTTAACTATAGGCAAACATATGTATAAAGTTATTAGCCACTATAAGATGGTATACTACATTCAACAACTTAAGTAGTCAATGTGGTAATGCTAGATCTGAAATTTATTTGCATGACTTTGTCAAGATACATTAAAATATTATATTCCTGGGGTGCCTGGGTGGCTCAGTCAGTTAAGCATCTGCCTTCTGCTCAGGTCATGATCCCAGGGTCCTGGGATGGAGTCCCAGGTCAGGCTCCTTGCTCAGCGGGGAGTCTGCTTCTCCCTTTCCCTGTCCCCACCCCGGCTTGTGCTCTTTCTCTCACTCTCATACATACATACATACATACATACATACATAAAATCGTAAATTAAAAAAAAAAAAACTATACTCCTGAAGGTAACTGAACTCAGCACTGGACAAAGAAAACTGACCAATGGCGATACATGCACAACTCCTAAACACACATTCTCTACTTAAGTGCTCTCACAGCAAGAACTGCACATAACACATTATTTTCATATTTACTGACTGTCTCAAGCTATGAAAAATGGTGAGTTTACCTTTCTTTCTCTACTTTTCTATATTACTGATATTGTTATAAAAATTCTATTAATATTTCTAAGAAAAAAGGTAAGAAATTTTAAAAATCAGTTCCTTTTATTTCACATATAAGGCATTTAAATGCTGCAGAAGAATGGTACCGAAAACAGGCACTGAAGCTGGGAGCCCTAGATTGGAAGCCCAACACCACCACTTGGAGGGAGACCTCAGGCCATTACTTAACCTCTTCTGGACATCATTTTCTTCCTCTGTAAAATGGTGATAATCCCAGCCCTCCACATAGCACACACTGAGATAGCAGCCCTAGTCCCAGCAGACAGTCTTCTGATTGGGTGTGCTGGCAGTGCAGCAGCGGCATCAGCATCAGTAGAAAGAGACTAGCACAACGGCCACAGTATTGGAGAGATGAACTTCCAAAGCAGAGGGCAGGTCCTTTAAGGTCAAACCTTGCAAATTTCAAAACTACCATGGTCGTCCTAGAGGTTTCCCTCCAATATGAGATTATCTTTGGGCAGAGGGAGAGATAAACCTAGTTATACAAATCTATCACAAAGTAATTAATGTCTATTCACTCAGATTTCAAACAAAATATACAACCAGAATTTTTCTCTTGAGATCCCATATAAATTAACAGTACCTTTAACTACTATGAGACACTGAAATATATTCTTACTTAAAACCACATCATATACTACACTTCCTTTTCAAATTATCACAATATGAATGATTTCCATGTTTATCTTTAATATAATCCTCAATATGAACACTTCTTTCTTTGGCCTTCCCTTGGCATTATGTAAGGTGACCACAGGTCCCTAACTCAAAGCAGGGAATTCTGTCTTTATTTTTTTAAATATAGTTTTAACTTTTTAGTTTCTCAAATGAGGAGATAAGAAAGACACAGAGAAGGGAGCTACAGCCTTGTGACTGACCAGCGAGGAAGCCCAGTGTTACACCACAGCATAATAACCAAAAGGACCTAAACTACACCAACCACGGTAAAGCCAGAGCAGACACAGTGCTGGATGTGGCAGGAGCTCAAGAGTTCTAGGATTCCCGTGATTCCTGTAGGACTCTAGAAGACATCATACACAGAACAGTGAATTTTAATGAAAAGATTGTTAACTGCAATGCCTAACCATTTACCCACAACAAAAGATGAAACACAGAATTCTGTGGGTTCCCCTCCTTTTCCTCCAATCACTAACCCCCTACTCTACCAAGAAGCTTCCCTATGTTTCTCCCCATAACCCATAGGACACTCAACTTTCAGCATTTATCCATAGCACAATTTTAATATTGCAATATCATTTCGCACATCATTAAAGTACTCAAACCGAACTCTTCCTGTTTGGTCTAGACAGAGAAAAAGGTTGAAAGTTTCAGATACAAATCAAAAGAAAGAGATTAGGAGTGCCTGCCTGGTTCAGTTGGTAAAACAGGAGGCTCTAAATCTTGGGGTCTTGAGTTCAAGCCCCAAGTTGGGTGCAGAGATTACTTTAAAAAAAGATTAAACGGGCAAGAAATTAAACGCCACAAGGGATTTGGATTCCATTCTGGGCTCCTGATCCACCCATGGTCCCTTCATACTTATCACCAACCCAACCTTCAATTAAGGTTTTCAAATTATTCCTTACCTTTTCTCAGCACTTCAAGACGCTGACACTAAGAGTGCCCTTGAACTAAGACATATTCACAGTATTTATATGAAGCTCCCCTCTAAGCAGCTTTGTGTCTCCCTGAACGATTTCTAAATACAAATATAACCTAGTTTCTGAACCTTAAACTACTTCTGCTTCTGTGTCCTCAGCACTGATACAGTATAAAGGGCATATTCTTCCCTCCAAGATGGTCTCTGATAAACTTGTTCTCCTTCTGGTTTTCAAAGTCTGTATCTAACTCTTAATATGCTTGTGCTGAAAATTCATAAGCATATTAGTGATTTTCATTCATTCCTCATAATTCCCCTATTCTTCCTTTAAAAAAAAAAAAGAGGTAAGTGAAAATCCACCCTAGGATTTTTCCCTTTGAGGTCTATTTGATAGTGTCTTAGTACAAATGATGCATTCACACCAACAACTCAAGTTTTCAAAGTCAAAAGTCAAGTCAAGTCATGAAATGCAAACTCATACCATGTCAATCTAAAATTTAACTTGATCAAAATGAATAAAGATCATTGATAGCTTAAAAGATATTTCCATAGAAAATAGGAAGAACTTTTTACCTTAGCATTTGAAAAAGAAAATCCTCTCCTCAAAGCATCTTTTCTTAAAAATCATGATCTTTGTACAAACCGTATTATAAAAACAGATGTTTTCCTGTTATATAACCACTTCTTTTTGAGTTGTGCACACCTTATAGCTTTCTCAGAATACAAATCACAATCAAAGACTTTGTGAACAAGTAAATAAAATGACAGAACAGTTTAAAAACTTTAGTAGGGCTTACATAAACCAAGTGGACAAAGGCAGTGTTCTGACCACCTTCCCTGACCACACTGTAAGATAAGGCCATGCAATGATCCCAGTACATAACTCAATGAAAAGGCAATGTGAAATTGTGTTGAAATTAATGCTTCCCTTTCTTTTTCTGTCTCTTCCTTTCTTCCTACCAACAAATAACTCTCCTCTCCCACCCCACAAAAGAAAGGATGATAAATAAGCACACACTGTGTATTTATTCTTTCAACAAGTATTTTCAATAATACATATGTTTTGTGCCTAGCACATTAAAAAGTTTACAAATATTTTAATATAAACCACAAGAAGTCCTTGCAACAACCTTACGAAGAAAACCATCACTATTTTAACAGAAAGGAAGTAGAGGTCCATGAGATTCGAAAACTAGATCATACAGCTAGAAAGAGGGTAAAATGGCTTTAAAGCTTTAGGTACCTGAATCAGTGATTTGGATCAGCATATTTCCTCACAGGCCATAGCAATTTAAAGCTAAAGGTCTGCATTCCAGAACCTGCTCCATTTCAATAACTGACAACAGTCGGCAGCAGAACTCAGCAAGTGAAATGTGGTTAAGAAACATCTGTGGTCAGTCAGGGTCCACTGGCATGTGCCTCCAGACAAGTTTATTTGCTCCCCTGCCTGGCCCCGCAGGCAGAGAGAAGCTTCCAGGAGGCTGTTTTATGAAAGCCTTCTCCTCTCAACTCTTCTTAATCCTTTTCAGTCAACCCCTTACTCAGTCCACAGCCTCAGGTGTTGTCGCAACCACAGCACCTTGAGAAACCTGACAGTTGCCAAGGAACCACCCTAAAGTTCTGCTGCTACCCCCACAAGACACCTCCGAGCCAGTGCCTACCCTCCAGAATTCTAAGAATATTACTAGGGTCTACAAAAAGCCTGGGACTACCACTACCAGTACGAAACAGCAGGATTCAGAAAAATGATACAAAGGAGAAAGCTAACACAGTGCGCTGGCCAAACAAATCCGGGACAAGTGAACGTGTGCACTCACAAATCTACGTAATTGCCTAATTAACTCCGTCCTTCAACACACTTCACTTGAGATGGCAGGAGAAATGCCCAGCACCACTCTTTCCTCCCTGTGGTTCAGTCCTTCCCTCTCAACAAGTCCTCAGAAAACAAAGTCTCACAGACTCTAAGTAAGCAATGGATGTGCTGCTCCAGGGAAGTCATTCTCTTCAACCTACAGGCACAGGTATCCAAAATTACCCTACAGAACTGTAGTTAGAACACTAAATTGAAACTCTTCAAGCCACAAATACACCAAAATTTGCTTTCCCAAGAGAAACCCAAGATACCAGAAGTAAAAATTCTGATCATCTAAGTCAACTGCTCACTCTGCCACTAGACAGATTTATGACCTTGAATGAGCCACTTAACTTCTCAGAAGTGTGGTCATCTCACTATAAAATGTTCGTGGCTCTGAGGTCCACACTCCAGGGATACAAGAGTGAACAAAGCAGATAGTCTGTGTTCTTTGTTCTAAGAGGGGACACAAGCAATAAACAAGTGAATACTTTTGCTGCTGTTGTGAATATGTTCTGATGCAAAACAAAAATAAAAAAAAAAAAAGCTGCAGGGAAAACCTAGCAGAGGGAAGAGGGGAGGGAGTGCTGGGATGGGGGCGGTTGCTATTTTATACTGGTGGTCAGGGAGGCAGGCCTCTCTGATACCCTGTCATTTAGGCAGAGAGCCGAAGAAGGTGATGAATGGCTTGTCTTGCAGGACTTTCTGAGCCAGAATTAATCTACACAGAAAAATTCACAGGCGCCACAGGGTGTGCCACAAGAGTCCTACTGCCTTAGTCAGGACATCATCCTCTGCCATGTTGTAGGTAACATGGGGACTCTATTCAAGCTCCAGTAACGGCAATGTGTTCCACTCCTTCCTGTCACCAGCAGACCCAGTACCCCAAGATCTCTTGTGAAAACAGGCAGTGCCCGGCATACATCTAGAGCAGAACCCATTCTGTGAGCAAGCTAAGCTATTCTCAACAGGGGACTACTTCCTCCTGCAAAGCTCAGGCTTGGGTTAGAGACAGGGCTGCGAGAGGCTCTGGACCCAAAAAAGCTGTAAGATTTCTCCATTTTTCGAGTGACTGGACAGCTTCTTTTCAGCAAAACCCATCCTGAAGGTTGTGTATGAGGCCTCTGTTGGCAGAGCTTGGTTATCACTTTCTAACCTATAACTGAAAGCAAAGACTCCCTTCTTACTATAAGGACAATACACAGAGGAAGAGGGGGAAAAAAATCAACATGACACATTTCTATTTAAAAATAAATCCCAGTGCACATCACTGCATATTAACATTTGGTATGAGACGACTTGGGCTGAGGTCACAAAGTTGATTGCTGAATAATAACAAAAGCCTATTACCAGAGCCATATTCATAGCTTCAGTGTGTTCTTGTTGCAGTTGTACTTCTACCATTTCACAATATCTTGGCATCTTATAAAGGCAATTCTTTTGAGTTCTAAGATCTGAAACTACTCTCTAGATGCAAATATACACTGCAAAGTTCTCCCTGGTAATTCACTGGCTAAACTGGACATTACATTTCTTATAGTGCCACTGGTGGTGATGTAGGGTGCTTTTTTTTTGTTTTGTTTTAAGATTTGTTCATGAGAGACGCAGAGAGAGAGGCAGAGACTTAGGCAGAGGGAGAAGCAAGCTCCCCACAGGGAGCCAGATGCGGAACTCAATCCTGGATCCTGGGATCACAGCCTGAGCAAAAGGCAGATACTCAACCGCTGAGCCATCCAGGCGTCCCAGTATAGGGTGCTTTTTGTCCATTTTTCAAAATTGAAAATTCAAAAAATGAAGAGGTTGCACATTTCTAAAACCTAGATTTTTAAGTTTTACATTTCTCTTAAAAAATATAAAGGTGGGTCCCTAGACCATGGAAACAAGGTGTAGAGCTGAACTGAACAGAGGCTGCCCCGGGGGGCCAGCAGGAGCTCTCCAAGAATCCCCACAGCCCTCACTCCTCAGAATACTCACATATGTACATACTGGCATGGGCCAAGTGTCCTTAATCAGAGACTACAGCAGTGGTTCTTCAATCCTAGCTGACAAGAAGTCACCATTTTTGTTGTTGCTGGGTGTTTTTGTTTTGTTTGTAATTATACATCTTAGGCCTCACCCAGATCAAAATCCCTAGGATCGAGGCCTGAGCATCTATATCTTGTAATCTCTAAATAATTCAGAAAAACTGCAAATATGGTCCCATGAGGAATAATGTCAGAAAGACTCCAGCATGTACCAATAAAGCTCACATTCTCAGTAAAAAATTTTAAAAAACCCCAAACACCATCACCCTGGATCCCATGTTGTAACAAGTAAGCATCATGCATGGTTATCTCTTGGGCATGTAAAACAAACAGGTGCAGCCCCAACAGCATGGGAGAAGCCCAAACAACATACTCCATCAAAAACACCAACTAGCAGATGACCAAACAAGTGCCCTCCCCTCCTTTCCCCCTTCACTGGAGTGACCATAATAATTTAATCAGCTAAACAGGAGACTGGAGAATGAACAAGGCACTAGTCATAAGTACTAGGACAGCAAGTATAAACCAGAACTGCCCTGGGCAGATAGAGGTATGATCACCCTCCCTTCACCACACCATGGTTCAAGAACTTTTATTTTAAAGGAACAAAACATGCATCCCCATCCCCCACCCCATCCCCCCAAAAAACCCGATACCAACAAAAACAACAAACATCCAGGTGGTGATTCTCTATTAGATTCTAAGTTAGAGGCAGAAAAAGTAACACCCCTAGGGGGATCCCTGGATGGCTCAGCGGTTCAGCGCCTGCCTTTGGCCCAGGGCGCGATCCTGGAGTCCCGGGTTCGAGTTCAGCATCAGGCTCCCTGCATAGAGCCTGCTTCTCCCTCTGCCTGTGTCTCTGCCTCTCTCTATGTCTATCATAAATAAATAAATCTTTTTTTTTTAAAGTAACACCCCTCCACACAGTGCGTGTACATAGCAGGCCCTCAAAAAATGGTTTTTCAATGAATAATCAGGAGGCCAATGAAGACTAAGTTGTGAGTGGTAGATGGCAAAATGAATCTTATTTGATGATTTGTAAACACAACCTTTAAGCAATCTCAAAGAAAAGGTATAGCCTTCAGATCTCTCAGGTGATCTTTCCCCAGGAGCTTCCTGGCAAGTCTACCACAGCAGTCCCTACACTTCCACAGACTAGACAGGAATCAATGTGGTGAGATACAAATTCTTCACAGGAAACATAATCAAAAGGAGGAGGCCAAATAGCACCCAACAGCTGACTTCTGAGGTGCAAACTCTTCCCTGCCTGCTTCTGGGGTAGACAGAGTTCTCCCCTTTCCAGGGCTAGGTACCCCTTGTTTTTCCTTATGGATAGAGGCCGTTGCCCTCAGGACCTCCCCCCGCCCCCCACTGGCCCTGGAAAGCTGCTCAACAATAGGCAGGAAGCCTGAAGGGTTAAGGCTGACAGGGAAGTCCTGAAATACAAAACCCGCGCGCGAATGCCTTACACCATCATCATCCAGACCTTTTTAAGAAAGAGGAACTCCAGTTCATTAGAAGTGTGATAAAATGTGAAAAATGAGACCTAGAATGGACACACACAATCACAGACTCCTAGGGAGAGGCATCCAGCCTACCTGAGAGCACACGCCAGGCTTCCTGGGAAGAACTGGGGGCTGCCCATACTCTGCCATCCCCGGGCCCCCCAAGTCCCTTGCTGGCTCCTACCAAAGAGCCCTGCCTAGGAAGAACGCAAGTCTCTTGGGCACCAAGGCATTCCTCCCAAATCTGAGCTGAAAGGAATATCACCAAGGGAGCTTCCAGGGGCAAGGGAACTGTTCTGTTTTCTGACTGTGGTTAAATCTATACATGTGTTAAAGTTCAAAGACTTATACACCAAAAGAAAACAATGTCATAAAGTAAATTTATGACAAGTTTTAAAATAAAATTTAAATACTGAAGGGAAGCAGTAATGATTCAAAACCCAGGACTCCTCTGGGACCTTCAATCTCTTTTCCTGTTTGTGCAGTGAGGGGCCCCTTGAACAGACATATCCGCTTAGGGATTTTGCTTTGTTGGCACTATTTTACCTCCCTCCCTGCTCCGAGTCTTTACTTTTCCTATTCTTACAACATTGTCATGCAACAAAGTCACAATTCAGCTCTCTAGTTAGGAAGGTATCAGGGAAAATATCAAAGCCAAGAGTGGTATAATTCTTACCCCAGGTGCTATGTCAGGAAGAAAGCTCTGGCCCACCAAGGGCCCAGCAGGGAACAAAGCAGCATGGGAAAGGAGATCACCAATTAATTCCACAGCATTTACAAGGCACTATCCTACACCAATGTGAAGGTGTACACACTTTCTGAAAACCTAATGCAAAGAAAATGAACCTGGCCAACCCAGATAAAAGCAAAGCAGAGTAATTAAATAAAGCAGAGAGCAACATTTCCAACTTCAGGAGCCCAGTCCCCTCGTTGACACCTATGCCTCAGAGTGAAACCAAGGACAAATGTAGGGATATGTGTGGAAAGCCCAGCACAGTGCCCAAGGCGTGCTAAAAAAAAAAAGAAGAAGCATTAAACAGCATAATTGCACAAGCAATTCATCACAGTTTATGAAACTGACGAAACTCTCTGCATCATAAATGCCAGGTAGGACTTCATTCACTAAGTTGTGTTTTATGCACTACTTTTTCCCATGTAGCACTGAAAGTGAAGCATGCTATTATTCCAGACTAGGGCGATAACTAAGAAAATTCAGTAGCAGCCTTCCCTTCTCATCCTTTCTTGGATGGAAACACACAAAAATTTCATCTGGCTCTTTGGAAAGGGAGTCACAACAGCCCACAATTTAAAAGGAACAAAATTCGTTAACATACAAATATTTCTAGAGCTGTGTTCTCAATCAGTAGATGTGTTCCTAAAGCTGGTATTTAGATCAAAGAGGTTTTTGAAAGTCACTACAGTTCATCAAGTTTGAAGAAATTTTATTGGGTGTCCTTTTTCATGCATGTCAACTACAACTTCCAATACAGGATTTGTTTAAAATGAAAGACAGCGAACTATAAGCCCTAGGGAGACAATTTGCCCTTTCAGGGCGTAAGAAACAAAGACTTTGTTTCTGAATGATCTGCAGGTGGTTGAGATGCTGAGTCTAAATCTGTGGGCCTCTTCCCCAGTCCTCTCCATCAGGGAGGGGGTTCAATTCAGTAGAGGCCAAAGGCTACAATTTTATTTGGGCAATACTCTTTCAACACACTTAGCCAACAGAATTTTGAACCCTAGCAGAGCAATCACGTGGCAGAGGAACAGCAGGTCTTGCCTGATGCCTGGCTTCTGCTATGCTAAGAGAGACTTGAGAGGCCCAAAAAGAAGCCCTGCTGATCCACTACGAACCGCAGTTCAGGACCACCAGCAATTAATTTCCAAACCATCAATCACAAGGCATCAAACTATTGTGTTTCAGTCTTAGGATTCTAGTAAATTAAGAAGGGATTTTGCTTCTATTTAAAGAATGACAGTGAATGGGGTTAATCGGGCATCTTCTCATTATAGTTTCAAATTCTTCAAATGATCACATCCACCCTGGAGCACTGTGCATTTCATCATGTGAATGAGGGAACAGCAATGGTGAATCTGGCCTCATTAAATGGAGCCACAGTACAACTAAAACTACTTGACTGCCATCTGCACAGCCTCTGTGCAGTTAAAAATATAGTGGTAGGAATGAAATTCAACCACAGAGAAGGCTAGGGACAAGTATTAGGTTGAAAATGCTCCCTTGTTCTTTCTAGCAGGCTCCTAAATCTCAGTGAGTTTGAGCAGCTGGCACAGAAAGATACATGAATGGAGAATGGGCTTGCGTAACTGGATGGGACAACGGAGGATATAGGATGGCATGCTTAAACAAGACCTGGGCCTAAGTGATACAGCAAAGGGGATGTAACTTAAAATAGCCATGCCATCTTCTCATCTCACTGTAGAGGCAGGCGATCTAGAAAAAGTTCTCCCCACCAAGGTAATCATGACCATTATGACCCCAGGAAAGTACAAGGTTTGCTTTTGCTCCTTCTGCTTTGCTACTCCCACTCAGTTAAGTACAAGCATCTCCTCCCTATGAGGGGGCATGGAGAGGGAGGAGAGAAGGCGCCCTATGCGCAATCCACATCTATCTTGGATCCTACCACAATGTGGCACGTGGCGACAGTTGTCTGCTCCAGCCTAAATACCCACCTAAATTCTGGGTCCTTGGCTGGTTGGCTGCCATACAAGAGAGCAGCAGTAATTCTACGGTTCCCAGGTTAGACTTCTTAGTCCAATGCCAGGAGATAAGGAGAAACTATTGGGACCTGAAGACCCATCCTCTATTTAAGAAATGAGAACAGATAAAAAGAAAAGCTACTGCTATTCACATTAAACTGAAGTTGCATGATTACAGAGTGTAACAGTGTAATATTTTTATCCTAAAAAAATCAGAGTGAGGGCAGCTGGGGGGGGGGGGGGGGGGGGGCTCAGCGGTTTAGCACGGCCTTCAGCCCAGGGCCTGATCCTGGAGTCCCGGGATCGAGTCCCACATCATGCTTCCTGCACAGAACCTGCTTCTCCCTCTGCCTGTGTCTCTGCCTCTCTCTCTGTGTGTGTTTCTCATGAATAAATAAATGAAATCTTTAAAAAAGAAAAAAGAAAACTGGAGAAAAAACTTCCATATTAAAAAAAAAATCAGCGTGAACAAAAATATGTTTTGTGAAATTTAGAGCTAAGACATATTTTTTAATGGTCATCTTTGAGGGCTCCAAACGACATGTGTGTTAGCATGTTATTAATAGGAAATAAACTACCATCAACTTTTTTTTTTTTTTTACATTTTATTTATTTATTCATGAGAGACACAGAAAAAGAGAAGCAGAGACACAGGCAGAGGGAGAAGCCGGCTCCATGCATGTGGGATTCAATCCTGGGACTCCAGGATCTTGCCCTAGGCTGAAGGCAGGCGCTAAACTACTGAGCCACCCAGGGATCCCCTACCAGCAACTTTCTAAGTACAAAACTTACTTGTTGAAATGAACAAGTGATATGATAAATCAACAGTAACTAAGAGATATGAACACACCTAGTTTATCCTCCTAGTATATCCATGAAATGTAATTTTGCTGATAACAAATTAATAAAAGCCAGAAAACTTCATGTCACAGGTAACAGTCGGTTGTTAAGAGTGGTCAGTCATCCCCTATTTACCTCCAGACATGGTTTTAAATATACGACCTCCAACAAATGGCTCAAAATCATGACTCAAAAATCTCAAGACACTTCTTGACAATAATTACAATACTACATACTACAGTCTTATTATATTATTAATATGCAAACATGAGAACTTAATTCATTTGTAATATGATAAGCAAATACCACAAAAATCTTTAATGATTTTCCCACCCTACTCCACTTCCATTAACTTAGGTCTTCTCAAAATTCTATCCACCATGACCACCCTTCCCTCTATTTAAGAACTCACGCATTTGTAAGTAAGCACCAGGAGGGGCAGGGACCTTACACCTGGCTGATTTGTCACTACTGCAACTCTAGCAACTCTAGCGGATACACCATATTTGTTAGAAGGAGCTGAAACTCACTCTGCTTTTTTGCTTAAACAATAAGATAGGAATAAATAAGACTTTAAAATAATCAAGCATGGGATCCCTGGGTGGCGCAGCGGTTTAGCGCCTGCCTTTGGCCCAGGGCGCGATCCTGGAGACCCGGGATCAAATCCCACATCAGGCTCCTGGTGCATGGAGCCTGCTTCTCCCTCTGCCTATGTCTCTGCCTCTCTCTCTCTCTGTGTGTGACTATCATAAATAAATAAAAATTTTAAAAAATAAAAATAAAATAATCAAGCAGTTAATTTCCCATTATATATATATACATATATATATATATGTATATATATATATAAAGCCAACTCACATAATACCACTTAAGATTTAGTGAACTGTAATTTTTTCCAAGAAGGTATATATCAAACACCTGCAAAAGATTTTGGCAAAAGCAAAAGGCAAAGATCTTCTTTTTCATCTATAATTACAAAATTAGCAAATAGAATTCCAGACTTTTACAGATTCTTCTCCTTTCAGTTTTATAACCAAACACCCCTATAGTTTAAGTTAGAAGGGTTTGAACAGGCTTATACCAACCGTGGCCACTGACATCCAATACCTATAACTGACATTCTCACAATAGAGCAAACCAAAGGCATTTCTGCTTTCTGCTAAAAAGAAGCAACAGGGTACCTAGGTGACTCAGTTGGTTAAGCATCCAACTTCTGATTTCTGCTCAGGTCATGATCTCAGAGTTGTTGGGCTCCACGCTCTGTAAGTAATCTGCTTATTCCTTGCCCTCTGCTCCTACCTCTATCCTGCTCTCTCATATAAATCAATAAATAAAAACCTTTTTTTTCCAGTTAAAAAAAAGCAGCAGCAGCAGCAACACTGAAAGGGCAGAGGAGGGTGCTTTCTTACCAGACACTTACCTATGTCCTAAAACTCTTAGATTTAGACTGCCCAAGAAATACTAACACCAATGATGTTGGCTAGAAATACTCTTTGCTGTGGAAAAAAAATCTATCTGCCCATCCATCTAACCCTTTGCCCACATACCCTGTCACTAGCAGAGGAAAAAGGTACACAGTGCTATACTATTATTGAGGAGTAGGAAAGTCAGATGTTACCAGAGTATCTCAAGGTGTACCCCGAAAAAAGTGGACTATGTAGTTTGTGCAGACACTAACATGAAGGAAAACCAGCAAAATCTGAAATGTCAGGATAACAGTCCCAAAAGCATACAATCAATACTGAAGCCAAAACCTGGACACTGAAGACCCCACTGTAAATTTCAAAATTCAATTAAGTACTTTATGCTCCTTGAGAAGCTAACTTTGCCTTTTCTAATCCAACACTTAATTCTTTGGTAAAAGCAGTTACTGCTATTAAAAGAAAAGCAGTATATATTAAATACAGTAATGTTCTCTATCTCCCAAGCCCACTAGTCAATTATAGAAGGAATAGATCACAATCTTTCTGAAAAGCACAAATATCTCCTCACTGGATGTGGAAATGCAAAACTTGATGCCCCTATGCCCCCAACTCATTATGATATTAAAATATTACTATGATTATGATGCAAGATAATCATAGAGAGACAGCTTAAGTAATTGCAGTAATAAGCCACCTGTAAAAATGAAGCACACAGATAAGTAATGACTAAGAAAACAAAATCTGTGTTTCTCTTACTTTCTCCAAATCTTTTATTTGAGCAGTATTGCTTTATAATAAGCCTCCAAATCCAAAAGGCAGTTGTATTTACAGGAAAGTAAGAAAAAGGGAAAACAAAACAAAACAAAAAAAACAAAAACCAGGTCTGAGTACAAACTATAGAATATTACAGCTTGTTCTAACCCAGTTATTAGCAAGCCAAACTATTACGGCAATTATTAAAGCAAATTTCCTGTCTAATTAAAGGTTAAGTCAACTTGCCATATATACACAAACAGTGCCACTTAGAACATCACTGTCTGGGAGACCAGTCTGGAGGCCTCTGCCCAGTGAAGACTCTGATTTGGATAAAAACTGAGGCAGAAGCATCTCCAAAGGTGAGATGTTTGTTTACACCAAATGCGTATCATCAGTGTACTTTCCTGAGGTCTGAAGGTCAAAGGACAAGGCCATTCTGAACACAAGAGGTTATAGCAAAATCAAAGGCCAAAGATACGCCAAAGCAAACTGGCACCAGGGGAACTTTTGTATTCAAAGAGCAGCTTACCGGTCTCTGAATTCT
The DNA here is from genome assembly GCF_053574225.1 of Canis aureus. NCBI lineage: Eukaryota > Metazoa > Chordata > Mammalia > Carnivora > Canidae > Canis > Canis aureus. The sequence continues at coordinate 44,042,630 of NC_135621.1, forward strand.
GAACTGAAGAGTTTCTGAAAAACCGTACTTGTGGGGGAAGAGACAAATTCTTTACAGTTCTGAATTTTGAAACATTCCTAGTAAAAACCAAGTTAAATTCTAGGATCTCTCTGTCCAACTTCCAATGACATAATATGTTTGCAAAGTACTGTGGCTGTTGGTTTGCTCTTCCTAAAAGGTAATATCCCAATTTTGTGTCTGCGGCTTTTCTCACCAGATTGGGCCACCTACCCATTGCTCCACTTAGCCATCCATCCCCTGTTTACTGTCAACAAATCTCTCTGGTGCAAAGCTGCCTCAACCTATGCAACCAGATAGAGTCTGAAAGAATTATTTCCTAGTACAGGAAGCATAAAGGGAAATGAGCTTAGCTATCCTGAAGCCAAAAACAAGTTAGGGAAAAATATGCAATATTTAACTGTTTTTTAAAGAAAACTTAAGCAAATATGGCTGGAAATTAAAAGCTTAAGGTTACTGTCCTTCAAAACTACCCAATCAATTCAAATTGCATCTGTATTTATACACAGAAGTAACTTCAGAGAGGCCTGGGCCACACCCCAAAGACTACCCCAAACCTCCAGCACCCTTCCACAGTCCAACTGTAAGACATTTACAATTATGCTTATCAGAACACAAAAACCAAATCAATTTATCTGGCTTCTAAACCCCACATATAACTTCCTTTCCAGTAGGCCCATGTGACTGCCATAAGCTCCCCCTCTGGTCCACTCCCTACTCACTCAAAAAGAGAAAGCAAAATCACTCCAATGACTGCATTCTTCTGTAACTTCACAGAGGGCAGTGCTCACAGTAGCTTAATTCATTAGGTGAGGGAGAAGGTCTCCCCAGAAGCAGTAGAGGACAAGGAAGGTCCATTACTCTGAGAAAGACACAGCTGGGCCTATGAGAAAGCCATAAAGCCAGTGCCAAGCCTGCCAAGAACATTTCCATGCACCTTCTCAACCACCCATGCCAACGAGCAGGGTGTGCAGTCTCTTATTATTAGAGATTCAATAAGCAAGCTGAAAAGAGGCAGACATTGGCATGGCCCAAAAAACAAAACTTTAGAAATCATGTGGGCCTACATTTTAAAATATAACCTGCAGAGTTATTGCCTCAAAAATGGAAATAGTATTTTTCTACTCTTAATTGTAAAGTTTCTAGACATACAGAAAAAAGGAAGTGATGCTCCTATATATAATGAGTATCTAATACCTAGAGTCAACATCTGTTAACATGTGACATATTTATCTATTTCTCTTAATAAGATAGATTTCCCCCAAAACCATTTCAAAGTAAGTTACAGACATTAATTAAAAAAACAAAAAAAACAAAAAAACAAAAACAAAAAAAACCTTCTTTCTAAATACAGGTAAGAGTATTTTCTTGCCATTATCACACACCAGTATTACTACTAAGGAAAATAGTATCATCCAACACCTAATCCATACCAAAAGTTCCTAATCTCCCTTCCCCATTTTTTTTTTTTAGCTTGTTCCTACAACAATCCCTCCCAACACTCCTTTGATAGCCATATGGCACGGACTTTTTCAAGAAATGAGGCCAGTTGCTTTATAGAAGGGCTCACATTTTGGATTTATCTGATTATTCGCTGATATTATTTTGTTGTTAACTTGTTCTTCCATCTCCCATTTTACCTCAGATTCTGATTAACACTTTGAGGGACAATATTTCATAGATAACACTTTGTATTTCTATAGCACTACAAGGGATAATATTATGTCAGGCTGTCCAGTTATTAGTGATCCTATATTTGATCACTTGTGTACTGAGATAAATGTTTTAATCTGAAGTGATTTCACTTAAAACCATTTAGAATCTCTATAGATGTTTATAAACGAGTAAAGGAGAGACAGGAAAAAAGAAAAAGAATTGACAAAAATCAGGGAAACAGATGAGACAAAATGTGGAATTAGATCTTGGTTTATTTCAAGTGAATTAGCCTAACTTAGGAAAGACAAATGCGACCAGAAAATGAGGGGTTTGTAGTATTCGTGTATAAAATCTCCTTTAGAAAAATCTAAGAGCTTTGAGGCAGACACAATTAGTTGGTAATTAATAACACTGGAAAACTATATACACGGGTAATTCCTCAGGTATGATTAAAATACATTTGAAAATGCAGTAAGGGTGGAACACCATCATCCAAATCATTAAATACATTTCAAACATACCTTTCCGTGTGTGTGTGTGTGTGTGTGTGTGTGTGTGTACACACACACTCCCACAGTGGATCATCACAACAACCCCAGGGAAGAAAACCCCAGGGAAGAAAGGCAAGAATGTTGACATTCTCATTTTACCAATGGGAATTTGAGCTCAAAGGCAATGATTCAGCCAAGATCACAGTTAGTGTCAAAACCAAGGTTAAATTCCAAGTCATCTGACACTCAGTATAATGACCTTTCTAATAAAATGAGTTATGATTTAACAGTAAGGTTCAATTTGGCTACAATTTTTCAGAAACACCATTATGTGTGATACTGCAGCGTAAACGCTATACAAACAAAACATTCATATTTTATACACATAAATATAGTTTCCTGCATACTCATATCTATGTACTACATCTAGTTCTTTCCATCATAATGTTTCTCTATTTCAGTAAACAGTATTTATATTTAACAATATTTATGTTAGATAAATTCTCTTTAAGCAACATCAATCCTACAACAGACTTCCCACATAAAGTTGTCACTACAGCCACACATGACAAAGAATAAAAGATATGACAGCACTGATGAAAATCAATCCCTGTTTCTAAGGCAAAACAGTATTTTTTTTTTTAAGATTTTATTTATTTATTCATGAGAGACACACAGAGAGAGAGAGGCAGAGACACAGGCAGAGGGAGAAGTAGGCTCCATGCAGGGAGCCCGACGTGGGACTCGATACCAGGACTCTAGGATTACGCTTTGGGCTGAAGGCGGCCCTAAACCGCTAAGTCACCCAGGGTGCCCACAAAACAGCATTTAGATAAAGCCACACTGTGCGCAGCCTGGCCTCTGTGGGTCTAGTTCTCTCTAGTCTCTCCCCATCCACAATCTTGTGCTGGCACACCGACTGGCACTGAATTTCCTTGAGTCAGAATACATTTTAAATGCACTAAGGAGTGCTTTTTAAGTAAAAGACATTTCCAAAATCAGAAAATAACCCTATTTTACAGAAATATCAGAATTCTATGCTTCCCATAGAAATTCTGAGAGTCCATTTTTCAAGTTCGTTCATCTCCCTAACTGCTAAGTGGTCTAGAGTCTATGAACCCTAACTAACACCTTCTTTCTCAGAACTGCCAGTGGATTTAAAATCTTCTGAAAATTGTTACTTTAACTAGAAGATGCAAAGAAGGATTTGCGTACATTTTTGCACCTGGTCATAACAACTCTGGTCATTCTCCCATCAGAGAGAAATTAACTGAAAATTTATTTATAAGCCCACCAACATGGGTTACCTCATAAAGAGGTAGTAATACCAATAACTGTGTTGTGCTCTATAATCTGCATAGTGGTTATGCTGTGACCTAACTGCTATCCAACTGTACAGCAGCCCTGAGAACAGAGCCTTTAACCACCGGTGACACAGCAGGTGAGAATAACAGTTCTGGAAATTCTGCTGCCTAAGTCCCTCAGTATACAGGATTCTTCCCGGAGTTCTGCAGTAACTGAAAGTAGACTCACTGCTCCCTAATTGCCTAGGCAGCTCACCCTGGGTCACACAACTAGTAGGTAGTAATAGAGCAGGGCCCCAACAGCTGTCTCTGTAGAGCCTGAGCCCCTAGCCATGACACTATTCGGCTTCACACCCCCATCAAACTACCATCAATTGTTAATCAGGTGCCACATTCCCACAAATGATAGCCACTCAAATTCTCCACAACATCCAGCCCCCACTAGCCCAAAACAGCTGCTGGAAACTTGCGTAAAGCAGACTATTGCTTTTCATACCACTTTCTTCTCCCAGTTCCAATTATACCCACACAGGGAGAACTGAGCACTGGAAAGATAGGGAGGAGGGGATTTTATCAAGTCAGAGGGAGAGCCTCACAGCCCTCTGCTAGCCCCCAGTAAGACAACAGTAAAGCTTTGTGAGACACATGCTTGGGAGGTTTCCTCACCAGCAATTTAGAATGAGGAAATTCCATTTACTGCAGACTTTTGTTAAAGAGCTCCCATTTAGATGGCCATGCCCTTAATAATCTTCCCCTGTGCCATTTTAGCCATTTCACCTCCACGAGAGCCGACAACTCAGCAGACGGTATCAAAAGTACTTCTGTACTCAGGCCTGAATGAGAGTATAAGGGCCTGGGCTGGACAGAGGTCCTATTCAGAAGGACTTCCTTTGAAAACTCCTCTGGCATTCTAAACCCCAGAAATTCAAATCACTGCAAGGGAAAAAACCTTCACTGCCCAGAGGGGCTGGGGGCAGGGCACATGACCAGCTGTGCTACCTGTGCCAGCCACAGATTCACCACCCCAGAGAAGTCAGAGTAAACTTAGCATCTTATCAAGACATGGCAATCTGCCACATTCCATATTCCCTCAGAGAGAATTTCTCCCAGACACTGAAAATGGGGTACCTCTAAAGGTAGGATGCACAATTCCTGGTGTCAAAGGTCATCACCTGACTCTTAACAACACAGGTTACTGAATGCTTAACTGAAAGTTCACTTTCCATATACCTTCTAATCCTAAAAACAACCTGGCCTGGCAGGGGGTCCTCCAAGGCCCTGTTTTTTTCAGAGAAGGAAACAAATTGAGAGGGATTAATGAATTTGCCTAAGCTTACAGACCTAGTAGCCCACTGACCTGAGAGTCAACCCAGGTCTCCCAAATCACAGTTCATCTAGCCCACACTTCTCCAACCATGTTTCCTCCTTGTCACTTATTAACCAGGAGGTGATGTGCAGAGGCCCTGGTTCTGTACAGATGGGGCATGCAAGTCCAGTGACAGAGGGGGGCAGTTACAGGAGAAGCAAAGATTAACGTGTCCCTTTCTCCCCAGAACTCCCACTCTCATTGTAATTTAATTACCTGCCTACAAAGTAAGAGGATCTAGAGGGTAACGTTTGACTCTATTTCTACAGCACGATGCCAGACATACAAAGCACACTGGGTCAATGTTTACTGGCCAACCGGGCCCAAGAAAAATCTCAGAAAAGTTACCGGGAAATGTCAAACAACACTGTCTCCATGATCTACACAATCATAAAAGAAAAATCTGTCTAATAATAGTAAACCCCCCAATCTTATTTTACATAACCTTAAAAAGGAAGTACTTCGTTTATACCAAAGTGAAAAGAAAACCACACTGCTATAATAGTGCCTTTAACTCCCTACAGTTCACAAAACACAAACATTTTCACTTTAAAACTGGAGTTATTATGACTTAAATATGTTCCCAACAGACTTAGGATTCCAAAGGTAAGATGGTTCTTTGGATTCAATCTAGTCTTTATTATCTAACTGCCATCAAGTTAAAAGAATCCGTTTTGAGGGGGGGGAAAAAGCCACAAAAATTGTATTTCTCTAACAGCATTTTACCTCTGCTTCTCCACCACTTCGACTTTTTTCAGAAAAAGAACATCTTCTCTAGTTTCTATTTAGATGTCTCAGAATGCCTGAGAGCCAGCTTAAGAACCCAGATAGTATGAAAACCCACAAATATTTTAAAGGCTTAAGTGAAATAAGAGTCTGAATTTCTTTTTAAAAAGGAATTAGAGAAAAGGCTCAGTTAATTTTCACTTATATCACAGCTCCCCTCACAAACAAACCCCTTCCTCTTAGTTTGAGAGAATAAACTCAGAGGAAATGCCAAGGAGATGCTGTCATGCAAGACTCCCTCAAGAAAAGGAAAATAGGTAAGACCTCTTTCTAGGAGAAAAATGCCCAAGGAAACCCAAGGAAGCAAACTTCATTCAAAGAAAGAGAAGTCTAACCTAATGAGCCTTTACAGTCTAATGAAAACTAAAACAAAAACTCTAAAATATCTAAAGTTAAAATGGCTGTTCTGCTTTACAGTGTCAAACGTCAGGAGACCAATTTAACCCTGAGAGAACATGTTGCCAGAGGTGGAAGTGTGATTAATTCCAATGTCTATATTTCTGACCTCTGCCAGATTGCTTTCCTTTCTTCAAAGCACATGTTTCTTCCTAAAAGGATGAGCATCTAAAGAAAACCTATGGAATCAGTCAAGGTTAAAAATTATCAAGGGAGAGAAGCTGAAAAACCTAAATCCTGGCAGAATTTCAGTAAATATAGAACATTATTGCCCTTGATCAATAGCCTGATCTGAAGCATAAACAAATGAGGAGTAAGATGTCTCTGACAATGTTTGATGTGTCCTTAAAACTCTGTCTGTAGCATCCCTCTTCAAATAAAAGATATGAAATAGCTAGTGTTTACCACAGTTTTGACACACTGACATCCAAGGATAGAGGGTCCCGTGCCTATATCTGTTACTATAAAAACTATTTTAAAGTTTTGTTTTTCCTGCTATCTGTATTATAAGACCTATCACTACCACTATATGTCTAATTTGAGAAAAAAACATTTTACACTGGGTTCTAGTCTTGATTTTTCCATTTGCAAGGCACAGATTATTTTTCTGTAGATCCAATCTATTCGCTTACTAGTTATTATTCATTCATTACTTACCAGGAAAGTGTTCTCAAATTCTATAGAAAGAGAGGCAAAAATGAAGAGTTTTTATATACATAGTACAGTAATCTGTACAAAGTATTCTGAGGTTATGAAAAGAGGATAATCTAAAATAATAAATATATCATTATCTCAAAAAACATTTGTCAAACTGTAATTATTTCAATGAGTTTCTAATGGCACTATAATTGTATAAAACAAAGTCCCAAGGCTCTTAATGCCCTAAGCTTTCCCTGGGAAAGAAGTATCCTTCTTGCATATTCCTGACCCCAAAGGGATACACAGATACTTCTGAGATCTCAAGAGTTGAATGAGATCTTAAAAGTCCAACAAACCCTGTACCACTGCACTCTGCATGAAGTAAAATGGAAGAATAAATAGCACCGGTGTTAAGGATCTTACCCAAACACAACCCACCAAGTAAATACATAGGTAAACCTTTTGCAGAGCAGAACACAATAACTTGTAAGTAATGCTGGACATTCAACAATAAAACACACCAGCCGTACAGGCAAACTGGAATCCAAAATACAACGGTTAGGAGTCCGGTCCAGTCACTAACAACCTCCTCATCTCTCACTTTCAACAATATTTCTACAGTATTTTTCAACTGCTAGGAGACAGGTGCCAATAGTCCCAGCTGCAAAATACGAACAGGGTGAACTAGATGGCATCTACTCAGCTTCTAGATTCCCTCTTAATCAGATTTTTACTAAGGCTCATATTGAAATCTTACAGGAGGTCTAAGCAGGAGCATTGGGATCCCATGGGTTCATTAAAATCAAGGTGTCTTTTTAACTTCCTGAAATGCAGCTGACCCATAAACAGGTAGAGGTGTACATTATTCTGCTTATAACTAGGCTGAAAGAGAACATAACTTTCTCTCAAAATTATTTACTTTTGTGAGCTTACTTTAAACCTCATCAGCAAAATGAAACTACCTCTCCAGAGCACATCCCAACCAAAACTAAACAAGCACTCCAAGGCAAGCAAAACCCAGGAAATTACTTTTATGTGCCCAGAAAGCCTAAGCACATAACCCAGTTCAGCACAGTAAAAAGACAGATCTCCAGCCACACACCCACTCACCCTCTCACCATGTGGTAAACCAAGCACTGAAACCAAGAAGGCCAACTACTCAATCCATTTCAGGGGGAAGCAAAGAGAAAAATACTACTACTGAAATTGCTTCATGACTACCTCAGTCAACCAACTAAGGTAAAGTGCCAAGAATTGTTACTTTAATGCATGTATTTATGGTTTAAAGCTCCAGAGTGTTCATAGGGGCAAATATTTTTCCTTCCAACAAAATATGCTGAGTGGTATTTTACTACCTCTTTCCTACTATAGAAAATGGGCCTAAAAATTTACTGCAATCAAATCCTTCTCCTAAAAGCTATGTGAATGTGGTCCCTTTCTCTCCCTCCCTCTCTTAAAATATCTCAGAGTATCATTTTCTGGAGTTTCTGTTCCTTTAACAGTTGTCACAGGCCAGGACACCTACAAAGTAAAATTTTTCTTTGAGTTTCTCTTGAGGACAGTCATAACTGAAGAGATGTAGGGCAGGGCATGGGATGGGGAATACGAAAGACGTGCCCAGGGCTGCGGAATAAACAAGTATGAAAGGAACAAGAAGATGGGCCTGCCCTTCGCTCTGCCACATCTAAGCACTTATTTATCCCCAGCAGTGGTCATGTGAATTCAGAGTGTACATAACACACAAAGGGCCTTTACTAGGAAGTCCACAAGAAAACCTTTAAGAACTTTAGACTAGAATATAAGAATTTTTCACCCTGCTTTAAAAAAAAAAAAGAAAGAAAGAAAAAAGACATCAAAACAAAGTAAATTTTAATAGCCATGACAAATCTTATCACTCTTAGTTATTAGTGATTTCCAAATCTAGCAATAAGGTCAATTTCTCATTAAGATTTCTCAGCTGATTTAACATAAAGAAATGGCTGCTCATGTCCTTAGTTGTGTCACTACCTCAATAGGTTTACTTGGATAGTAAATAGTCATCTTAAATTCTTCCTGGAGCAAGGTATAAAAAATCAACAACAAATACGTGGAACCACACCATGTTAGCTCATTAATCTTGGGACTGCACACAAGTCATTAGGGTTTTGCAGTCATTACAAACAATACCCTGCCTGGGTCCTTCCCCTTCATCCTTTCAACCTCCCCTCCTTCTACCTCCATACCTTTCTTTCCCTCATAAAAATTCAAAATCAAAAAAGTCATCAGGCTTTCCTTTTCCAACACGGAGCTGTTGAACACTGAGAAGTTCTTGCTGCTTTTAGCTTCAGCCAATATGCCACCTACACTCTCTTCTGGGGCTTTGTTTTAACTCACTCTGCTTAGTGAAAAGTTACATCGATAATGTTTTCCCCCAAAGCAGAGTCTCCAATATACTGTGAATAGAACTACGTCAGAACCCGTACTTGAAAGTCATTTCCCAAAGAATCTGGCAGCAACCAGTTCCTGAATCCAGTGAGAAACATGGGAACACCTTTAGTGTTATAAAATGCCCTGCAGATTGTCTCTCCCTTTGGACACGTTGCATGTCACACAAACTGAAGATGGCAAAAGATTTAAACCAATTCATTCTTTGAGCTTTTTCAATTAATAGAAATAATGTGCCAGACACACTTGGCTGGTCAATCAGCCGCTCCTCTTCATTTCACTGCAAATAGTAACTAATAATAAAGACCCCCTAGGAGTTGTCCACCCTTCTAGGGGGCTGTACCTCAGTGATTCCTGCAAGGCCCATAGAGAAATCGCCAAGCAGCAGGAGTTAAAATGCCCACAAGAAACTTCTACCTCAACTTTTTGTGGTTTAAAGAGTTGATCCACCTTGATATGAATGGTCCTTAACTCTTTAAGCCACAATCTTTAAGCCACAAAGGGCTGAGGTAACTGTCTAAGAGGTGCCTACCTGATTAAATCCAAAGCAATCACCAAAATCCCTTAATGTGCTTGAAATCGGTATTGTCCGAAACAATTGGATTGCCTTTTAGACTGGAGCTAGGAAACGTTTTCACTGAGTATCCTATAATCATGTATTCAGATTGAACAACATTCAGCAAATACTTGCAGACTAAAAAGTCTGGAAGAATAATACATTCAAATGCTAGAAGTGGTACACCTACTTGTTAAAAACCACATCCCTGTTTAATTTATCAGAGCTAGATAACTTAGAATGCTACTGACTTGATTTCTCAACAAAAAAGGGACCTCAACAAAAAAGAGGAGTATCTACAGTATTTTGCTAAGTCCTCCAGGACCGCATTGCAGGGTCTCCTGTAAGCAGCACAATGAGAATGTTTATATTCAAAATGCCAAAGGCACATTTCAAAAACTTCTATTTCAAACAAAGATTTTCTTTGAAAAGCATGTTGGGGTGGGGTGAGTGCACTCAAAGTGATTTAACTATTTTAATCAAAGGCAAAGTTGGGAAGGTGTTGCAGCTTAACAAGGAAGTCAAATAATAGCTCTTGCCACTTACTCGCTCTATACAATCTCAGGCAAGTTGCAAAACTGTCTCTAAACTTCAATTTCATCATCTAAAAAATGGAGATAATAACAATGCTTGCCTCGTAGCATTCATTTGAAGGATTAAATGAGATAGTGTGTTGTAGAAGTGCACCCCACTCCTGGAGCTAAGTAATTCCTGGCATGCATAAAACATGCAATAAATGCTGGCTATTGTTGCGATCATCACTTACCCTGCAAGAGGCACAGAACTGGCATTGTCCTATGGTCTACTGCTGGCCTCTGATGCCATGACTCCCTGCAGTTGGAGCCTGGCACCAGTCGGGACTGGACTGGGTCTCCTGAAACTGACCCAGTCTCACAAGCAGACACAGGGCAGTGGCTGGCAGTAAGAATGAGGTGGACATGGTGAGAACATTTTGGTGCAGTTAGTGCAATGATGAGTGTGAATTCCAATTCAGCACCTTCAAGCTCTATGATCACAGACAGGGAATTTAACTTTGCTAGCCTCTTCTAGGCTTCTCTTCAACTCAATGGGAATATTACATTACCTAAATTAATCCTTGCAGGTGTAAAACTAGCACAGTGCCTGGCTCAGTGCACCACAAATATCACCCTTTCTTTTCCTTCTCTTCTAGCCTTTAAGTTCCTAATCTAAGTGCCTTGGGACATAAGGCGTGAGCTTGTCAACTGTGATAATCAGAAAATGGGCTGGGTGTTAAATGAATAAAGACATGAGAAAATGTAGGTTGATACAGGGAGTGGCATTCTCTCCAGAGCCAAGAATGAGCCAGCAACACAGAGCTGGCCTACAGAGATAATGCTACCTTTCAGATAAAAGCGTTAATCACTGAGAAACTAACTGTTCAATAAAAACAAGCCGGTGTACTGTGAACATAACCTATGAAATTGATACCTGAGTGGCCATGGAATACCTATGTTATTTTGTTTTTATTGACTTTCGGGTAATCTTTCATTTACAGACCAGGTTTTCAATACCTTGGGGTAAAACTTCATTTATCCTTGGGCATGCCAAAAAATTCCCAATTTCAATATAAAATAATTTTAATCCACTTTACAATCCTGGAAGGGCAGTTCAGAAGAAAAAGATTAAAAAAAAAAATAGGGCAGTGAACACCATAAAGTTTGGAAAATGCTGTTCTCCAGCATCTTCAGGGAATATTCACATGGCTCACTTTCCAGACCCTAAGGTCACCTGACCGATGAAGATAACTAATCTATAAAGCACTGATAAGGAAACAATGGCATAACAGCTGACACTACCCTCAGGCTGGCTCCTTTGGGACCAAACTGAGGTAGAATCCAGTACAAATGAAAGCTCAATGTGTAAGAATGAATGTGATGTCCAGACTGTAGTCAAGATTCATTCATCTGAGGGGGTTAAAGGTTCAAAAAACGCAGTGTATGACAAGTAATTTAAGGGTACTTTTTGAATCAGTTATAAATATGCCATCCCTCCACCCCCACCCCATGCTATCTCCTCAATGTCCAGATTTCACCCTACTCCCTCCTACCTATTTTGGGGAAGCTAGGTAATAAAGAACACTTTTTTTTTTTTAATGCTGGGCAAAGAGAAAGAGAGAGAGAGAGAGAAATGAGTTGCCTATTCTATTAACCATTTCTCTTGCATTCTGCAAGTAGGGACATGAGAAAGAAAGGAATGTGCTTTAAGAACTGCTCCTCCAGGAAGTACCAGGTCAGGAGTCTGGTGCTCAGAGGATAAGAGTCCTAACAACAGATACTTTTGTCAGTCAGAAGAACAGACACCTCTGGTGATGTCCTCACCACAGTCCACTGAAGCCTCACAAATGGCATCCTCCCCCAAACCCTGCCGAACCATGGGTGGTTACTCCTCAGAAATATGCTTTGAATTTGTGCTATTTAAAGTAAAGACTTAAAAGCAAGAGCACATAATAAACACAACCCAGACATATATCATTGCTGATATTGCTAGGCCCAGAACCAGCAGGGTATCCTTTTGTAACAATGAAGGGAATTACTAGACCACTACTTCCAAAGACCCTAGGACAGTGAAGAAAGAGACTGGGCAAAGACAGCAATGATCATTCTTACGTATCAATGATGCTTATAAAAGCTTCTCTGTTGTGTCCTCTGGTCAATTTTCTGAAAGGCACACAGGTCAAAGGTTTTCATCTTCATTGTGTCCAGTGCAAAAACTGAGACTTAAGAGGTTGTCGTTTACCCAGACTCCTAACATGAGTACCTGGCCTGCAGATGCCTAGCCCTGTCCTCTCTCACTGGTGGGGACTTCCCACAGGCTACCAGCAGGGCCCACCACCCATTCAGACACTTCATATAAAACTGTCTGCAGACTTGTGACAAGGAAACCCTTTTACCCATGTGGATTTCTATTTCTGTAGACTGCAACATTTTCACTCCAAAGCAAATTTCAACACAAGTATGTCAACTTTTATGGCCTCCAGACAATTTTCTCTGTCTAGACCTATCCTTGAAGCTGTGAATATCTTCTTCCCTAGGTTGTACATCAAGCCTCAAATCAACAACAGCAAAAATCTACCCGAGATAGTCCATCAGCTAAAACCTAACTGGCCTATCTATCACAAAAAGAGGAACCTTCAAAAGTGACCTGGATAGAAGTTACTGACTCAACTAGGACTGAACAACCTTGAGAATCCCAGCAGCACCTCCGATTTTAACAGTAGATTGCACAGATTTTTCAGATGCACGCAAATCCCAGGCGTCTAACCAGGACAGTTACACACACATTAACAGGGTAATGGTGCTCATCAAAGCTTCCACACTGTGCTTCTAAAGTCAGCTCTGTCTGCAGCTGCCTATAGTTGGGCCCCCAACTAAGGACAATTCACCTACCTCTTTAAGTAGAATCCAGCACCAGTTTTAGTTTCAGCACCTCCTAACAGTACCTCAACCTACAGGTCACATCAGCATTGATTCAGGAGTGGCCTGCTTCATGCCTGTGCTCCACAGCACCCTATCTGCTCCATTCCTTTCCTTAGATTTGAACACCTGGAGCCGCAGCGCCTCACACTCAGTAGGTACCCAATAAACATTTGCTGAGGTACCTCAGGCAATCACCTACTCTGATCTTTTCTCTGATCCCCATTCTGCAGATAAGACATATTAGACTCTAGGGGTTAAACTATTTGCCCCATCAAAGCTGGGACAAGGAAGCAGCCCTGAGAACGTGGAGAATCAAAGCATCCAAGCATTCCACTTCTCAGCTGTATTAAAAAAAGAGGGGAAAGAAAACATTTCCACCAAGTTGGTATCATATTCTACTGAAAGTTTACCAATTCCGAATTGTTTTCTCCTTTCCTTTTTAGTTGACTTCATGCTTCTTCATCTGATAAGAATATATGTATGTTCAACTGTAGAACACAGAATCCCTTGCAAAAATACTAATTCACGGGGTGCTTGGGTGGCTCCGGTTGGTTAAAGCGTCTGCCTTCAGCTCAGGTCATGATCCCAGGGTCCTGGGATCAGAGCCCTGCTTTGGGCTCCCTTGCTCAACCAGAAGAAGCCGCTTCCCCCTCTCCCTCTGCCCCTCCTCCACTCATGCTCTCTCTCTAAAATAAACAAATAAAACATTTAAAAATAAATAAAAATAAAGTTTAAAATAATAAATAAATAATTTTAAAAAGAAATGCTAATTCACAACTGAAAAGCTGTTATTAAAACCCTGTCATACTCTCCAACACACCAACAGGGAGGAGGAAGTGGCACACAAAACACGAATGGCTACCTCCCTCCCTGCGGCAGAGGTATCAATGCAAGCCCACAGATGCAAGCTTCTTCCAAATGTGGGCCAGGAGGAAGTCAAATGAAAAGATAAAAGGATAGACAACTTACAGCAGAAGATAACATTATCTGGATCCCTTCCCATTTGTGAGATCATCCTGCTGACCATAGGCATGTCTCTTCATTCCTTATTTCAAAAAGTAGTCTTGTGCATTTCAAGTTCAGAGTCAAGAAATGGTAAATAGAAATTAAGTGGACACATGAAAGCTCTTCAACAAAATTCATCACCTGATAGTAAACAATTTGAGTTTCAATCCCAAAGCAAAACAGTAGGAACTATTTTTTGCTATTTTGCATATGTTTTTAAAAGGCAAATACCAGAAGCATTTGTTACTTCCATATACATCCACAGACACACACACACCCCTACACACACACACACACACACACACACAAGTTTTTTAAGGCGTTCAAATGGAAATCCATTTCCAAAGCTTCCTTGCTTTGAAAAGCTTCACTTAGTAAACTCTAGACTCTTCTTCAAAAACCAAAAAGCAAGGTATACTACTGACAGACTGTATCCACCAACTTTCTCTGGAAATCTCATAAAATACTAAAATGCTCTGTTTTACACTGAAGACTCAGGCTGCAGCTGCTCCTCTGAACTACACAATCTAGAAAACACACTAATATATTCAACATATCAATGTGCTAAAAAGACATTAAAAGCTCTTCAGTTTCTCAGAAGGAAATAACCCTATCATTCACTTTGGTAGTGCTATTAATCACAACTTTTTCTCAAGTGCTTCCCAAGCGTTGTCCACAAGAATCCTAGGATGAAATGCCTCAAGTGAAAGCTTCACCGTCTTACATTTTTCAATCATTTTCAAAGCCTGCTGCAAAGATTTACCAAGCCCACTTCTTGTACCAAATTGGGCACAACTAGTATTGAAATGAAACCCTGAGACTTTTTTGTTTGTTGGTAGTTTGTTCATTTTCTTAGACAACTTTCCTAATCCCTTATTGAAGACTTAGAGGGGGGGGAAAAACTTAAAGGAGAGAAGAAATATCTAAGATTGTTGTAACAGCATCTAATCTTCTATCCCAACTGAGCTGTTTTAATTCGTGGTCACCTGTGGTGCAGAGGTTTTCTCTAATTAGAAGGTGGGAATGTCTGTTCTTTAAAGAAGTCTTTAATTATTCCACCCTTCAAATGCCTACCTCTGCGATGGATACAAATTCATCACTCTCCCCCCTCACCAAATCCACCAGAAACACACAACAGTCTTGAGGCACAAGCAGCCCTAGGACAAACCTTAAGAATTCTCTCCTGGTCTCATCCTAAACTCTCACAGTTACTTCCATCTGTGGACATCAACCTCAAAACGTGTTTGAAAGAAAAAAGGTGGAGACATAGACATACATTTTGCTTACCTGTCAGTTGCTAATAATACTTTGAGTATATTATCTACATTTTGACAATAATCCCCCATGCTAGAAATTTCAGGT